>NW_028317862.1:6537500-6845000 GCF_062004578.1 Staurois parvus
ACACAAAGCAATGCTCTATTCAGATAACTAACATGGAAGGAAAATTTAGTTTTAAAATAGCTTTGAAAGCTTTGCTATTCTGCTGGTTATATTAGCAATGAACGTCATTGTGAAATAATTAAAATGCACATAAACATATCTGGCTGTTAAAGGGTTGCAATGCAAGCCAGTGTCTTTTAACCACTAGTCTGTTTATACAATACTGCTGTTTTATTGCTAAAACATGCAATGAAACCTGTAGAGATATTAAGAAGGCAGTTTCCCTTTTTTTTTATTTTTTTATTTTATTTTTAAACTTTCAAAGGAAAACGTGGCTTCTGGGTTTAGTCATACATGTGCAGCCACCATGGCACACGTTGCTTACCTTAAGTAACAGATTTCGGTAGGGTGTTTACTAATACTAGTACAGACAACATGACAAAACAAGAAAACTGAACCTTGACAAAGTTGTGGTGATATTTATGGACCTATCATCTGTGCTCCAGGACTTGACTGGAGTTAGCAGTGGATTTGGGGCCGACTCTCACACAAATTTTATGAGCTGTGTTGTACAATACAGGCTGGACCGTCACAATGACCAGCTGAAAGCCATAGTTTCATATAAGCCAGTTCATACCAACTCTGTGTGTGCTGGGTGAAAATAAAATACGTTGCATTGAAACACAGTGCATCATATTACAGTGCATATTAAAATGATTTTTGGTTTTTGCTGTGGAAAGAAAAAAAATACACATTGGGACAACTCCCGCGCGTTAAAAATTACATGTCCATGCACATCAGGGCATGCTAAAAACCATGCACGTAATGTAAATCTAGGCTCAAATCATAAATCATTTGCTAGCTTGGAATTACACAAGTGGTGGGAATTGCATAACATTAACATTTTCATTTTATATCCGTTTATAGTTAAGTGAAATATGAAATTTGGGCTCAATATTTAGCAATAGATACGTCCCTTAGTATTCCCCCACACTTCCTATTGTAAGTTGCAGTAAAAGTAGTATTCCTTAGAATGTCAAGTGCGTTCTGAAATCGGCAAGAAAGGCCTCAGGTTTTCCCTCCTACTTTTGTGTTTTTTTTTTTTTTTGTTTTTTTTTTCTTTCCTCCTGCCTTTTGGTAACCCCAGTTCCAAAAAAGTTGGCATGCTGTGTAAAATATACGTAAAGACAGAATGCAGTGACTTTCAAATCTAATAAACCAATATTTTATTCACAATTGAAAACCTGTCAGTTGTTTTAAACTGAGAAAATGTATCCTTTTTTATAAGAAAAAAAAAATAAACGGTAATTTTGAAATTTGTGGCAGCAACAGGTCTCCAAGTTGGGACAGGGCCATGTTTACCAGGGTGTAGCATCCCCTCTGTAAACGAGAGTTGAGAAGACCAATTGCTGGAGTTTTTGGAAAGGAATGTTGTCGCATTCTTTCCTGATGTAGGATCATAACTGCTCAACACTCCTGGGTCGTCTTTGTCGCCTTTTTTGTTTCAAGATGCTCCAAATATTTTCAATTGGTGAAAGGTCTGGGCTGCAGGCAGGCCAGTTAATCACCTGGACTCAACTGCATCTATTACAAAATGGGTTTGTAGCAGAAAAGTATTGTCATGCTGAAATATGCAAAGTCTTCCAGTGAAAGCATCATCTAGTCTAAAACCTGGATATATCTTTCAGCGTTGGTTCCTTTCCAGATGTGCAAGATGCTCATTCCATACACACTAATGCACCCCCATACCTTCAGAGACACAGGCTTTTTAACAAGCTGGGGGAGGGCTGCATCCTGCTGTGTGTCTATGGTTCATGGCTCCATAGTATGGCTTACTATGGGGACACCTAAAGAGGAGGAGCCAAGATCACCAGCAGGGGACAAGAGAAGAGGATCGGAGCCACTCTGTGCAATATCATTGCACAGAGCAGAAGAGTATAACATGTTTATCTTAATTTAAAAAAAAAATAGGCTTTAGTAACACTTGGCTTTGCTTCTGTGTTAATGGGCTCAAAGCCGTTTAATGCTTTGCACAGATGTGTACAAAACTGTACAATGTGTGCATCCGTACGCATCATTTTCTGTAGCCTTGTGAATGATCCCTTTTATCTGTAGTTTTAGGCAGTATATAAAAGCAGTCTGAAGGGCAACTTTGAAACCTGTATGTAAACTGAGCAGGTTTATGTAGCACCTGCCACAGTGTGATGAAAGGGTGGGGTGTGGCACCAGTTGTTTAGTGTGAAGCTGTAGCTCGCCAAGAAGATTTTTCCATTTACTGGATATCTTTAATCCAATACATTGTATATGCTATGAGGGTTAATCAGTATTTTGCAACTTTGGGTATTGTTTCAGTACACAAGTATGTGTTTGATCTACAAATGCCTCTTACTTGATACAGTAGGTGTTTTGGAGACCTGAATTGACTGCAACATTTTGAAACATAACCAAGGTTTTATCTAAATAATATGCTTGCTGACTTTTCTCTCTATCTACTTTGGATTTGAGCCTTCATTTGTTCTCTGCAAAGAGGGCAAATCTTCATACACATTTGGGAGTATCTGCAGTTTTTGATTTGGTCGTCACTGGTCTCATTTATGGAAGAATCCTGTATTTTGGGTGCTTTGTATTTTTGATGCCCATTAAGGTTCCCACTTGGCTAGTACTGGTATTGGCTTGACCAGTAAAAATGGGATTTTTCAGCGTTAATACAAATAGGTTACAAAGCCAAGACCCCCTTCCCCCACGTGAATTGGATGGCCTGAATGACCAAGAGCAGACATACACTTGTAAAGACATTAATGGAGAAACACCTGCGCTACCCTCTATACACTAATAGCCTAGGGTTGGGTTGCTGCTGTTTCCTAACTATACACCTGGATAGAGCACTGGTACAATAAACAAAATGGTGCTGCGCTTCCACACTATACACATATATACTGCTTATTCCAAACTAGGGTTAATAATGATCCCCTTATATGTTCTACTGTGTAAGATGATGAAATTTAATACTTATCAATACTGTGCAATCATATACAATGATATACCATATATAATAAACAAAAAATGGGAAAAAAAGTGAAACAAAAAAACACACTTGTGTCCCTAAACAGGGTGAAACAAAAAATGTCACTGAACCACACGTGATAAACACTTGGCATAAATGAATGCCCAAAAGGTGCAGTGAAACAATCGCTGACAAATGACACAATTGTGCCTACTACCCGGATATCAGGATCAGTGATACCTGTAAGTCCTGAAGGGGGATACCACCACTATTGTGATACCGAATCCGACTTGGAGGATTGAGTGGTCTGCTGCGCCTAATAGCATGAAGGCTTTTTGACCTGTGGAGTCGCTTCATGAAAGTGAGGGGGCAATCTTACTGGTGAAGGATCCCACTTTTTTTTTTTTTTTATCTGTAATATATTTATGGCTATTGCTGGAGTTTTCAATATATCCAGCTATATTGAAGATCACACAAGTGGACGATTGTTTTTGCTTTATATATAATTGGTGGCACTATATTTTGTGGACAATTTTGTATATAATTTGAAGTTGTCTTTATTTTTTAGAGTGTCACTATATTTAAATTTGTGCTTTCACTAGTCTGTTGGCTATAGAGCATTTAGTCCCAAGTTTGGGGACTTGAGCACGGAATATATACTTTTCTATGTGGGCACTTGTCACGTGTTGGTTGCACATTTATGTGGAAGGATTTTAATAGTTCTTGAACATTGTCTTTAGGCAGGTTAATTTATCCTGAGTCTTATTGTGCCTATATGAACAATAGTGTCATTTGTCAGTGATTGTTTCACTGCACCTTTTGGGCATTCATTTAAGTGTTTATCACGTGTGGTTCAGTGACATTTGTTGTTTCACCCTGTTTAGGGACACAAGTGTGTTTTTGTGTATTGTGTGTGTTTTTTTGTTTCTCTTTTTTTCCCATTTTTTGTTTTATATATGGTATATCATTGTATATGATTGCACGATATTGATAAGTATTGATTTGCATCATCTTTTATATAGTAGAACATATAAGGGGATCATTATTAACCCTATTTTGGAATAAGCAATATATAGAAGTATAGTGTGGGATTGTTTATAGTAAAGAAATTGGCATGCTTTTAATATCAATTTAAATGCATTTTTAGGGAATAATGTTAGCACATCAGTTTGAGTTTGAAATATCTAAATTAGATCTAATATGGGCTTTTGTGTGATTTCCTATGTCGAATAAGAAATGACTCCAGCTGTTTTAAAGCATTTGTTTGGAGCACAGATTTTGGCCATGCTTCTGTTGTATTAGCCCATTGGCCAAGTGGCAGGGTGTTTTTGTGACCCCTCTCCACCTTTTGGGGACCCTGTTGTGTGTAGCTGTACTTGGGGAAACCTGTCATAGTGTGACATCCGCTATCTCTGATTCAGGTGTGTGGACATATTCCATTGTGTTAAAGGACCCAGGCCTTGCTTGTTTTCATACCTGAATATCATGGCTTCATTGTAGTAGTTTCATTTTCCTTCAGAAAGATTTCTCTCAATTTCCGTGCCAGACCATGCTTGGAATAATTTTAACAGACCTGTTTTTTCACTGCTGTTAAATATTGCACTGAAGTTTACGGATGGAATTCTGCTTTCTTTGAGTATATATGGTGCTGCTTTTTGAATTTAATTGGTAAATGGAGAAGAAAAACATTTCCCCAGGACTGCTGAATAAGCGTTTTCATACTATTCGTTTCAGGAATAATACTCCCCTGTAAACCATTTGGTTTTAATATGTGTATACTGCCGTTCCTTGTATAATCAAGCCCTTCACCTTTCTGTAATTTTGAGAGGTTTCCAAATCAAAATAGTGTTTATTTTCTAGATTAAGCAGTGAGCAATTGCTTATACATCTAAAACAAAATCATTCGGCACTTGTAGAATTGGTTAAAACACAGAACAACCTAAAAACAGGGCAAGTTAATCAAGTGCCTTGATAATTTTTCAAGGTGTAGGATTTTCTTAATGGGTTAAAACACTTGTTAATCAGGTTAAATATTGCCAATCCAGCTGGCATTGTAATGGGCAGCACATAACATGCTGTTTAGTGCCTAACAATTTAAACACTTGTGGACCGGTCGCCCACAATGTACTGCAGATGTGCGGCTCATGCAGGCAAAGCAACGTACTGTATGTCACTGCCTGCTTCTGGGTTTAGGGTGTACACACCCGCCTGCCAACAGCTGCTGTGCTAGTACACCGCGGGAGATTGTCAGCAAGTCCTGTCCAATGTTTCATGGCTGAGACCTGCTGATCAGCAGAGTCCAATCACAGCCCTGTGTTGAAATTCAATACAGGGTTCTGTACAGGGGGAAAAAAAACCTCCTTTTTTCTCATTCCTGCAAAGCAGATCAAGAGAGCAGTTCCGTAATGCACACATTTAATTCTCTGAACACCCTAGATATTAACCTCTTCCCAGCCAGTGTCATTAGTACAGTGACAGTCTAAATTATCTGTGATCGCTATATTGTCATTGGTGATGTCAGTGGCAGTTGGTCAGTTTCCCAATATAGTCTGTCAGTTTGCCCGCCACACTATTGCAGTCTCATTATAAGTTACTGATCACCGCCGTGACTTTGCTTTTTCCTGTTCCTCCTCCATATTTCATATTTCACAGCACTTTCAGTGTTGCATACAGCACCATCTCATCTCCCCCCCCCCCTTAATCCCACACCCCCTCCAACATAAAGGTGAAACTTCTAATTGTTTGTGCCACACTCTGTGTAATATACCATCTCGCTTGACATTTATAGTTCATTTTGATTGTGTTCATATTAATCAACCCATGTGTTAATTTTTAAATATGTTTTTTGTTGCTCATTCAGTCCCCCCCCCCCCCCCCCAACTCTTTTTCCCATTTTTCTAAGAACGGAGGATCAGATCCCACCAATTCAGTAAGGATCTTGTAGATCCTAGAGGTGGCATGTTTTTGAACTATATTTGAACTCAACATTTTTTCCAATGGGTACTTGTTCTCCGGCATCCTCAATGGTTGTGGGAGTACTGAGACAAAATGTCTTAGTTTGTAATACCTCCATTCATCTAATGTGCAAAATAAATCTTTACTCTCTCTAAATCGTGAAAAGTGTGCAACTTCCCCTTATCTACTATATCCTTTAAACATGCATTTCTGTCTTTAATTCATTTCCCTAAAATATTGTCTCTCCCTGTTGGGAAAATACTCAGTTCCCACCAGAGGAATCAATATTGAATTCTACGTCCAACCCATTTGCTTGTGCATTGCATGCTAAACTCTTAATACCTTTCCGTGTCAATGTGTTAATATTTTTGCCCACTGACTAAAACTTTTGTGGTATCCAAATAATTCTCTCTAATTGTGCTTTTACTTAATATACCTTCCATTTTTACCCAACATTTCCCTTGTGAATTATATTTCCAGTCTACAATTTGTGATATCACCAAAATATAGTATTTTGTTAAATTGGGCAGGTTTAACCCCCCTTTCCCTTTTTTATTACACAAGAGATTATGTTTAATTATTGGTTTCTTTTTAGCCCATATAAACCTGAGCTTCTTCTAAATAACTTCCCAACCCTGTCTTGTACCGTTATACATTTTCAAAAACCGTGAAAGGACCCATTGACCTTTTACAGCTGCTGACGGGCCGTTACATAGCCCTTTTATCCACATGAACATTTTGGGCCCTAATCCTATAACTTCTAGCGTAACTCTCATAAATCTCCAATCTACCCTGTCAAAAGCTTTTTCAGCATCAATCGACAGGAGTATTGTTGGCAACTTCTCTCTCCTTGCTTTTTGTTTGAGTAATGATCTTAGACCATTGTCCCTCCCTTCTCTGCCAGGAATAAATCCCACTTGGTCCAAGATTCTTCAAGAATTGTTATATCCGCTTGCAGTGATTCTTCTTTTATTCCCAGCCCCTCTCCTAACGCATTCATATATGTACAAATTTTAGGGACCAATAATTTAAATTTCTTATAATAGCTCACAGTGTATCCATTGGGGCCTAGGCTCCTTCCTCCTGCCACACTCTTCAGAGCTATGATAATTTCCTCTTGGGAGATGGCTCTTTCTAAGGCCAGTAACTTTTCTTCTGATATTCTTGGTAAACCAGCCACCTTTAAGTATTCCTGCTTTTTCCCTCTTTTCTTCCTCTGTAACTTTCTGGTTATTAGAATTCACACAACATACTGTAATATTTTTGGAACGTACTGGCAATATCAGTGATGTAATACACCAATTCTCCTTTCTCATCTTTAATTTTTTCTATAAAATTCTTTGATTTCTTTTCACTTAATTTTTTCATTAGATATTTTCCTGGTCTAGTCCCCCACTGGTTTTTCTTTTGCGACCCTATTGAAAATTCTTCTCGTTTCCTGTTGCATGAGATCTTTTAATTCTTCTCTTTTAAGAGTTATCATCTGATGTATATCTGAGTCCAATTTCTTTTTATGTGTCTGTTCTAGTTTATAGAACTCCTCCATCACCAGTTTTATTTTTTTTTTTCCAAGTCTTTCTTTTTTTTCCCGGCCCCTGATGAAATCAGGATTCCCCTGATATAAGCCTTTAGTGCCTCACAGATAGTATAAGAAAAAGGAGAGGAGACCAAGCGGAAGGGGTCCTCAGGTCAAAGGGGTCCACATGAGGACAAACAGTGGCTTAATGAATAAACCAATAGCAACCATTTATTGCAGCATAATAAGCAGACATAAAAATACAACAAATAAGGGATAAAGACCTCACCACCACCAACAGATCCAAAGGATGGAAATGACGTGGTCATCTGGGATGACGCCATGCGCAAAGGAGTCCCGACACTGCGGTGTAGACACAAGGCCTATGAGGAGGATAAAGTTCATGCACTATAAGATGTAATATAAGAGAAGAAAAGCCATGAGAAGTTGTTTCATATGATAATGAAGGACACAGATAAAGCTGATTGGACTGTATCCTGTACATCTAGCCTTTTAGAAATAGGTGATTATTACACAATCATAATTTGGACAACAGGAAGGAGAAAAATTGAATGCATGTGTCCATGATGGTACCATAGATAGTAGTTCTCAGGCCATATATGAATTGAATATAGTGAAGAACTGGATGATACCACTCGTCCAAAGATATAGCTGTACATGAGCTCATGTAAATAGTTGAATGGAGGCAGGTCAGGGCATTCCCCCCCCATAGCAAAACCCAACCAGGGAATGCAGGGTATAGTAAGTATTCCAATTGCAGCAATAATTGCGGTATCAATTATAAAATTTGCACCAGTTGGTTTTCACACACAACCGTTTCTGGAACTCAGATGGTGTTAGATACACATAATGTATAGCTGGAATTAAAAGTCATTAGATTGTTAATGAAAACCCTGGTCTCACCATCTTCAGCCCTCCATGTATGATGAAAACTGCCATTCTACAATCATGCCACACATGTAATGAATTAGCTATTACCTGCAGATAGTCCAAAAGTAAATGACATACATATATATGTGATTTGTGGGAAAGTATTTCCAAACCTGCCACTTGCCAAACGCTGATGCAGAGTGTGCAGTGGTACAAGCCAATCCTTCGGTACCATATAGGGGCTTGCAAAGTCTTCAGCAATATAGCAAAGGTGAGTATCCCCAAAATGATTGACGTTGGTGCAGAGTATGCAGCGGTGCGAGCCAGGTCATGGATGGTGTGGAGGCGTTTGCAGAGTATTCGGCAGAGCGGCTGGGTAAATGATTCGTGGTGGATAGCGTGGGAGACCAGGTATAATGCAGAGAATATGCGCAGGGAAGTTGTCCAGCGTGGTGTGTGTCGGTCAGCTGGGACTACGCAGGCACCGGCGTCATCCGGAAGTGACGTAACGCATTTTGCCCAGCGAGTCAGATCTGAAGAAGATTCCTCAAACTCCAGTTTTTCCTAAACCTGAGCTTGTAATATTTCCTCCTTCCTGTTCCGCTCCCACTGACTTCACCATTGAGATCAACAGCACAACTATTGGTCCTTCCACACATGCGAGGGTGCTAGGTGTTATCCTAGACTCCAACCTCTCCTTCAGCCTCCACATCCAGTCACTGGCTAAATCTTGCTGTCTTAACACCATAAAACAACTAATTCACTCCTTAGTTATCTCCTGCCTTGACTACTGCAACTCTCTCCTCACTGGATTATCTCTACATAGGCTATCCCTTCTTCAGTCTAGTATGAATGCTGCTACTAGACTAATGCACCTTACTAACCAATCCATGACTTCTGCCCCTCTCAGCCAATCTCTTCACTGGCTTCTCCTACCCTATCGTATAAAATTCAAAATACTAACCACAACATACAAGGCCGTCCGCAACATTGCCCCCAGCTACATCACCAACCTCATCTACATATATCGCCTAAATTGTCCTCTCCACCCAGGATCTCCTTTCTCTCCTAGCTCCCTTGTTACCTCCTCCCACGCTCTCCTCCAGAGCCTCTCCCATCCTCTGGAACTCCCTGCCCCAGAATGTCCAGGCAGCTCCTACCCTGGCCACCTTTTAGGCGATCCTTGAAAACTCATTTATTCAGGGAAGCCTACCGTAGCTCCACCTAAGAACTGTACTTGAGTCACTTCCATCAGATCATCCCCTGCAGCTATTACGTTTTTGTTCAATCTCCCCTTTCCTTTAGATTGTAAGCTCCATAAGCAGGGCCCTCCTATTCCTTCTGTTTTGTAATCGTACTGTCCCCATTTATATTGAAAAGAGCTGCGTACTATTGGCGCTATATAAATCCTGTATAATAATAGAAATAAAAATTCCAGTATATATACCATAGAATGTAGAAGCTATAACTTTCATGCAGACCAATTATTATACGCTTATTGGGAATATTTTGTAATTATGCATGTAGCAGAATACATTTTGGCCAAAATTTATGAAATACTAATTTTTCTTCTTTTTTTTCTTTCTTATTAGATGTTTTATAGATGTAAGTTTAAAAAAAATAAATAAATAAATTTTTCCTCCAGAATTATCACTTTTTTTTATTTACCATATTTTTTGCTCCATAAGATGCACCTGACCATAAGACGCACATAGGTTTTAGAGGCAGAAAACAGGAAAAAAAAAAAGACCAGAGACTGCGGACAGCACAGGGATGACCAGAGACTGCGGACAGCACAGGAGATGACTGCTGACCTTTGGGGAGGGGGGAGGGAGCGGGTACCTGAATTTGACAGGTACCCACTCTTACTTCCGCTGAGTTCTTTGATCTTACCTGTTCCTCTATCCAGCTGCGCGCTGTCTTCCCGGCTTCTGTAGTGTCGGCGCTCGGCATGACAGCCGGGTTCCCAGTGCGCATGGGCGAGAAGAACTTGTGCTTTGTGATTGGTCCGGCGGCTTCTGGGATCTGTCATGTGTCCCAGGTACCGCCTTACCATTCACAAAAAGCACCGCTTCTTGCGCATGCACACTTGGCACCCAGCTGTCAAGCCCAGCGCCCACACTACAGAAGCCGGGAAGACAGCGCGCCGCTGGATCGAGGAACAGGTAAGATCAAAGAACTCCGCAGAAGTAAGAGCGGGTACCTGTCAAATTCAGGTACCCGCTCCCCACCTCCCCAAAGGTCAGCAGTCATCTCCATAAGGTCACGCTGCAGAGCTGAGCGGCCGGCCCGGTATTCTGACACAGCGGCAGTGGAAATACCGGACCGGCTGCTCCATATTTGCTCCATAAGACGCACTGACATTTTCCCCCCCCTTTTTGGGGGGAAAAAAAGTACGTCTTATGGAGTGAAAAATACGGTATTTATTTTTTTATGTTGCAAAAAAACAAAACAAAACTCTGGTGATCAAATGCCATCAAAAGAAAGCTCTATTTGTGTAGGGGAAAAAGATATACATTTTGTGTGGTGGGGTGGGGGGGTGCATTTGTTCAGACATGCAACATTGTACCCAGTTACCAGTTAAAAGTAGTGCACTGCGGTATAGCAAAAAATGGCAAGGTCATGAAGGGGTTAAAATCTTCCAGAGCTTAAGTGCTTGATATGCTTACATATCTTTCCCCTCTCTGCATCAACTTCATTGTCAGCACATAGGAGAGCCCATAATGCTACCATTGCACCTTGGGACTTTCTCTTTTACCAGTTTAAGATCTCAGCAGTGACATGAGAAATGATTGCCAAGTTAACGAAGTATCAATTATGAGAACAGTCAGTGTAAGTCCTGGTCAAACCCCTTGTTTGCACATAACCTTAAAAGGTCAGTAAAAAGGATTTCCATTTTTGGTAGTGTGTGAAAACACCTGACGACAATTTCTGCACACCTACTGTTTCCATTCTCAGAGGCTCTTTCTCATTGTTGAATTTTTTGGTTATATCTAATATAGAGAAGTAAGCTCCCAGGTGCATGGGAAGATCATTATGGTGGGGACATATCATTCCTGGAGCATACCAAAAAATTTGTAAGGCTAGGTTCACACCCGTGCTGGTGGCTTCTGCTGCGGGACTCTCAACTGCTCCCTCAGCTGCAACCTCCCGCACAGGTGAAACGCAGGAGATGCGAGCGGGTGCCGATAATCTTAATGGCGCACCACCTGCACTATGTACTGCTCTATACTTGCGGTTCCTGTTCAGGCTGTGACTTCAAAAATAGTGCAGGGACCTTTTTAATGCAGCATGGTAACCTATTCAAATGAATGAGCTGCCGTGCCTGCTCAAACTGTGCCTGAAAATATAGATTGGAAATCATTAAAGTTTTTTAGTTTATTATCCGATTATTGCGATCTCTGACTGTAAAGAAACCGAGGGCTTCTACCAGGCCTTGGCTATCATCTGTTTGGCAGCCAGGAAAAGATACATTGCCCGTTTTTGTTGATTGGCGTAAAGACCTGGAATTGAGCAATGAAAGAGAGCTAGCTTAGTATCTTTAGTACTATAAGTTGTAACAGGGTTTTGTAGTGTTTATTTATTTTTTTTGTTCCAAAAAATCTGGACGAAAATGGTTTCGAACAAGACCACCATCTCTGTAGTAAATTGCCACACCCCTATAAACATCTAGCTTTTATTTATTTTTTCCCCAACCGATATGAGAAGCTGAAAGAAACAAATGATGGCTACAGCGTGGTTATCCAGTTCTAGGAGGGCATCATATGATGTCCTCCCAGAACAGGCCCTCCCATGTGCTCCCAGCAGCACGTACCCGGTGATTTCCATGATCGCTGTGTCCTGTCACAGCATCAGGGCAGTACTGCCGATTAACTGGCAGCTGTCAGAGCAGATCGGCACTGATTATCAGTGACCATTATTGCTGCATATCAGTGCTTCCTCATCAATGTCCACCAGTGCCACGTTATCCGTACCACCTCATCAGTGCTGCCCATCTGTGCAGCCTCATCAGCGCACATCAGTGAAGGAGAAAAATTACCTATTTGCAAAATTTTATAATAGAAACCAAATTTTTTTTTTCAAATTTTTTGCTCTTTTTTTTTTTTATGGCGCAAAAAATAAAACACCCAGTTGCAATTAAATACCATACCAATAGAAAGCTCTATTTGAATGACAATTGTTTGGTCATGCATCACTGTACCTGAAATTTATATTAAATTTTATGAAATTTTTATCTTTTTTTCACACAGTGTGACAGCACTGATAGCTGACCTTGGCAAGCAGGGGGTAAAAGTGCCCGTTAGGCAGACTTTTCTGTGTGTGACCGAAGGGGTATGGAAACGACTAAAAGCCTTAACATGAAATGCAGAGCACTTGCATGAACTGCCTACCTGTTTGTAGGATGAATGTCAAAGTCCCTCCTGTGCAGACAAGGCAAACTGCTGGCATTTTTTTCACATATAAAAAGGTGCATCTGAAATCCAGCAATGTAACAAGTTTTTTGCCGCTCAGTGTTTTTGTATGGTGCAATTGTCTTGCCTGTGGTTTGCATTCTCGTTCTGATTAGTGAAAGGTGTTCAGGAAGGAAAAGGCATGCTGGGAAAGGGAAGTGCATCTTTGATCCTCAGCTTTTGAGAAAACAAGAATGAATGGGCCCACTTTTTCTTCTTCTATTGAGGAAAGACTTGTTTAACTCTGTACAAGCAGAACTGCAGCTAAATACACACTTCAGATACATATAGTGTTTGTTTTAATGGTTTAAAAACAGAATATGTATTTCTCTTGTGACACATGGGATGTAGGGACTGCTCCTTTTTTACTGCAGGTTACTTAAAATGCAATGCTTTCATTTTGTACTTCTTCACTAGAACTTAGAATAGTAGAAGGAGGTACAGAATAGGGCTCTTGCATTGAACATAAAATAAGGGAGAACACAGGGATGATGGTACTCCTAAGCCATTCAGGGTCTGCCTCTTCCACTTGTGCTGAAAAGGAGCATGGTTGTGGAGAGCAGAGGGATAACCTAATCGATCAATCAAGTGCTCTTATTCTCAACTCCTTGGGCAGTATTGTGATCAAGCAGTATTATATAACTGCAATAAAGTGAGTTTACCAGCCTGACTGTTGGGCAGGGTTGTGTAAATCTCATGCGTGTGTGTGTGTGTTTTTGTATTAAAAAAAAAAAACCCCACAATGTATACCCAGATTAAGCCGGAATAACATGACCGCCCATAATATGACCCAATAATGAGTAGGTCCTCCTTTTGCTACCAAAACAGCCTTGACCCATTGAGATGTGGAATCCACTAGACCTCTGAAAGTATGGTGTGGTGTATGGCACCAAGCAGTCAGTAGGAGACCTGTATTGTGGGAGGTGAGGCCTTTTTTTTGCAGCACATCCCACAGATGCTCGATTTTTGGATTGAGATCTGGAAAATTTGGAGGCCAAGTGGTCACCTCAAAAATCTTCTTTCATTGCTTCATGGTCCAGTTTTAATGCTTATGTGCCCATTGTAGGTGCTTTTGGCTGTGGACATGGGTCAGCATGGGCAGTCTGACCGGTCTATGGCTACACAGCCCATACGCTACACACTGATGCCCTGTGTGTACCGACACCTTTATATCTGAATCAGTATTAACTACTTTTTAGGCAATTTTAGCTACAGTAGCTCCTCTATTGGATCGCACTACACAGGCCAGCTTTTGCTCCCCATGTGCATCAGTGAGCCTTGCCTACTCATGACCGTGGCTTTTTTTTTTTTTTTTTTTCTCCCCCTTTTTTTTGTGGTAGGTCCTGACCACTACAGACCAGGAACATCCCAGAAGAACTGTGGTTTTGGAGTTGCTCTGATCCAGTTGTCTAGCCATTAGCGTTTGGGCCATGTGCTTTCAACACCTCAGCTTCTGGGACATCATGCTCACTTGCCTAATAATATGGAGAGTTTTTCCAATCCAATACATCAGGCTGAGTTCCACATTAATCACTTCATTCTTGGTTTAAGAACTGGAATGGAGGATTCTGGGAGTTTCCACTATCCGTTTCCCCTACTCTTCTACTTTTTCATTGATTCACTAGGAAACATCACTCACACTTTGGGACATGTATAAGATTACTACCCTGTGATCCTTCACTTTCTGGGAGCCAGTCTAAATATCCCTGCGCTCAGAGTCCTGAAACACGGAAGAATGGCAGCAATCCAACAATGTACAACATAATCTTTCTACAGCTCCCTCTGTTAATAGTGAAGGCGCTCCCACTGTTGGCTTTTTATGGTGTGTAGGGAATTGTATTACTTTAATACACAGATTTCAGGTAATTAAAGTAGTGATATTAAAAAATTGTACATAGTTGATTTTTAAAGAATACATAACTAATGTAAAGGCTGCACAATATGCTCTTCTAATGAGAAGGCATTTTAGAAGGTTCCATAGAAGCTGGTCTTAAAGTTCCCTGTTTCACCTTCTTGGACCATATGAGGTGGTGTCAAAGTTTTGAGACTAGTTTTGTAACACGCCAAAAGATAGCAGCACAAGGCTTCAGGCACAGTTAGTCAGGGAACACCGACCTTCATAAGTCAGTGTGCCAAAGGCATCATCCTGTGTACATCGGGAGCTGTACAATTGGTGCTATTCTGACCACGTGCATTACCATGTCTGCTTTTTCAGCATGGATAGCAAGTTAGAACAAAGAGCAAACGTGAAATTTTGCATGAACTGGGCAAATCTGCCAGAGATTTTTTACCTAATTCGGCAAGTTTAGGGTGATGCTGCAATTAGTCGTTTGGGGTGTTTTGAGTGGCAAGGGCAGAAGAACATCACTGGGAGGCTAAAGATCAGGAAGACCTTCAACAAGCCCAACCCCCATAAATGCCCTTTTCCTGAAGATGGTCCAACTCAAATGTTACCGTTTTGACAACATTGTGTTGATCCAACTATTTTGCCCAGTTTCACAGGGAATGTCATGTTTGCATGGCAATGGTTCCCTTCATCCACCATCTTTTTTTATTTCAGATACTGAGGTTAGTGCTTGCCAGCAGATATTTATATGAAGCTTCTATGTCTGGGTTTACAGTTGATCAGTATTTTGCATATTCAGTATGTGCAGTGTTATATTAATTTTTATAGCTGTAGCTCTCAAATAATGTTTATATTATGCCTTTCTACATTTGCACTAGTAATCTTCATCTTGCATGTTTTAGTGGTAGATTATCACACATCTCTGCTTTTTTGCCTTTTTTAGTTTTCGTTATAGAAAAGTTAAGCATAATGATAGTCTTTTAAATAGGCATATTTAGCCTTTCAAACAGGTTGATGATGGAAGTTGTTTGGTTGCCATTCACAGCTGCTCCACATTCAGCCTGCTTCCATTTTGTTAAATTCCATCTATAGTGGCAAAATACTTTGGCAGGAAGCAGTTTTGCTAAGCACCTATGTTCTACAGGTCTCCATGGAGCTTGTGATTTGGCCCAATTTTTTATCTGTTCGGCATTTTGTTCTCTGTACATTTTATTAGAAGTTCTTCTAATGATTTAACTAGTAGACCAACTCTATAGATGCACTAATATCAGATATTTAAAGTCACTGCATACACTTTAATTTTATACCATTAGTATTGTAATAGTAATTCAAATGATGGTTTGATAATTCTTAAAGCTTACTTCAAAAATCTCCTTTCATGCTGAATGCGGCCTTTCCGCTGACCATAGTTTCCTCATTAGAAAGCGCAACTAACTTTTTTTTTTTTTTTCTTTTTCTAAGGAATACACATTCCATGGTTACCTTGCTGCGTGAAGGCAGTGATGGCACGTGTAGTACAATTCCTGTACTGACTGTGCCTCCTGAAATTACTTTTTTTTTTTTTTTGAGCACCTCTACTATATAGTGTTCAAAAGGCAGACTCTGTGAAACTGGCGACACGACAGTGCATAGTCACAAGGCATATTCAGTATACGTCCCAGCATTCAAGGAAAGAAGTGTAGGATCCTTTTTTTTTAAAAAAAATAAGATTCAAAATTGAAAATCATTTAAATTGATAGACTAGAAATAATTAAAATTCAGTGTGGAAACAAATATGATTTACATCTTCACCATAGATGACACTTTTTTTTTTCTTTTCTTTTTTTTCTTTATCCGTAACGTTATCCGTAATGTAGGAAACAGCCTTAACCAGTGTGGTGTTTATTGAATAGGGGAATTTTGGCTTACAAAACCTTTTTATCTCATTGTTTACGGAAAAGCATATTGAATTAGTAGCCGCTTGTAATGATATGCAGCACAGTAATATATACTTTGTTGCCTTGGTCGCACAGTATTTTGGTCTGACTCTTCCATGTCTTTAAAGGTCAGCATGTTCACTACTGTAGGGCATCTGACCTTGCTTCAAGAAGTGCACAAGACAGTGTTATTTTCTGGATTGATGAACAGGAACAAATTGAATACTGTGCTGCTGTAGTCCCTTTCAGTTGAAACATTGGCTTACTTTTTTTTTTTTTTTTTCTTACATTTCTATTTCACCATTCTTACTAGACTTGTAAAATACTTTCTGTTTAATATCTCCTCTTTATTAAGGGCCCATTCACATTAGGTGTGGTGGGACTGCGTTGGGCAGCTATTCCAACGCAGTCTTCGCAAAAGACAAGACCTTGCAGATTGCTTTGTCTCCTATGTGCCCAGTTCACACCCCCCAAGTTGGATACTTTTTCCCCACTGCAGTGCGAGGCAATCCCTTGCAGTAACCGATAAAACTTTATGAAATGTCCTTGTGTGACATTTCATGTAACACCAAGGTTTACAAAAAAAAAAGTGGTGTGCCATGATTTGGCGCATTGACACTGCAGTTCTCCCCGCTGCATCATATCACCCGCTTAGAACCTATTTACACTTTCTTCAATTTCAGCACACAGTACAGCGCCTACCATATCAACATGCTTTTTTCTGATGCTTCAGCAAATGGTGTGTGTGTGTGTTGATTTTTCATTTTTTTTTTTTTAAAGGGGCCCAGTGGAACCCCAGCTCAATAGTACATCACACGTTTAGGACCCATTTACACTTTCTTCAATTTCAGCACACAGTACAGCACCTACCATATCAACATGCTTTTTTCTGATGCTTCAGCAAATGCCGTGTGTGTGTTGATTTTCATTTTGTCTTAAAGGGGCCCAGTGGAACCCTAGCTCAATAGTACACCACCAAACCCCCCCGTTCAGCTCATTCCCAGCTCACCGGTACCCTCATTCAGCAGATACCCAGCTTATTAGTACTTTCATTTAGAAGATTCTCTGTTCAATAGTACTTCCTGCTTTGTAGATGCCCCACTCAGTATCCCCAGCTCTGCTGATACCCCGCTCAGTAGTAACCTGCAGCTCTGCTGGTTCCTGCTCACTTCCCAATATATTGATCCCACTCTGTGAACCATGTGTGACATTGCTAGTTTCTCCTGCTCCGGTCCCCCAGCTCTGCCAACCTGATGCCCCTCTCTCCCTCGCCCCCCCCCCCTTTCTCGCCTTCCCTCTGCTTGCCTCTTTCTAGGTTTGCTTATTGTTTTCCCAGTGCATCCTGGGATATATCATACCTGTAATACCTCAAAAACAAAGTGAAGCAAAAGCTGCAGGTGCTGCTAGTAAGCGTTTTCATTGACTTCTTTGGAGGCTCTAGAGCACCAAGAAAGTGACATGGGGATTAATTTTGAAGCAAAGCAAACACAATGTGTAAACAGGACTGTAAGCTTACCATTTTTATTTAGTGATTGGTGCGTTTGAGTGGCATTCAGAGCGCTTTAAAAAAAGTGTGTTCAGTGCCACATTTTGGAGCAAGTGTAAATAAGCCCTAAGATATAATAAAGGATAAATATAATATATATAATAAAGGATTAGCATATGTACTTTTTATTCCGAAGAACCAGTTCAGGTCAGCGGTTTTTCTTCCCCAGCCTTGTAAATTTTCTATAGCCTTTCACAGTGCTAGGGCTACATGGACAACGTTTAGCCTTTCCCCATAATTAGCACTTTGTTTTGTGTGTTAGTATTTGCTAGCAGAGGTTCAGAACAAATAGCTGGCAGCAGGAATCCCAGATTTAATAGTCTGAAGTATTATTAGTCTGAGAGGCCAGGCCAGAATCTTGGGATTTAAATTAAATCTGAATCACAGCTCCTGTCTTTAACAAATAAAGCTCCTGCAATAACTGCTAGGATAAATGAGAACTTCTAAAGGTGTGAATGTAAATTGTTCCGGATCTTTTTCTAGACAACCGGACACTTAATACCAAC
Organism: Staurois parvus; assembly: GCF_062004578.1. Lineage (NCBI taxonomy): Eukaryota > Metazoa > Chordata > Amphibia > Anura > Ranidae > Staurois > Staurois parvus. The sequence goes on from NW_028317862.1 coordinate 6,556,111, forward strand.
CCAGAAATTACTCAGCTATGAAATATTCACGTCACAGTTCCTGTTCTGTGTGCCTGTAACCCTTTAGTAATTGTGCTGTGTCCACATGCAGCTCGCTTTAATTTCAAAGCTGTTGCCCTGAAGCAGAGTTTTTTATATAAATATATATATATATATATATATATATATATATATATATATATATATATTAATATGCAAACAACTGGAACTTTTTGAAAGTTTTGTTATTATAAATAGTCGATTTACAAATCACAGGGTTCTAGTTTTTAAGAAGGTCAAGATGAAGGTATTTACTTTGTGGCCATCACACATAGTATCTTACAGCAAAGGTTTTCTCTGGATCAGCCTTACTTAGCCAGGGTTCCTTGAGCTGTGGTTGATTTGACCTATCATTTTGATGGTGTCTGCATAGTTTTGGGACCAACACCACCTGATGTTTGGGGTGTTTTTTTTTTTTTTTTTTTTTTTTTTAAATTTATTTATTTATTTTTAACCACAGTGATGAGAAAATTTGAAGGAGCAGGATGGGAAATGTTTTCTTGAACTAATATTTCTTCCAGTGTTTGTAATTTTTGTGAATTTATATTCCAAAATTTGAGTGTTAAAAGCAAACAAAATTAAACAAAAGTCTTTTTGAACAACATTGTTCAGTCATTGAATGTGCAAAGAATTTTCATACAAACGTTTATTGGAAGATGTACTAGTGTATAGCGAGCTTTAGACCCAATGCTCTCAGTAATGTAACAGGCCCGGTCACCTTTTCTGCAATACAAATCTGTGTAAGGAAGCTTGTGCTGAGAGATGTCTCTTGCTCGTCTTTGCTAAGTCAACACAGTTACTTTGTTGCCTTGAAGAACCTTGCTAGGCCCTAATAATAAAAAAAAAAAATGCCTTTATAGTTGCACATAAAGATTTTATATGGCGATTTTTCTGAATCGAAATTTGGCAAAAAATCATTGGGGTGCTATTGACTTTCTGCATGTTTACCGGAATTCTACACCACAACACCTTTTTGTAGTAACTTCAAACACCCACCACTTTTATACCAGTTAATGCTGTATGGAGTGCAGCTCAGGCACCCAACTCCTAGGTGAGAAATTCCGCCCCCAAATTCTGTTCTCCATAGCCCTCTAATAAGGCAGCATCGGGCCTTTTCCATCCCGCAGTGTAAAATTCTTTCTTTGCCTACCCATTCCTTCTTCATTAAAATGATAATACTCCTACTCCCACTCCTAGTTTACGAAACACTTTTCAGCTCTCAAAAAAAATAATTATTTCACAAATCTATGGTCCGCTTAGGCCTGTATCTATAGAATTTCTATTCATACCTTTTTAATATGGGAAAATACATTGCCAACAAAGTGTAAATTTGATTTTTCGATTGCAGTGACAGTTTTCAGCTTTGTCCAGAGTTCCTGAGATGGATGATTGAAATGACTGACCCTTTCTAATAAGGTAATGCTGACATTTTGGATCAGTCAGATCAGGCCTTGCATGAGCCTCATAATACAGTGAAGGAAATAAGTATTTGATCCCCTGCTGATTTTGAATGTTTGCCCACTCACAAAGAAATGATCAGTCTAAAAAGCGAATGGTCGGTGTATTGTAACACAGAGACAGAATAGCAACAAAAAAATTAAAAAGAAATGCACGTCTAACAAATTATGCACTGATTTACATGTTCATGAGGGAAATAAGTATTTGATCCCCTTCACAAAACATGACTTAGTACTTGGTGGCAAATCCCTTGTTGGCAATCACAGAGGTCAGATGTTTCCTGTAGTTGGCCACCAGGTTTGCACACATCTAAGGAGGGATTTTGGCCCACTCCTCTTGGCAGATCCTCTCCAAGGCATTAAGGTTTTGTGGCTTACGTTTTGGCAACTCGAACTTTCAGCTACGTCCACAGATTTTCTGGAGACTGGCTAGGCCACTCCAGGACCTTTTTTAATATGCTTCTTCTTGAGCCACTCCTTTGTTGCCTTGGCCGTGTGTTTTGGGTCATTGTCATGCTGGAACACCTATCCACGACCCATTTTCACTGCCCTGGCTGAGGGAAGACGGTTCTCACTCAAGATTTGACGGTACATTGCCTCTTCCATCATCCCTTTGATGCGGTGCAGTTGCCCTGTCCCTTAGCAGAAAAACACCCCCAAAGCAGAATGTTTCCACCACCATGTTTGACAGTTGGGATGGTGTTCTTGGGGTCATTAGGCAGCATTCCTCCTCCTCCAAACACGGTGAGTTGAATTGATGCCAAAGAGCTTGATTTTGGTCTCATCTGACCACAACACTTTCAACCGGTCCTCCTCTGCATCATTCAGATGTTCAGTGGCAAACTTCAGACTGGCCTGGACATGTGCTTTCTTGAGCAGAGGGATTTTGCGGGCACTGCAGGATTTCAATCCTTGTCGGCGTAGTGTGTTACCAATTGTTTTCTTGGTGACTGTGGTCCCAGCTGCCTGGAGATCATTGACAAGATCCTCATGTCTAGTTCTGGGATGATTGCTCATGTGTTGTCATCATTGACATGCCACAAGGTGAGATCTTGCATGGTGCACCAGACCTAGGGAGACTGACAGTTGTTCTGTGTTTCTTCCATTTGCGAATGATTGCACCAACTGTTGTCACCTTCTCACCAAGCTGCTTGGCGATAGTTTGGTAGCCCAGTCCAGCCATGTGTAGGTCTACAATCTTGTCCCTGACATCTTTGGACAGCTCTCTGGTCTTTGTCTTAGTAGAGAGTTTGAAATCTGATTGCTCCTGTGGACAGGTGTCTTTTATACAGGTAACAAAATGAGATTAGCAGCACTCCATTTAAGTGACTGCTTCTAACCATAGCTTGTTACCTGTATGAAAGACACCTGGTAGCCCGAAATCCTGCTGAATGATAGAGAATCAAATACTTATTTCCCTCATAATTTGTTAGACATGCATTTCTTTTGAAGGTTTTGTTGCTATTCTGTCTTTTGTTACAATACACTTACCATTCGATTTTTAGACTGATTATTTCTTTGTGAGTGGGCAAACATTCAAAATCAGCAGGGGATCAAATACTTATTTCCTTCACTGTATATGGTTCTGTCACGTTTTCCAAGGCACACATTGGACCTGTGGAACAGCATTTTAATCGAACTTCTAATGTAAAATCTATACAACTATATTTTTAAAAAAACTATTTTTTTTTTTTTTTTTTTTTTTTGCAGTTAGATCAGTTTTATAGATATCCCCAATCAATCTCATTATGATTACTGATTTAAATTCTTAACCACAGAATCGACAAAAAATAGGATAAAGTAGTGCTGACAAGGCCTGTGTTGAAGCTTTCCCATAAAAAGACCTTCCTGGCTGCAGTTCCTGTCTAATCTTTTTAGGAAACCCAGAGGAAATGATGTCGTTTTAAGGAGACACCTTATAATTGGTCTTGAATCTATTTACTCTGAGTTCGTTTGCACGCATGACAGTTTTTTTAGAAATGTAAAGAATACGACATTTACTGTATTAGGCAGACAAAAGGAACTGAACTCTGGAAGCTGTACCCAAAAAAAGCATTCAAAGGACTAGTCACCAGTATTGCCTGTGGTCTTTCTGCAGCTGATTATTTCCCATTACTGACTTACCATGGCATGCATGTCATGCTATCCATGTACTACACCGTGTCTGTGTAGAGGGAGCCAGCTTGGTAGTAGCAGGGGCTTGCCAGTAGTGTCAGAGCCTCCAGCAAAAAAAAATAAAAACGGCAGTACTGTAGTGATATTGCCAAATATCTAGATTTTATTACTTAGGGGGGAGCAGTGCCTTGTATTTCACGCTGCAGATGTACAACTATGGCGATGTAGGCACTGGAATACCTCTGCACTCGCATACCAGGAAATACACTGGTATTTTTCAGGAAAGAAAATCAAAACTGTAAATCGTTTAGGGTACACCTTTGATTAAATAAACCCATTCCTTTACCGGAAAAAGTGAAGCTTCGTCAAGTTGTTACTAAACCCGGGACCCTGCATTCATTAGATCTGGTATCCCACAGTACACAACATGGGAATGCAATTATTTTAGTAAATATAAACTGCTAAATACCTTTTTTTCTTAGCAGTATATAGCAGTCCTTTGATTTCTATCAGTGCCTGGCTGAGCACTGGTTACTCTTGTAGGACAGTCAGAGAATGAAATCTACGAGGCTGCATGACCCCTTACCCTCTGTTTGGACAGTGCTGATTGGCCCTGTGCGATCACATGCACCCCCCACCCCCCAAAAAAAACTAGCAATACACACCAAAATGAGCATGTTCAGAGTGTCTACTAGGGCTCTGTACTATCAGCGGATGGATTGAAGACTGTGGAAGAAGGGTTGGATCAGAGAAGACGGGATCAAACTGCCTTTTTACATAATGTGGAGGATTAGCCCCTTAGATTCCACAGTGATTATAACAAACATGCTTGACCGCATATACAGTATAAGGAAAAAAGGAAAAAATCCTGCGCTACACTCAAAGAAAAATTAATGACAATGAATAAATATGTGAATAAATATAGTGAACTGCTGCTACTCTTTCCCTTAACAGAAAAATGCAAAACATATGAAAATTAAGTGCGCTGTTCACTAAACAATCAGATACAATGACCAAACACAATATATCCACAAAATGATATTATAACAAAAATTATAAAGTCCCAAATCCAGTGGCAGTACCGTGTGCTGAAAAATCTTCCAATAAAATTGTATAGGTGTCCACAAGTGCTTGACACAACAGAAAAATCAGTCTCTTACCAGACACATTGATCTCCAATCGAGATCAAACGAGCAGACGGTGTTCAGATCCAACGCTGGCACCCATGTTAGCAGTATCAAGGAGATGAATGGACAACTACAGGTTCACCTCGACGAATTCATCACATCATACAGCTCTTGTGGCTCATTCTCGGAACTTCTGATTTTGTTCTATTCTGATCTCTGTAATTAGATATGTATCCGAGTTCTTCCTATCCAAACCTCATTCATCTGCAATTCGATTTTCACTCTAAACTCTTGATGAACAGCATGCAGGAGCCAAGGCAAGAATGCCGGCATCAGATGGATAACAAATGAGTGCAGCTGAGCAGGACTTGCAGCAATGTGAACATCTAGCACAGTCGGGGATTGGCAAACAAACTGGTGGGGGTACAGCTGCAATGACAAATTGCAGCTGTCAAGTCCAACCTTTGATGTCATGGATGGGTGGGGCTGATATGCATTTCAGGGGCTCCACCCCCTTTTATAGCACTTTAGTAATTATACTTTTTGTTATATTATCATTTTGTGGATATATTGTTTGGTCACTGTATCTGTTTAGTGTACAGCACACTTTTCATATATTTACTGCATATACAGACTGATTTTTAGTGTTGTGGGTTTAGTATAGTAACACTTTAAAGTCCACAGTGTTATAGTTGAAATGTATATTTCTATCTTAAGATGTAGAATGTCAAGCCATACAAATACCAATTGTTATAGAATTTTAAAGCCAGTATGACATTTTAAGATGCCAGTTCGGTAGAATAAGGTGTTGGTTTCATTGGTTACCTTGATCCAGGGGCAAAGGTGTTGGTTTCATTTGTTATCTTCATCCAGGGGCTTGTCTTGGGGTTAGGTCTTAGATCTGCCAGTATGGGGGTTGCCAAAGACTTTTGCAAGTTTGTGTGCTGCTACCAGCCACACAGACATGGGACAGGGAAAGCAGGCTGCTACAGAGAGCTTTCCACACTCTCAGAAGTGTCAGAAGTTTTCAATAAAAATATTGGAACAGTTTGTAGGAAAAAAAAATTCCAAAAGCGAGAAAGCATCGGATACTGCTCTGAATATATTTATATGTTAAAGCCTTATATGTGTGAGTTAGTGACAGGGTCACTATAAACTGGAAAACAATTGATGACACCATCCATATTCTTATACTTTACGACTGTATACTCATACCATGTCTGAACTGATGTCTCATAAGGACCCATAGATGTAAAATTATTATAGGACCAGATGCTCTACTGTCCCAGCTTCCATTAATTAAAGGTTCAGATGCTTCCTGGGCTGCAGTTTGTTTTCCCAAACAAGTTTCCCCTTTGTTTCACTACGCCTTGTGTGACTAATTCTGTGATGTGATGCAACAAATGTTTGAGATAAAGAACTGCAGTCAGAGGAAGGAATAATGGCATTTACTAAAGATCAGAGGATTTCTTAATGCATTTGCTTCTGGTCGCTTCTGTTTTGACGTGTTAGAAGTAATTGTCATTATAGAGCTTTAACAGTTAACCTGGCTTGCAAATTAATTCTTCCCACTCAAAACATTTTTCTTGAGGCAAAACCGCGATGTGTGTTTTCATGTTTTCATTCAATCTTTAATTTGACAGTTCTGCTGTATTGTTGAGGTTTGTGAGAGTGGTGCATTAAGTCTGGCTGACACATTCGAAACCGAAAATATAGAAACGTTCGACACAGAGCAAAGTTCAAATCCAATGTGCTGAATGTTTATAGCACAGAAACTTCCTGGTGATCAATTGCCTTCTCTACTACACTTTAACCCCACTCCCAAGCAAAACAATGTATTCCCTCAGCACTGCAAATGAGCTAGTTGATTGCCTCAACCCCCCCTCTCAGTTACTGGAAATGGTAGCAGACACCAACCAGAGAAAATTACATTATGGATACACTTCACTTTTACCTGAGATGTCTCTGATCCTCAACAGTATAAAAGGTAAAAGATTAATAATGCCAGATAGATTCTGCTACTACCAAGACTTTGACATGCCTGATCTATTATGCATTTGAGCTCCGTTCCCTGTTTGATCACCTGGCTGTTCTTACAATGATCTTTACCATCTACTCTTCAATATTCCTTGTATCCTGTGCTCTGAAACACACAAACATTAAACACACCAAATAAAGTCAGCAAATTTAGCTGATTGAAGTCCAGTTGCAGACGTATACTGAGCAAGCTGGGGAATGCATAAAATGGGGTATGAAAATTGGTTCCACATACATGAGCCAAAGGCCTCATACACCAGATGAAAGTATATGACAAATGATCGTCTGTGTGTGTGTGTGTTTTTTTTTTTTGTCTTCACTTTAGTAGACTATTTTGTTTTAAATAATATGAAAATTCTTGTTCAGACAGAATACATCTTTGTGACTATGGACGTAGTGATGGGTCAGGTACCAGACATAGAAGAAGTTGGACACACTGTTAGAATATATACATTTGCTCTAACAGTGTGTCCAACTCTGCAGTTACCTTAACAAACGCAGAGGCCTGCAGTTTGCAGAACAATATCACATAACTGTGTCCTGCGGAATGAAACATTCAGGAGGCAGTAGGCTGAGAGTAGAGAAGCAGTTGTCAGACTTTAGGTGACCCCTCCCCTTTTTGCTTCACTGGACCTTGTGTCCATTCTTAAAGCTCATCTTTACTGGAAGTGCACCACAAAAAAAAAGCTATTTTGATTCATTTTTTATTCTCAAAGCAAACTCCCCTATCCATCCATATCTCTAAGCTTTATTTTGCTGAGAAATCATGTAGAAAAACGCCCCTTAGCGTTTATGGCTTTGGCCATCTTTTTAGTAAGGACAGATGGTTCATGTAGCATTTACTTCCTGGAATCCATCTATTTAGCATACAGGCAGGAGGGCATGCTTAGCTAGGAAAACCCCTACACCCCTCCTGAAGACTCCTGGGATGTATGAGACATGGTTTGCCTAGGTATGAAAACTAGGAAGTAACTAAAATTAAAAACAAAAACTGTTTAACCGCCTCCCAATCGCCCGCCATATAAGGAAATGATGGACGCAAGGCGGTTCTCTCGTTTTGGGAGGAAGTCATGACGTTCTCCCACTGTAACCATGCGGGGGTGATCGGTGGTGCGCTTGGACACAGCGGATCACCGATCAACAGAAAGAGCTGATGACATCGGCTCTGTCATGCGATCAGCTGTGTCCAATCACGGTGACAGCTCGTGAGGAGAGACGGTAATCGGAATTCCTCAGATGGGACATGTGCACTGATCATCAGGGCACTAATGATCAGTGTAGCCCCATCAGTGCCGCCTATCCGTGCCCCCTAAATTTTTCAGTTTTTGGTTTGTTTAGCAAAAAATAAAAACCCCAGATGTGATTAAATCCCACCAAAAGAAAGCTCCATCTGTCTCAAAAGATAAAAATTTCATATGGGTAGAATGTTGCATGACCACGCAATTGTCATTCAAAGTATGACCGTGCTGAAAATTGGCCTGGGCATTAAGGGGGGGTATAACAAGTAAAACCAGTCCATATGATAGACTTTCCTATCTATTTACTAATGCTAGCTGCATAAGGATTCAAAATGGTTGATGTTGATTGAAACAGCAAAGTTCCACTTTAAGCTGGCCATACACTGGTCAAAATGTGTCTTGACCAGCTGAACTTAGAATAGTGACCGTGACACTTGTTTAATCGACTTCTGATGAAGGGACATGATGGCAAATTATCTGTCGATCAGCAGCTCCAGCCACTGATCAGTGTGGATGGAAGAATCTTTTTGACCGCTGGCTGAATGAAGAAAAAAACCTCAACAGTGTATGGCCATCTTTAGTTTTTAGAAGTAAAATTAGAAGGCAAATAAGAATCTTAGTCCTGCAAATGTATGATGATTTTGCACATTTATAATAATTTAAGATCAAATATTTTTAGTTTCTCGTATAAGCCTAGTTTTTAACTAGTTTAGTTATGTGGAAGAAAAGAAAAAAAAAATGAAGGCTTCATTAGTGTATGTGGGTTTTGCTGTATGCTGCTTGGGCACTTGGCTGATTATTCCCAGGCGCAGATATTTTTAGTTTGCTCTGTACATAAGCTGTTGAGACAAATTAAACAAAACTCAAATATATAGTGTGTATAAACGCCTCAGCTTCCCCTGCTTTTTCAGCTTGTGGTGTTGGATGGCATTTAATGACGCCATCAAACTAGCTATTATAGTCATAATTTGCTCTTGATATTTTTTGTATGTAATTTGTAAATGCTGTAAGGCAGCATCATGTTAGTTTGATGTTTTAATGACAGTCAAGTACTTTGTAGAATTAATGTCAACTTGCACTCAATCCTTAAACTAGCATTCCCCCCCCCCCCCCCCCCAATATTACCTAACCGTAACAATTTTAACTAGAGCACATTAACTTCAGCTTAAATGTTTGTCTGAAAGTGTGTTGTTTTTGTTTTGCTTTTTGTGTCATCCCACTTGCAAATATAGTTAGAACGTTTTAGCTGCTGCCAGTGTAATAGTCATATGTGTCCATTTTATACTTTCTGTATTTGTACTATGGTATAGGTCAATTTATGGGGGAACAATATGTGCTGTGTGTTAAAGAATGTGTAAACCCAACATGTCATCATCCTACTCCTGATATGTGCCTTTCTCTGGGAAAATCTGTGTTCTACTGCTTTTCTTCCCCTAGCACTCATGTAGTTGGGAAGAGGTTATGTAATTTTATAATATTATAAAAAAAAAAATTGTACACCTTCTCTTCCCCCTCTCCCCCCCCCTTTTTTTTATAACTATACACATGTGCCTTTTCATTGCTATTTCAAACTGCATTTTACAATCACTTTAACTTGGAAAACAAATTACAGATGGGCAAATGAGAGAATTTAAAGGGTAACTCCACTTTCATTTAAAAATATAGCATATACTAAGGGTTAATCACTTCTAAAAGAATTCAGGCACTGCACTTTTGTAGAGCCATAAAAAAAAAAATCAGATGGTGCACTTGCAGGATTCTAATAAAGAGCTGAAGTTACCCTTTTTAAATATTTTAATTTATAATTTTGCAAATTTGCTTGTGAAAGATGCATTTCCCTGCTTTATTTAGCAGCACTTTGTCTCCGAATGAGCTAAAGCTCTGTGCACACACTTAGATTTTTCAATTAAACATTCATACAGAAACTCAGTACATGTGATGACATGGTGAATGTTCTTTGGGAAATTCATTCTGAAATTGAAAGTTTTTTTCAGTACTTTCAAACAAAAACCACATACAGTGAAAAATGAATAGTGCCAGAAACATTTTCCATTCTGCTCCTCTGAATGTTCTCATCTAAATCAAACATCAATTTTACCCTAACCATTTTAAAAAAAAAATAATGGAATGACTGTATAAAAAAAAAAACAACTTTACCAAAGTTACACTAGTGTATGGCCAAGAGCTGAGAAGCTCCTGAGGGTTTAACAGTTCTTGATCAGCTACCTGAACTTGTGCAGATAACACATGATATATTTCAGCACCTAAGTAATTGTTCCGAGCCCTGTAGTTTCTATTTCTCTTAAAGCTGAACTATTGGTTTCTTACTGTGGCCTTAAGTATGCATATACAGTTGTGTTCAAAATAATAGCAGTCAGACATCACTAACCTGATCAATCACTGTTTTTGGTAGAAATATTTCTACATGGCAAATAATTTACTAGCAGGTGTAGTAGAGTAATAGAAATCCAACAGACCCAACAGTCATGACATGCATGCTGCTGATTCTGTGTAATTAAATCACTAATTGAAAGGGACATGTTCAAAATAATAGCAGTGTGGAGTTCTATTAGTGAAGTCATTCATTCTTTGAAAAACAGGTGGAAATTATTGCCCTTATTTAAGGAAGGAAGGCAGCAAATGTTGTACATGCTGGTTACAGTGCATTTCTCTCTGGAACGACTCGTTTTCCTCAGAATTTCAGACATTGTTCAGAAGAACAGCGTACCTTGATTAAAAAGTTGATTTGGAAAGGTGAAAACATATAAAGAAGTGCAGAAAATGATAGGCTGCTTAGCTAAAATGATCGCAAATGCTTTAAAATGGCAACCAAAACCTGAAAGACGTGGAAGAAAGCGAAAAACTACCATTCGAATGGATAAAGAATAGCCAAAATGGCAAGGAATCAGCCAACAATCAGCTCCAGGAAGATGAAAGAAGGTCTAAAGTTATCTGTTACAATTAGAAGACGCCTATGTGAAGCCAAGGTATCTGCAAGAAGCCCCCGCAAAGTCCCACTGTTGAAAAAAAAGACGTGCTGAAGAGGTTACAATTTGCCAAAGAGCACATTGACTGGCCAAAAGAGAAATGGTGCAACATTTTGTGGACTGATGAAAGTAAGATTGTTCTTTTTTGGTCTAGTGGCCGGAGACAGTTTGTCAGACGACCCCCAAACACTGAATTCAAGCCACAGTACACTGTGAAGACAGTGAAGCATGGTTGCGCAAGCATCATGATATGGGGATGTTTCTCATACTACGGTGTTGGGCCTATTTATCGCATACCAGGGATCATGGATCAGTGTGAATACATCAGAATACTTGAAGAGGTCACGCTGCCTTATGCTGAAGAGGAAATGCCCTTGAAATGGGTGTTTCAACAAGACAATGACCCCAAACACACCAGTAAACGTGCAACATCTTGGTTCCAGACCAACAAGATTGACATTATGGAGTGGCCAGCCCAATCCCCGGATCTTAATCTAATAGAAAACTTGTGGGGTGACATCAAAAATGTAGTTTCTGAGGCAAAACCAAGAAATAGAGAAGAACTGTGGAATGTAGTCCAATCATCCTGGGCTGGAATACCTGTTCACAGGTGCCAGAAGTTGGTTGACTCCATGCAACACAGATGTACAGCAGTTCTCAGAAACAGTGCTTATACAACGAAATACTAAGTGATTCAAAGGAAAGCAAAATCATCAAACATTTTTCAGTTTATATAGTGAATGTTTGATTTTGTTAAGAATACAAACACTATTTTTTTTGAACCGTGTAATATTCACTTTTCTAAACTTTTTTTTTTTTTTTTTTTTTTTTTTTTTTTTTTAGAGGAACAACACAAATTTGATATATTTTTCTTCATGTTTTGATTTGGAATAAATGTGTAGTGTTCCCAATGCATATTTGTGTGGAAATAAAAGCTATTAGAAGGATTTTGAGCTTTATTCACTTTTTTTTTCAACACACTATTATTTTGAACACAACTGTATAGCCAGTACTGATGGGGCAGAGTTATCCCTCATCGCTCTTTCCCTCCTTTGCCACTTCTTAAGAGTTCCCATTGCTCCTCTTCAGTGATTGGTTGGCCACTTATGATGCATCTCCAGCACATGCTGGGATTGTATACTGGACATGCACCTCAAGTACTGTACACTCTTTCGAGGTCTTTTTTGATCTAACGTGTGAACTGAATTAGCTGGCAAATAAAAATCTTTCATAAGGGAGCCTTCAAATTCTAATTTATGGAGCACCAGTAATGATTGGGCTGGTGCAGGTCTGTAACTATGGTCAAAAGCATGCAGCAATAGGATTGGCGCAGCAGTTTGCTTTTCTGGGTGTCCCTGTAACGAGCCTTTTTTTTTGTTTTGTTTCTTTTGTTTGAGTTTCCACTTCCTGTGACACGGTAGTTTTAAAAGGTCAATTGTAGATCTTTTAGGTAACAGCAAATTAACTCTCAACTCCAGTTTTTACAGTTAGAGGAACTCTAGCCCACCCCTGTTCTGCTAGGCCCACATCCCCCCTCCTCCTTTTTGTGAATGACAGACAATGCCTCCTGAGATGTGGCATTTATATCCCAGGGGCAAAGGGAGTGCTGCACATAATTTGCCTAGGTGAGAAGGGTAGATTGAGGACCGAAACCTTTTACTTGAAGAAATAAAAAGGTAAACAAACAAACAAATTCTGTTTGTAGCGGAGTGTGGGATGGTTGGGAGATGCAGAAACTAATAAGTTAAATCTCTGCTACTTTAAAGCTGATGACTATAAAGATGTCCATTGCATGCAACTCCCAGCAGTGTTTTAGGCTATATCAACCTCTGTAATTGTCAGTTTTTTGCTTTACAGCTTGTTCTACTTATACTGTACATTCGGCGCAATTTGAAAAACGACATGAGGAAAAAAGACCTTTTTAGTACCAGTGTTGTGTTTTTTTTTGTTTTTTTTTAATCATAATGATAAAATATTAAGGTGCTCCACTAGACCACAGATGGGCAGCACAGTGGATAAAAGGTTAGCACTTCTGCCTGGCAGTACTAGGGTCGTTAGTTCGAATCCCAACCATGGCACCACATGCCTGGAGTTTGCATGTTCTCCCTGTGCCTGCGTGGGTTTCCTGCTGGTACTCCGTTTTCCTCCCACACTCCAAAGACATGCTGGTAGGTGAATTGGATTCTGCCTAAATTGGCCCTAGTATGTATGAATGTGAGTTAGGGACTTTAGATTGTACGCCCTTGAGGGTTAGGGACTGATGTGAATGTACAATATATATGTAAAGCGCTGCGTGAATTGCCGGCGATATAAGTACCTGAAATAAATAATGTCAAACAGCTGGAGGGCCACCAGTTTGACACCCCTGCACTAGACCATAATAAACGCAAATAAATCAGTTAATTTTCACTTTATTGCTGACTTGTTTGTGTTTATCATGGTTTAGCTTACACCTTTTTTATATTTATTTGTATGTATTAGAAGGGATATCTTTTATTTGTGTGTTTGCAGCTACTTTTTTTAATTGTTTTTTTTTTGTTTGTTTTTTTTCCTGCTTGGTTACCATTTCCAATTTTTTTTTTTTTTTTTCTTTTTTATACAGTAGAGGCCTTTTTAAATTATCACCTAAAGTATTGTAAGTTGTTGCTTTGTGAAAATACATGAACTCATACAGAACACACCAAGGGGCATTTATTAAGCAAATTAGCAACACAATTGGTTGTAAATCAGGCTGAATGTCCTTAATCAAAGTCCCATGCAAGAGGTTTGCAGACCTTGTGCACCTGTATTCCTGGGCAGCCAAGTGGACAGTTTGTAAAGTTCAAACCCCAATTTATTACGGACAGATTTCCACTGCAAACATGCATACATTATAATGAAGTGGCCAGGGTCAGGTTTCATTCTGTCACAAGTGTGGCTTTAGAGCAGATAAAGCAGGAATTTTTTGACTGGCCGCAACCTTGTAATAAATCTCTCGCTGCTCCTGTTAAGCATTTTCATGTGATGGTGTTTGTTATGGATTGTAATAAATGTTGACATTTTAAAAGCTGCATATATTTTGGTTCATTTATGGCACCGTCAAAGTCCCTTTTTTTTTTGGGGGGGGGGGGGGGGTTTAGTTCTATTTAGCATTGCGACCAGACTGGTAAATATCCCCCATTCTTTCTTGAGTGTGTAACCATCAAATAAGAGTCTAGCTTTTAAACTGAACCTTGCTTATTTTAAAAGTGTTAACACTTTAGGTGCCACTGTTAAGGAGGATGGTTAAAGTTTGTTTGCGGCATGCAGAACTCAGCGAACATTTACGGCCCCAATCTGTGCCACTCTGATGTGAGTCTCGTGCATGGGAGTGGTGTCACTGTGGACCAGCCATTCAAGCGGCTGAAGGCACAGAGCTCGGAAGGCAGACCGGACAAAGATGGATGCGCCCGGTCCCTCTGGATCAATCCAAGCACAGTGCTGGAGAGCTCAGTTTGGACTGTTAATGTGCTATAATATGCTATTACGCAGTACATAAAGGATATATGAGGCATCATTAAATCTCCATTATTAGTAAAGTCTCCTATGTGTACTTCTGTGGTTAAGTTTCCCTTTACCAGGACCTCACTTTCCCTGTGTTAGGTTCAAAACTACCAAAAAAAAAAAAACCTTTTATACCACATAAATCATCCAGTGCCTCCACTTGAGTAGTGTAAATCGCACGTCTTTTATTGAAAATATATCAAAAGTTAATATTTGGCCAAACCTCGCTCAAAAAACAAACCTAAAATAACTAACAAATTGCCCTCCTCTCTCAATTCCTTATAACATAGAGGCCAATTCTTACATAGATCGCTACAGTCCCAAAGATTAACTCTTGTAAATCGAATAAATAAGCCTCTAGACCTGGAACAATTTTCGGGATCCACACATTAAGTTTGATCATCTCAAAAAGACAAGTAGCCAAGGGGCTGAGAATCTTCAAGTAAACCATAGTGATAGCCAGATACCTAAATCTGCATGCA
Source organism: Staurois parvus (assembly GCF_062004578.1). Lineage (NCBI taxonomy): Eukaryota > Metazoa > Chordata > Amphibia > Anura > Ranidae > Staurois > Staurois parvus. The sequence goes on from NW_028317862.1 coordinate 6,571,115, forward strand.
TATTTGCAGACCCGTTTTTATGCATCTCCCGTGGGTGCCCTCAACGCTCAACGTGTGTGTTACATTTGCATGTGTGGGTGGTACTAGGATCATGATTGTAGCTGCAACCATCTCAATGCAAATGTGTGTGGGGGGGGAAATAATATATATATATATATATATATATATATATATATATATATATATCTCTCAAACATACAGGTATTGTGATGGTTAAATGTAGAGAAGAGTTACCCATGGGTTCTGAAATGCTGTATAGACGTATGATGGCTGCCATGAGAAGGATAATGGTAACCCTAGATGATTGTACAGTTGGGCAACTGATACCCTGAAGATGTAGATTGTCTGTCTGTTTATATTTCATAAAACACACACTTGGACTTTAGTTGCTTGTTGTGATGGGTGATACATTTTTGGGGGGGATTGAAATGTAAGCAAGTTTACACTGCAATGTGAAACCTTGGTTATGAGATCCTTTATTATAAATTATTCATTTAACTCTTTCATCCTCTTTGCAGGGGACAAAGTGCTTTTGATATTGTGTATGTTGCAAAGAAATGGCTGCCAACAATGGAAATGATATAAGTTTATTTTATTTCACCAAAATGGAAAATATTTAAAGACCTCCTTTTTGTGTGGGCTTAAAGTATCCATGAACATTTTACCATGTAATACAACCCATTCTGTTAAAAGAACGAACATGTGTATAAAAAAAATAAATACCGGGGACTGGGGGTGGAGCCTGACTATGGCGGCTCGGATGAGCGTGTAGCAAACACTCTCCGTTAGCCTCCCCTCGTCTATTCTCCCCGTGAGGCCCCGATAGAGAGACCAGGGAGACCAGCTGCATTGAGGGTGAGCGGTAACTCACCCGCTGGAGAGAGGTCGCGGAGTTCCGAGGACGGTTGGGCTGCTGGGACCCAGGAGAGAGCCGGAGAGAGAGCTGGAGGGGGGACGCCTTGGGGTTCTCCACTGGCGACTGCCAGCGCCTGTAGAAGAGGAGTGGAGTTGCCGGGGAGATGGTCGGAGCCTGGATCCAGGAGAGAGCCGGGAGAAGGACGCCTCGTGGTTTCCTCTGGCGTCTCGTGGCGGCTTCGGAGGAGGAGTAGGGTTGCCAGGGAGACGCCAGTGAGACGGTCGAGGCATTGGAGCGGCCCCGACACGTGGGAAGCCGCGGAGGAGCTCTGGGAGCTCCGAGTGTGATAGAGAGAGAAACTGCCCGGCATCTGAGCAAGAGGGTGAAGAAGTGGAGGGTAAATAACATATTGCCCCACAATATACTATAATATTCTCAGCTGCTTACCTCGTCCTGTCTCCTCTATCCATCGTCCTGTCTCCTCTATCTACCCCCACCTCTAAACTATCTACATACCATACCATACCAGCTCTGCAGTCTAACAGTTTCATATTACCATCTTCTTAATACGGCTAAACCCGCCAACTTCCATATTACTCCTATCTCTGTTATATTATCAACCCGTGTTGTATACTGTGCTGTATACCACCTATAATCTAAGGAGACAAGTGATGAGAAGATAAGCAATATGAGTTATATGAGGCCCCTAGGAATCCCTTCAAGAGGATACTAGAGGACACAATTACAGAGGAGGAACGCTTCTGGAGTGAAGTTCCAACGTGGAGGGTGAGTGATGACCGTGGGTTTTCCTGCAGGTCCTCTTTAACGCTCTTTATACATTGGACTTGTTTATTAGACTTTTATACACATTGAGTTCTCGTACTAGATTCCTATGTGCCTATAATAAGACATTGCATTAAATATTCAATCGGAAAAATAAAAGAAAAAGGAGATTCCTAGGGCGGGTCTGAAGATTGGGAGGAGTAAGAGAACAGGAGTTCCTTGAAATAAGAGTAAAAAGTTTCAAAAACAACATGAAAGGTAAAAATACTAAAGGGAGCGGGCCTAAGAACACTCAAACTGGTACGATTAAGAAGTATGTGTTACAAGGAAACGTTACCCCAGAAAGAACTCAGGGAATAAGTGAAAAAAGCGATTTGGAAATAAGCTTGGATAATAGCCCGAGACTTTCCCTGGGCCCAGTATATAATAGTCAAATGGAAGGCATGGAACAGAGAGATCTTGAAAGAGACTTGCAAATACCTAATAAAAAAGAAATGGCGGAAATGTTTAAAGGCTTGGAAAAATCAATAAAGCAAGAGATGGGGATGATCCGCGAAGACTTAGGACAATTGTTAACTAGGGTGGAGGAAATAGAGGAGAAGGTTCAGGCCCATGCCCAGGCCATCCCAAAATTAGAGAAGTGGATAACGGAAGATAGAAAAGAACAAAAGATTACTTTATATGATGGAAGAACAACAAAATAGAGAAAGGAGAAATAATCTTAGAGTAAGAGGAGTCCCGGAACTGACACGGGGAAGATTTAAAAGAGCTAACTGCCAAAATTCTGATCTCCATAATGGATAAATCGGATGAGGAGATGCTTAAATTGGATGAAGTATATAGGATTGGGAAATATCAACAAGAAAAAGGGGTAGAAAAACCAAGGGATATAATTGTATAAGTAGGTAATAGAGCGCTGGGAGTACATAAATGAAGCAGCTAGCATAAAAGGTAACCTTGGGACCCAGATAGAAACATGAAAAATAAATATGCAGCGCTTTTGAAATTAAATATGAACAAGCATAAAAAACAGAACATGAACAGCATAACTGCATGACAAATTCAGTCCATATTGCATGGTGCGATAAAGTGATAGGTGCAATTGTCCCAATAATTCATGTTCAGAGAAATTCGTGACTCTTGTGATCTCGTGATTTGTACAAATAATGCACTAACCAGATAGCGCAACCAATGCGCATGGAGCAATTAAGACCCGCTCCTGGTGCTCTGGACTTGTAGTATTAGGAGGATGTCATCTGCAGGTTTGGCCACCAGATGCCATCAATCCAGGTATATGGGTAAGTCATCCACCAGAGAGATCATCAGCGGGGGAGGGGGTGATCATGCATCATTCCCAAATGGACGTAACCTTCAAAAGCGGGCTCCCATAACATAGATGAGACCCAGAGAAGCCTCTGATAGTGTAGTATGTTTATTAAGTAAAAACTTACACCAGATACAATTGGAGGAAAAAACTTGCATCAAAGCAAGGTCAGGCCACCAGGGTGTCAATCAGGATGGCTTTGTGGTATGCATACACAGGTCAAGGGCACCTCCCTAACGCGTTTCGTGTGCAAAACACTCCCTCTGAGGAAGTGTTTTGCACACGAAACGCGTTAGGGAGGTGCCCTTGACCTGTGTATGCATACCACAAAGCCATCCTGATTGACACCCTGGTGGCCTGACCTTGCTTTGATGTAAGTTTTTTCCTCCAATTGTATCCGGTGTAAGTTTTTACTTAATAAACATACTACACTATCAGAGGCTTCTCTGGGTCTCATCTATGTTATGGGAGCCCGCTTTTGAAGGTTACGTCCATTTGGGAATGATGCATGATCACCCCCTCCCCCGCTGATGATCTCTCTGGTGGATGACTTACCCATATACCTGGATTGATGGCATCTGGTGGCCAAACCTGCAGATGACATCCTCCTAATACTACAAGTCCAGAGCACCAGGAGCGGGTCTTAATTGCTCCATGCGCATTGGTTGCGCTATCTGGTTAGTGCATTATTTGTACAAATCACGAGATCACAAGAGTCACGAATTTCTCTGAACATGAATTATTGGGACAATTGCACCTATCACTTTATCGCACCATGCAATATGGACTGAATTTGTCATGCAGTTATGCTGTTCATGTTCTGTTTTTTATGCTTGTTCATATTTAATTTCAAAAGCGCTGCATATTTATTTTTCAAGGGATATAATTGTTAAACTCCATAACTACGGAGATAGAGACGAGATATGGAAAAAGATTAAAGGAAGAACAAATATTACATACGAAGGAAAAAGTATTCAAATTTTTGCAGATTTAACAGCAGAGACTCTGAGAAGGAAAAGATCACTGAAACCCCTACTAGAAGTGATGAAAAAACATAATGTGAAATACAGATGGGGCCGGGACATAAGTTTAATTGGGTGGAGGGATGGAACTACAGCTATATTAACATCTCCGGAAGATATGGAAGACGTTTGTGATAAATTTGGTCTGCAGAGACAAGAGATACCTGGTTGGGAAGTGGGGGATGGAGAGGTGGACAGCTGTGGGTCAAGAATGTGGCAGCTGGTTAAAAGAGGAAATAGAGAAACAATAGATAAGGGGACACCGGGGAGGAGGGGGGGAAGGTGAGCGGTCATGGTAAGAGTCGAACCCCTATAGAGGAATCGGAGGTGGAAAATGATGCGAAGGCATCGGAGGCCTGGGGGGGATGGGGAGGTGGGAGGTTGGGGGGGGAGGAGATCTCAGGGGGGGAGGGCTAGGGAGGACTGGGTTTTTAGGGGTAACACTCTGCATAATGGAAGAGAAAGAGATAGGAAAAGAGAGAAAGGATAAGATACGATAGATGGAAGATCTCCGATTTATAACTTATAATGTAAAGGGATTGAACTGTCCTGGGAAGAGATTTAAATTATTTAAGGAGCTACAGCATAGGGAGGCTTCGGTGGTATTTCTGCAGGAGACACACCTAGAGATTAAGTCAAATATAAAGTTGTACTCTAGAAATTATCCAACATGGTTTTATGCGGATTCCCCAATCAAGAGAGCTAAGGGAGTAGCAATAGGGATTGCAAAAAATGTAAGGCTGGAGATAGACGAGAGAGAGGTAGATCCTGAGGGGAGATTTCTGTTCTTAAAGGGTAGATTACAAGAGCAAGAATGTACAATTGTAAATATCTACTGCCCAAATAAAAGACCAGAAGTCTTTCTGAAGGGTGTCCTGAGAAAACTGATGGCCTTTAAGAAGGGACGTTTGATAGTGGCAGGGGACTTGAATTTTTGTATGGACCCACAAATGGATACGACATCTTCTGTGCAAAGAGAGGGAGGTAAAGCTCTGAGAATCCTGAAGAGGGTGATCCATGAGTGTCAACTGGTGGATATTTGGAGAGTGATTCATGGAAAAGAGAGAGATTATACCTTCTCCAAAGCACACGAGGTGTACTCCAGATTGGATTATATATTAGTAGATTATCAGTTTATAGATTTGGTGGATAAAGTAGAGATAGAGGAGATGTCTTTTTCGGATCATGCCCCTGTTTCACTGAAAATGAGGTGGAGAAGACGATTGACAGGTGGGATAGGTTGGAAGTTGAACGAGGCTCTCCTCCTGGATCAGGAGGTGGATAGAAAACTTAGAGAAGAGATTGAAAGATACTTTCAAGAGAATGAGACAGGGGAGGTGTCGGTGGCTACAGTGTGGGAGGCCCATAAGGCTTATATAAGAGGTATCCTGATTGCGTTCGGGGCAAAAAAGAAAAGGGAAAGAAGAGAAAAACTTACTGGGTTGTTAAAAGAAATAGCTGAGTTAGAGCAGATACATAAAAATAAAAGATCAGAAAAGATAAGACAGAAGGTGATAAAAAAAGAACTAGAGCTACTGATGGAGGAGGAGAAGAGAAGAGTCTTTAAAGTTGCAAGTGAGAGATATAAATGGGGAGATAAACCAGGAAAATATTTAATGAGAGCCTTGAGGAAAAAAAAAATAGGAATTATATAGAGAAAATAAAAAACTCCAAGGGGGAAATGGTTTACTCTACTAAAGAGATCATCGAGGTGTTTAAAGAATATTACAGCAAGCTATATAATATTGCCTCCCAAGACCCAGTAAATATAAACGGAAATGAGAGAAGAGAGAAAAGAAGGGAATATTTAAAAAAGGCAGGATTACCAAAGTTAAGTAATGATCAACTGAATTCCCTTGATTTGGAAATCACACAGGAAGAAATAATAAGAGCATTAAAGAATACTTCGACGGGGAAAAGCCCGGGTCCAGATGGTTACACAGTGAGATACTATAAAAAATACAGTGACCTGTTAATACCCAAACTGAAGAAATATATGAATGCCCTGGGAGGAGAGATGGAGGTGAGAGGGGAATCTTTACAGGCCCAGGTGGTGTTGATACAAAAGGAGGAGAAGGATCCCTCTCAGTGCTCTAGCTATAGACCGATATCACTCTTGAACATAGACACCAAACTATATGCAAAAAATATTCGACAGAGTGGATTGGAGTTTTATGATGGATACCCTGGAAGCTCTAGGAATAGGAGTAAGAATGAGAGAGTGGATAGGAAAGCTGTATAGAGAGCCCTCAGCGATAGTAATGGTGAGAGGTCGGAACCGATTAGAATGTCAAACGGAACTAGACAGGGATGTCCATTCTCTCCATTGCTGTATATATTGGCATTAGAACCATTATTGGCAACTATTAGGAAGAATTTAGATATAAAAGGTGGTGCAGATTGGGGAAGTCGAACATAAAGTAGCTGCCTATGCGGATGACCTATTGTTTTATGTGGGAAATCCTAGGATAACACTCCCAAATCTAATGAAGAGCTTAAAGGATTATGGGGAGCTATCAAACTTGAAAATCAATCCAACTAAAACTGAGATCTTAAATGTAAACCTGTCAAACAGTGAAAAAGAAAAAATACAAAAAGAATTCCCCTTTATATGGAAAAATAGAGAGAGAAAGTATTTGGGGGTGAAACTTTCTGCTTCATGTACAAACCTGTATAAATTAAATTATATCCCACTCTTAAATGAGATTAAGAAGGAACTAAGGAGATTCGAGGGAGGTAACCCATCCTGGATAGGCCGTATAAACCTGATAAAAATGATAATCGTACCAAAAATCCTCTATAAATTTCAGATGATTCCAATCAAAATTCCAGAGGTCTTTTTTAAAGTAATAAAAAAGATGTTAACAAAATATATATGGAAAAATAAAAAACCTAGAATATCATATGACTTGTTAAATAGAAATAAAGAGAGAGGAGGCTTGGGAGTGCCAAATATTAAGAGGTACTATAAAGCAGTAGTCTTAGCGAGAATTTATGATTGGACACATAATTTTGAGGGGAAAAGGGGAGTTCAGATTGAGAATGAATTAAGTCGAGTTACCTTGAAGAGAATTATATGGGCACCAGCACAATATAGAGGGCTAAAAGATACCACGAGTGTTTTTACATTAAATGTTTTTAAAGTTTGGGATAAATTGCATACATTTATGAAATGGGATTTTAACTCACAATTAATTTCACTGAGGAATACGGATTATTTTCCTCCAGGTAAGGAGGAAAGTACAGGGAAATGGATTAGAAAAGAAGATATCCAACTGAGAGACATAATGGAAGGACAGGAATTGAGAACACTTGGGGATTTGAGAGGGGATAAAAGGGAACTTTTTATTAAAATAGATGAATGGAAATATTACCAATTAAAACACTTTGTTAGAAACCTCCCAAAACCGTTGAGATCGAGAGAGGATTGGAACCTGTTTGAGAGGTTGTTAGAAACACGAGGTGACGGGAGGCGAGGCACTGCAAAAATTTATAAAATCCTCACTGAGTTAGACACTTACACAAAACCAAGGTATATAGGTAAATGGGAAAGAGATTTGGGAATAGAGATAGATGAGGATAAACAAAGGAAAATATATAGATTAATACACGAGAATATAAGTATGAGAGAGGTGGAGGTAAATTATAAATGTTTAACGAGATGGCACATTACACCGAATATTGAGTATAAGATATGTGGGGAAAATTCACTAGAGTGCTGGAGGGGATGTGGAAAAATAGGCAGATTATATCATATATGGTGGGAGTGCCCAAAGATTCAAGGTTTCTGGGAGATAATTGTCCAAGTAATTGAGAATATCTCCGGGATAAAGATAGGACTGGACCCAGCAGTATGTCTACTACATAGTACAGAGTTATCAGTAAATAAGTACAAGGACTCGGGTATATGGTGCTATCTAAATGCGGCCAAGGGTCTGATACCCAAGTTTTGGCATAGATCAGAGGTGCCTAAGATAGAGGATTGGGTGGAAAGAACTAATCAAATTTGTAAGATGGAGAGACTGTGTTATATGCAGGAAGACAGGATGGGGTTGTTCTATAAGAGGTGGAGAACATGGGAAGAATACATGGTGAAATATATGGAGTAACTATGTGAGAAAGTTAGAAGGATTTACATACCCTATATTCACGTATGAAGAGGGATAATTGAATTATGCAGAGTGGGTGGGTTTATATGGGGGGAGGGTTTTTGGTTTTTTTTTTGTTTTTTGTTTTTTTTTAACTCGGGTGGGGGGAAATAGATTGAGGGGGGGCGGTAAATGGGAATAAAAGATAGTTAGAAATGTTATTAAAGATATGTAAATTTGTATGAGAATAATGATGAAATGTGCAATATATATGGAAAATAAATAAAATTTAAATTAAAAAAATAAATAAAAAAATACCATTATTTTCATATAAGTGATCGTATAAGTGATCACATGACCTTTGTTTTGTGCTCCATAGGGGACTTCCAAGAGGTGGGGGTGGAGATTGCAGGGAGTGTCAGCAGGAGGCAGAGAGAGCAGTACATGGATCTTCCCAGTGCTATGCAGGGGTGTATCATCACAAGAAGGGCTGTACATTATAGTTCAACACTCAGTTCCCAAAAAGTTGGGATACTGTGTAAATTCTAGCTAAAAACAAAATGCAATGGTTTGAAAATCCTATAAACTCATATCTTATGTGAAATAGAAAATCTATCAAATGTTTAATCTGAGAAAATTGTACCAATTTAATAAGGCGATTTTAAATTGATGGCAGCAACACATCGCAAAGTCCCAACCTTTTTTGCAATTGGGGTTTGTACAAGGCAAGGTTTACCACGGTATAGCATCCCCTCTTCTTTTAACCCCTTCACGCTGGCTGCACGCAAATGTGCAGCCTCCCGGCGCCTGGGCCTAGACGCCGAGCGGCCGCACATTTGCGTTCATGTAACAAAAAACATATGTACTGAGAGCGCGCGCCCTGCGTGCTCCCAGCACACATGTGCGTTACTCACAGAAAGGTCCCGGTCCACTCTTTCGATCAGGACCTTTCCCGATCATGTGACCGGTCGTTACGTGACGTCACGGTGGCCACATGACACTAAGCCCAGCCCCGTCCCACCCACCTCCCGGCGCAGGAACTCCTCTTCATGCCGGGACGATACGGTGTGAAGGGGTTAATAACACTCTGTACATGCCTGGGAAGGAAGTAAGGATACCAGTTTCTGGCGTTTTGGGAGAGGAATGCTGTCCCATTCTTGTCTGAGCATATGCTGCTCTAAAATATGGATATACATCCCAACCACCGCACCACCTGTCTGGAGTTTGCATGTTCTCCCTTTTGCGTGCGTGTGTTTCCTCCCCGGGTTCTCCTGTTTCCTCCCACAATCCAAAGACATACTGGTAGGTTAAGGGCTCTTCACACGGAATGGACCAATTTAGCGGATCCGCTTGCTTAGCAGATCCACTTGCTTAGCGGGGGATCTCTCCGCTGATCCCCACTGAGCCATCGGATGACAGCTGTGTCCCCTCCGCTGCTGCAGAGCAGACACAGCTGCTCGCTCTCCTCAATGGCCGGTCCGATGAATACATCCATCCCTTTTTGGCAGATCAGATGTCGGTGGGTGTAAATAAACACGTCTGTTTTTAAACCTGCCGCTCCATAGAGAAGGATGGAGGTTCTGATCGGGTCCACCTGAATAATGGTCAGGCGGACCCGATCGGAACATTGTGTGGAAGAGCCCTAATTGGACCCTGTCTAAAATTTGGCTCTAGTATGTGTGAATGTGAGGTTAGGGATCTTGAATTGTACGCCCCTTGAGGGTTAGGGATTAATGTGAATGTACAATATATTTGTGTGTTTGTATACACACAGGTCCATATGTATTTGGACAGTGGCACAATTTTAGATTTTTCAGGTACCAAAACATATTCAAGCTATAGTTCTATAATGGCTATGGGCTGAAAGTGCACTCGGGTTTCATTTGAGGGTATGTACGTCCAAATTGGAGGAAGGGTTTAGGAATTGCAGCTCTTAAGAGTAGCAATGCCCCCTTTCTCAAGGGACCAAAAGAAATTGGACAATTTTGAATATAATCATATAAAATGTTTGTGTTTTTTTGTTTTGTTTTTGTTTTTTAATATATTTTGTTGAGAATCCTTTACTGGCAATGACTGCCTGAAGTCTGGAACCCATGGACATTACCAAATACTAGGCTTCCTCCTTTCTCATGCTTTGCCCTTTCTCATGCTTTGCCAGGCTCTAACTGCAGCTGTTTTAAGTTGTTCTTTGTTTGTGAGTCTTTCTGCCTTTTTTTAGTTTTGCCTTCAGCAAGTGAAATACATGCTGAATTGGGTTGAGATCAGGTGATTGACTCGGCCATTGCAGAATATTCCACTTCTTTTCCTTCAAAAGCTTCTGGGTTGCTTTTGCAGTGTGTTTTGGATCATTGTCCATCTATACTGTGAAGTGCCTTCCAATCAACTTTGCTGCATTTGGCTGAATCTGGGCTGACAGTATATCTCTAAACGCTGCAGAATTCATCTGGCTGCTTCTGTCTTCTGTCACATCACCAATAAACCAGTGCCACTGAAAGCCATGCATGCTGATGCCATCACACTGCCTGCACCATGTTTTACAGATGATATATGTGTGTGTGTGTGTGTGTGTGTGTGTGTGTGTGTGTGTGTGTGTGTGTGTGTGTGTGTGTGTGTGTATACAGTATCTCACAGAAGTGAATACACACCTCACATTTATGTAAATATTTTATTATCTTTTCATGTGATAACACTGAAAAATGACACTTTGCTACAATGTAAAATAGTGTACAGCTTGTATAACAATATAAATTTGCTGTCCCCTCAAAATAACTCAACACACCGTCATTAATGTCTAAACCGCTGGGAACAAAAGTGAGTACACCCCTAAGTGAAAATGTCCAAATTGGGCCCAAAGTGTCAATATTTTGTGTGGCCACCATTATTTTCCAGCACCGTCTTAACCCTCTTGAGCATGGAGTTCACCAGAGCTTCACAGGTTGCCACTGGAGTCCACTTCCACTCCTCCATGATGATATCACTGAGCTAGTGGATGTTAGAGACCTTGCGCTCCTCCTCCTTCTGTTTTTGAGGATGCCCCACAGATGCTCAATAGGGTTTAGTTCTGGAGACATGCTTGGCCAGCCCATCACCTTTACCCTCAGCTTCTTTAGCAAGGCAGTGGTCATCTTTGAGGTGTGTTTGGGGTCGTTATGTTGGAATACTGCCCTGCAGCCCAGTCTCCGAAGGGAGGGGGGATCATGCTCTGGTTCAATATGTCACAGTATATGTTGGCATTCATGGTTCTCTCCATTAACTGTAGCTCCTGAGAGTTTTGTTTCTCATGGTCAGAGTCCCTCAGGTGCCTTTTTGGAAAATTCCAGGCTGGCTGCCATTTGCCTTTTACTGAGCAGTGGCTTCCATCTGGCCACTCTACCATACAGGCCTGATTGGTGGAGTGCTGCAGAGATGGTTATTCTTCTGTAAAGTTCTCCTCTCTCCCCAGAGAAACGCTGGAGCTCTTTCAGAGTGACCATCGGGTGCTTGCTTACCTCCATGGCCTTCTCCCTCGATAGCTCATTTTGGCCGGGCGGCCCGCTCTTGGAAAATTCCTGGCGGTTCCAAACTTCTTCCATTTACGGATGTTGGCCAATGTGCTCATTGGGACCTTCAATGCTGCAGAAAGTTGTTTTTTGTTTTTTTGTTTTTTTCTGTACCCTTTCCCAGATCTGTGTCATGATACAATCCTGTTTCGGAGGTTTACGGACAATTCCTTGGACGTCATGGCTTGGTTTGTGCTCTGACATGCATTATTAACTGTGGGACCTTATATAGACAAGTTTATGCCTTTTCCTAATCGTGTCCAATTAATGGAATTTCCCACAGATGGACTCAAATCAAGTTGTGGAAACATCTTAAGGATGATCAGTGGGAACGGGATGCACCAGATCTCAATTTTGAGTTTTATTGCAAAGGCTGTTAATACTTATGTATATGTGGTTTTTTTTTTGTTTTTTTGTTTTTTAATTTCAAAGATTTCAAAACGTACTACTTTCACATTGTCATTATGGGGTATTGTTTGTAAACCGAGTTACACGTGTAAATTTTTTTTTTTTTTTCCTCAACATTCTACAAACGCCTTGGTTAACGTAATTTTTGGTTTACAAATGAAAATAATGCCTCGGTTTCCAAATTTTATTACACCTTTTTTTCGCAATATGAAGTGTGTGCCGGTGCCGATTTTTAAATGCATTTGCCGGATTATTTTACTTCACTCTAGCTCACAGAGCTGTCACTTGCCCGGAGTTTAAGGAAGCTTTGTTTCTTTTAAGAAACTAAAAGGTAACATTTGTTTCTTTTAACTTGGGGAAGTAAACTGAAAAACTTTCTCTTTTAGCTAGGGGGAAAGTAACAGCTCAATCTCTGAGCTATAGTGAAGAAAAAAAATTAATTACATTTAAAAACCACCACCCTAATAATAATAATAAAAAACGGCGTGGGGTCCCACCTCCAATCCATACCAAACCCTTCAGATCTGGTATGGATTTTGGGGGGAACTCCCACGCCAATATTAAAAAAAAAAAAAAAAAAAAAAAAAAAAAATGGCATGCCCCCCTCCTGAACCATACCAGGACACCTGCCCATAACATGGGGGGGTGCTTTGGGATCCCCCAAGCACCTTGTCCTCATGTTGATGGGGGCAAGGGCCTTTTCCCCACAACCCTGGCCCGTGGTTGTGGGGGTCTGCGGGCAGGGGGCTTTTTGGGAATCTGGAAGCCCCCTTTAACAAGGGGACCCCCAGATCCCTCCCCCATTTTGTGGGGAGAAGGTCCTTGTCCCCATCAACATGGAGACAAGGTGCTTTGGGGGGGAGCCCCCCTGCCCCACAGCACTCCCCCATGTTGAGGGTTCTGTGGCCTGGTATGGTGGGGGGGCGCTCGCTCGGATAAGGGTCTGACCTAGCTTTTTGGGGAGACCCCCATGCCTATATTTTTTTACATTGTGTGGGAGTTCCCTTCAAAATCCATACCAGACCCGTAGGGCTTGGTATGGATGGGAATTGCCGCCAATTCTTTTACATTCAGCTGTCAGTGGGGAACCCCGCTGACAGCTGAAACATTAACACATGGTTGTCATTGCTAAAATACTGCATGACTTGATAAAATAACTCATGCAGTATTTTAGTAGCGTTTACCTCTGTAGGGCCAGGTGTCACCTCATCAGTGGTGACACTATCCTTAGCCAAATGCAAAACTAGTGAAAAACAGAGAAGATGAGTAGGAGAAAAAATGTCAATGACATCCATCTGTAAAACCATTCCTGTTTTGGGGGTCGTCTCATTGTTGCCCATCTAGTGCACCTGTTAATTTCATTCTCACCAAAGCAGCTGAAAGTTATAAACAACCCCCTCTGCTACTTAACTGACCAGATCAATAACCCAGGAGTTTAATTGACTTGATGCTCTACTCTGCTCAAAAAAATTAAAAGGAACACTTTAATCTGTAGGTGGTTCAGCATTGATAGGGAGTAAGGAATGGGCAGTTTGCACATCTGGAAAGGCACCATTTCACCCCCTTATCAGATTCAGGCTTTTGAACTGAGCATTCTTCACAAGCTGATAGATTCCTCTTTATTCCAGAGGACACGGTGAGATTTGACCCAGAGAAGATGGCTGTATTTCTGGATCATGTTATGGCTTCTTTTTTGCATGATAGTTTACCTTGTGTTTTTGGAAGGCATAGGGTATTGTGTTCAGACAGTGTTTTTTGGAAGTATTTCTGAGTCCTTTCAGTGTCTATCACAGAATTAGCCCTGTTATGCAGCTCCATCTAAGGCCTTGAACATCACAAGCATCCAGTATTGCATTTCGGCCTTGTTCCTTTATACCAAACGATTCCAAGAGTCTGATGAAACCTAAAGTGGACCTTTTGGGGGGGGGGGCGGGTACCAGAGTTTAACAGGTACCTGCTCCCACTTCAGTCCGACCGCCTAGGCAATCGGAAGCGGTAGGTGTCCTCCCTCCCTCCCTGTAGTCTTTTGGGAAACGTGACAGGTCCCAGAAGACTACAGGACCATTTATGAAGCACAGTGCTACTCGCACATGCACAGTGGGTACCCGGCTATGAAGCCGCAAGCAGTCACAGCCGGGTGCCCACACTGAAGATACCAGCCTCCTGGAATACAGGACAGCTGGTGAAACGGGCTGCGGGGGACACACCGCAGGACCGAGTAAAAGGTAAGTGGCTGTCCTTTTTAAAAGTCAGCAGCTACAGTTTTTGTAGCTGCTGACTTTTATTTTTTGACTGGCCGAGTGGATCTCCCCTTTAACTGCCTCCCGTCTGCCATATAAGGCAATGACGGGCGCAAGGCGGTTCTCTCGTTCATATGAATTCCTCCCATTCTAACCGCGCATACGCGGCTCCGGTTGCGCGGCGATCAGCGGTGCGCTGTGTCCCTCAGACACAGCGGATCACCGATCAATGAAAAGAATCGAAGATTTCGGCTCTGTCATGTGATCAGCTGTGTGCAATCACAGCTGATTGCATGTAAATATGGAAATGCAGGTTATCAGCATTTCTCTCCTCACGAGCTGTCACGCTGACAGAGGAGAGCCGGTAATCTGCATTCCTCAGAGGGGAAAAGTACACTTATCATCAGGGCCCTAATGATCAGTGTGCCCTGATGATTAGTGTAGCCCCAGCAGTGCCACCTGCCAGTGCAAGCTGTCAGTGCTCATCAGTGCCACATCAATGCCACAGATCAGTGCCTACCAGTGCACATCAATGCAACATATCATTGCCCATCTGAGCTGCCTTTCAGTGCGCATCAGTGCCTCCTGTCAGTGCCACCTATCAGTGCCCATCAGTGATGCCTGTCAATGCCCATCAGTGCCCATCACCGCAGCCTCAGAGCATATCAGTGAAGGAGGAAAATCCCATATTTACAAAATTTTAAAACAAAAACTAAAACTTTTTTTTTTTATTTTATTTTTCAGTTATTTTTGGTTTGTTTTAGCAAAAATTAGGTGATTAAATGCCACCAAAAGAAAGCTCTATCTGTCTAAAAAAAATGATAAAAATTTCATATGGGTACAATGTTGCATGACCGCGCAATTGTTATTCAAAGTGTGACAGCACTGAAAGATGAAAATTGGCCTGAGCAGGAAGGGGGTATAAGTGCCCAGTAGGCTAGTGGTTAAAGCGTTTTCTAAAGGTTCTTCTTCCTCCTTTATTTTCCAAAAAAAAACCCACGTCTATACGTGCAGTGGTTTTGCACAGATCAGGCTGGATCTTCTTCTCGGGTCCCCCCGCCGGCGCTCCTGGCTTCTCCCTCCTGTTGGGTGCCCTCACAGCAAGCAGCTTGCTATGGAGGCACCCGCTGTTCCGTGTGTCCATTCACACATGGAGACATGGCTTGGCCCTCCTTATTGGCTGACTGGCTGTGATTGACTGCAGCGGGAGCCAATGGCTCCTGCTTGCTGTCTCTGCCAATGAGGCAGAGACCTGGAACAGCCGAGGCTGTCATTCACATTGCTGGATCGTGATGAGGCTCAGGTAAGTATTGAGGGGGCTGGGGGCACTGCTGCACGCAGAAGGTTCTTAAGCTTCATGCATAAAATGCAGTAAGGTAAAAATTCTAAAGCCTTTACAACCACTTTAATCGTGTTATTGGTCTGTTGCTAATTAACCAAATTAGTTGCAAATTTGTTGTCAGTACAACTTACTTTAGCAGCTTTTTGTTGCCGTGTCCCAGCTTTTTTTGCGACGCGTTGCTGCCATCCATTTCAAAATGCACTTTTTTTCTTAATGTTAGGTTTTCTTTCTATTGTGAATAAATAATGGGTTATAGATATTTGCTAATCATTGCAGTTTGTTTTTATGTAGATTTTACATAGCATTCCACCTTTTTTGGGATTTCGGGTTGTAGAATGCAAAGATGAAAACTGACCATGCTGGGATGGTTGCGCTTCCATGCCTAGTGTGGTCAGTATGAAATGGGAAAACCCAGGGGACTGGCAGGATTACCAGGTTGTTTCATGCAAAGGAAGCAATACAGAAGAGAACAGGTTACTCTTTCATACAAGTATATAGTCCAGACATATCAGGGATATGAAATATTGGGGTGACATACTCCTTTAGCCACTTCCTGCCCGCAATGTACTGCAGCAGGGTGGCAGCTACAGGCAAAGCGACGCACACGTATGTCGCTCTGGCTGTACTAACACGCGACTCACGACTGCTGTGTCCAGCGGACTGAAGATCCCGCTGAACGGGACCTTGGCAATCACAATGTAAGCAAACCTGTTATGAATCAATCTCATTCCTAACGGCTCTGCTCCTCTTCCTAGTGTGCTGTGATTGGCCCACAGCTGTCACATGATACATGGGGCCAATCACAGCACCCTGTACCACATGTCCAGCTCCAGCCAATCACAGATCACCATCCTGAGCTGTCAAAACTTAACTCATTGACGGTTCATGACAGCAAGCTTTGCATTGCAGGAGAAATTGTTTATTTCCCCTGCAAAGCAAAGTGTTAAAAAAAAAAAAATCCCTGATCACCACCCCCCCCACAGTAGTACAATGTTACTATGGTAACATTCTACTATTCTGATAAACGTATTAGAAAAAAATACCTTGAATTTTTTTTTTTTTACTTTTTAGAATTTTTTATATTTTGCAGGCGAGCTGCAGCTCTTGGCAAAGCGACATAATCTTGTGTCACTTCCTATTTTGGGGTGTGAACGCACCTGTGCCCCCCGCTAGCCCCCCCGTTTGTGCCATGTTCATTCTTCTCTCCCTGGACCGAGTTAAAGCAATGCATTTTACACCCGTTAGATTAGCACATTTAACCCTATTAACCCATTGATCACCCTGTTACCCAGCCAGTGCCATTAGTACAGTGTCGGTATATAGAATTTTTCACTGATCGCTGTATTACTGCTACTAGCAACATTAGATAGCGTCATGGTCAGTAAGCGCCCCTCAAAGCCAGGGTCAACTAGTGTTCGATCACTCTCACGCTATAGGCCTCTGATCACCGCTATTGCTATTATAGTTTTTGTACGGATCAATATATTGATCACTAACTATACTAGTGCCTCCTTTGTATAGTGTCCCCAAAAACGCAGTGTTAGCAGCACCAGCCCTGTTCGCCAGCACTATCGTTTAGCCCCTCTGCTGTTTTTCACAGAAGATTTGTATCAATTGGTTGTGGGCCAAAGCAATTTATACGCACAACAATACATCCCCGCCCACCCAAATTCAGCTCTTGCCAGACAGTTCGCATGGAACCCTTTAACTGTTTCTGAATTTAAAACTTTTTTGGGCCAACCCTCAACATGGGCATTACAAAAAAGAATGAATTGCAGTCATATTGTTCCACAGAGCCAATTCATCATATGCCTGTGTTCTCTGCTGTTACATATATGCCCAACATGGACCAGCAATGTGCTGGTATGTCGCTGGACTTTGAGTGGTTATACTGGGATGTTGCCTGCAGCTACAGACATCATTCTAGTACCGCTTTTTTCAGCTGGTAGTCGGCATTCATGTACAAGGAATCCTAGTGTCCAATTAGCTACTGAATTGTTTTTATGAGCAGCGGGAAGGGACAAACCCTCTCCTCCTGCTGACTTCCACAGTTTTCTTGGGCACTCCTGTCCCACAAGGGAATCCGAGAATGCAGCCTGCAGTTCTGTTGGCTGACCATAGAGCTGATTAGAGCCCAAAATGACTCCAATCATCTCTATGTAGTCTAAGAAATCGAAGGCTGTGAGCATTTCATCACTTCAGTTTCACAGGATATAAACAGTGCCATTTGTAAATTGGGAAAGTATCTGATCACACCGATCTTAGTGAGATTATGTAAGGGCAGGGGAGATATCTAGAGTCTGATAGACCCCAGATTTCTCTAAAAAATATGACGATGCCCATTGAATTTATAGGGGATATTTGCATTCCCTGTGATAGCGTTAAAAGTGATAAAAAAAAAATGAAAGGCACATTGTAAAAATAATTTTAAAAAAATCAAAATGGGGGGGGGGGGGCCCCTTGTCCCCGAGTGTGCGTGTTGACCCCACGCCAGTATGTAAACAGCATGCATGTGAGCTATCGCCGCAAACGTCAGATCGAGGGCAGTAATTCTAGCACTAGACCTCCTGTGTAAATATAAATTGATGACCTGTAAAGGCTTTTAAAGCATTGCCTATCGATAATAAAACTGTACTTTGTTGTCATTGCACGGGCATGCACAATATTAAAGCATGTCATGTTTGGTATCTACTCAGCGTAACATCATCTTTTATACTGTATCAAACAATTGGGCAATATATTGTGTTTTTTTTGTGCATTAAAATTCTAAAAAGTGTATTTTTCCCAAAAGATTTGCGTTTGAAAATTCGCTGCGCAAATACTGTGTAACGTAAACATTTTCAACATCCAGGTTTTTTATTCTCTAGGGCCTATGCTTTAAAAAAAATGTTGGGGGTTCAAAGTAATTTTCTCGCAAAAAAACTGTGTCAGAAAAGTATATCAAAGAAAACTTTTCTTTTTACAAAAAATCCAATCTACATACAAAAGTGTCCAATATAAAAAAATTAAAGTGTCCCCAATGTTCTAAACCACATCCGTGAAACAATCTTTTTTTCTTCTTTCAAAAGTTATTCTCAATTCCGGAAGTCTGTAGTGATCATATACCTCAAAAAAAAACAAAAACTCAAAATAGTGTCATATCCTTTATACAAAAAATAATAAAATATATACCCCACACTTGTGCACAAAAAAAAAAAAAAAAATGTGAGAATAACAAGAGTATGGATATAGATGCATTCAACTGCGTGTCAGAAAAGGCTTGGTCTTCAAGAGTGGGTGATGTGTGCCATAAGCTTCTAATATTGGCCCTGAAATGCCAGGATAGTAGAAGCAACCCCTCCAAATGACCCCTTTTTGGAAAATAGACCCTCCATGGTATATGCTAAGAGGCATGGTGAGTGTTTTTCAGATCTCATTTGTTGCCCCGTGTACTTAAAAAAATAAGAAAGAAAACAAAAATCTGTAAAAATACTCACCATGCCTCTTATCAAATTCCTTGGGGTGTCTACTTTCCAGAAAGGGGTCATTTGGAGGGGGGTTGTACTATCCTGGCATTTTAGAGCCTCCAAAACTGATGGGTAGTGGGGCAGTGATATCAGGAAATATGCCCTTTTGAAAGCCTGGAGGTGGTCATTGGATTTTGGGGGCTCGTATGTAGCTAGGATGCCAAGTCTCTCACGTGGTATCCCCATATTCGGCAGAAGTAGGAGAATGTGTTTTGGGGTGTTATTCCACATATACCCATGGAATGTTTGGGCTATAATATATCATTAAAGTGGCAACTTTGCGTAAAAAAAAAAAAAAAAAAAAAAAATTGTAAAAAATGTTGAAAACCATTTTATATTTTTTTCCACTTCACAATTGTGTGCCACTTTATGTTGGTCTATCACATCAAATCCCAATAGAATAAATTTGTTTTTGGTTGTAACATGACAAAATGTGGAAAATTGTACATGAGTGAAGAACTTGTCCCCCCACCCCTACTGTTGCATTTTGACATTTGGAGTCTATTCCATCTCCCTAAATGCATAATATTGTGATGCCTATTCATTTATGAAATCTGTGTAGGTAGTTACAAGAACTGGAAGACTAGCTCTGTAGTAAAGTTGTCTGACTTTTTATATATTCTTTACAGGACACCAGAACCCACATTGCTCCTGAACCAATGGGGATTAATCAGAAAATAGACTTTTCAGACCCCATGTCACAGCCGAACTTGGATGAAATAAAGGATCAGATCAAGCGTGAAATCAGAAAAGAACTTAAAATCAAAGAAGGTGCTGAAAACCTCAGAAAAGTTACTACAGATAAAAAGAACTTGGCTTATGTGGACAATATTTTAAAGAAGTCAAATAAAAAGCTAGAAGAGTTGCATAATAGTCTTCAGGAACTAAATGCACATATTGTTGTGCGGGAAGCCGAGGATCTTCCAGGTAATCAAAAATAGTGAAAGAAGATGTTTGTGTAAAACTTGATCTACTAACAAGTATAGTACATAACCTGTATATACTGTTTTTTTTCCTTTTTATATGCATTAAGAGTACAATTTGTTGCAAAATTTTCAGCTATAATCTTGGATTCACTTTCTGTCAGTGGACACACGCACACGCACACACGCACACACACGCACGCACACACACACACACACACACACACACTCTGTATATTCCATAGGGCGCTCTTGTTAGATCCCAACCTCTGTGGCTATAGGATAAAGGTGATGGATGGGAGCAATAGCACTGTCTATTGTCTATTCTGATCTCATTTCCATGTGTAATAACGCTACAAAAAATTAAGTATATACAACATAACCTCAGAATAGACCAGGCCTATTCTGACACTTCTCACATATGTGTAAAAATCAGCATTTTGTGTGCTAGAAAGCCTCAAACATTATTTTTATTTAAGTGGAGGCCCTAGAGAATAAAATGGTGGAGGTTGCAATATTTTGTCACTAGGTATTTGCACAGTGGTTTTTAAAACACATTTGTTTGGAAAAAATACACTTTAATTACCTTTTTAGTGTACACAAACGCTAATAAATATATATTCATATTTTTTTTTATGATAAATAGATACCAAACATGTTATGCTTTAAAATTGCTCACACCTGTGTAATGGCGACAACCTATGGTACATTAAATTATCTTTAGGCGATGCTTTGAAAGCCCTTGTACGTTACCACTTACACAGGTTTACATAGGTCTGGTGCTAGAATTATTGCTCTCGATCTGACATTCCTGGTGATTCCTCACAGGTATGGTGTGAATTGCTGTTTACATATGCGTGCCGGACTGGCCTGTGCATTCACCTTTGCACGGGGGGGGGGGGCACTTTCAAACTTTTTATTTAAATTTTTATTTTTTTTACACTGTCATTGTTTTGAGACATTTGTCTGGAAGACTTGCAGCAAGATAAAGAAGATGTGCAAAGTGCTACAATTATGACTGTACTCATGTACTTAGAGAGTTTACAATCTATGGGACAAATCGTTTTTATTTCATTGATTTACATTTTAAACAATTAAACAGCGCTGTTAAAATGTATAAACTATAGTAAATAGCAAAATTGCATAAATGTTAGTGTAAATAAGTGCAACATTGCATTTCAGTAAGCAATCGTTAATGCTGCGCATAACAAATACTAGAAGTGTAAATATCAGTATCCATGCAATACCTTTTAATCTAAAAGTGCAGTGGTAATAAAACTAATAAAGTGCTTAATTCAACCACATATGTGCATCAATATTGCATAGAAAAGACTCCCATATATTCAAGTCTTATGTGCTCGGATTCCACTTAAATGGTTGAGATCTTGTGCATATAAACACTGTTATTCTATGTGCAACCAACTCCGTACCCTTCAGTGTTCCTCCACCTTTTGGCACACTTATGCTCTCTCCTCCTTGTTTGACCTATAGTGACAGGTTCAAACCACTCTCTTCCCTGTCAACCGGGCAGGTATTCTCTTTACAAAACAACTCTTCTCCACACTTTCACCATAACCTTGTTATTGTTATCCGCTATGTTCTGCAATGTCCTGCAGAGAGAAAATGCTCAACATAGTGTAGTATGTACAACCTTAAATATTTATTTAAAACCGAATGGACTGTTTAAAAAGTGTCCATCTGGGAACTGCAGTAGATAAGCTCTCAATTTTTCAAATCCAGCGTTTTGGGTCACTCGCAAAATGGTGGCTCATAAACTTCCGGTTTGCGGCTTGACGTCATCTGCCCACCCTACACGTTACGTCACAACACGTGACTTCATCAGAAGTTCAATCACGTGATGAAGTCACGTGTTTTTTAACCGGCATAACATATAATAAAATAGCTGGTATAGCAAAGAATCACGCTCCTTTTTTAAAATCAAATTTTGTGGCTTAGCAGTCTGAAATGAAGACCGTCACAGTTTTTGTTTTATCCAGCTGTATTTACTCAGTGCAACTTATCCAGCTGTATTTACTCGGTGCAACTTGTAACATTCAAGTGAAAGATATAATACCAACATGTCAATTTTTTTTAATTCAAAAACAATCAGTGAGTTGAAAAAGATCGTGATCGTTTGATGGTGACCATTGTGGACTGCAATTTTCAGGTCATGCCACAGATTTTTCAGTGGGGTTTAAGTCTGGGCTCTGACTAGGACATTCACCTTTTTCTTTCAACCACTGTGTGGTCATTTTACTGTGTGCTTTGGGTCATTGTCATGTTGGAAGGTAATCCTTCTCCGCATTGACAACTTTCTGGCAGAGAGCAGCAGATTTTTTTCAAGAATTAGAAGGAAAAATGGATGGGGCAAAATACCATCAATCCTGAAAAGTGCTCCAGTCCCTGCAGAACAGCCCCATAACAGGATATTACCACCTCCATGCTTTACTGTAGGAATGGTGTTATTTGGATGGTGAGCTGTATTGAATTTCCATCAGACATATTTTAGTATTGAGGCCAAATAATTAAATTTTAGTCTCATCTGTCCAATACACCTTTTTTCCATGTGGCCACAGAATCTTCAAGGTGTGTTTTGGCAAAGCCACATTTGTGATATTGTCTCATGTACACAGTGACCACTCTTTCTCATAAATTCCTGCAACTGCTTCAGTGTTGCTGTAGGCCTCTTGGTAGCCTCCCTGACCAGTTTCCTTCTTTCTCTTTCAGTTGGGAGCGACGTTCTGATCCAGGGAGGGTTCTAAATACCTTCCACTTCCTAATTATAGACTTCACTGTGCATTGATAAAACCTTTTGAAATTTGTATCCATCTCCTGACTTGTCTGTCCACAACTTTATCCCGGAGAGCTTTTGACAGAATTATGACTTCCAAATAAAAATTAAAAAAAAATGTATTGCAGGACTTAATTATAAGTGCATCTGCTCTTTTTTTAGTTTTTTTTTTATTTGTCCCACAGATATCTTTTGAGCCTGCCAGCGAGGTCTACCTTATGCAGTGATGGTGTGACACAGATGCTGCTCCTAAATTTAGAGCTGAGTTGACAATCCCTTGTAAACTGTGTCCATTTGCACTACAATGGAATCAGAAAATATAGGAAGGGGGTGTGGTGATCAGCATTGCCATTGCTGTTTGATAAGCTTGTAGCTTGCCAATCAGAGCCTGGCCACACCTACTATAACTACTGCATTTGTTGCTGAAACCCCCTCACATTGATCTACAGTGTATTAGGATGGGGGGGCATGTGGGACACAAATGAAGGATTCGATTCAGTCAGGTTAAAAAAAAAAAAAAAAAAAAAATTTAATTTATGTTGAGGATAGTACACCAAATAGTGACTGGATTTGGGGGCATGTTTAGAGTGTCATACAGGAGCTTTTCGTATATATTTTAATTTTATTTTTTTGTCACACTGTACAGGGTGTGTCGGGTTTTGTATTCTACAATCATGGAATTCTAATTGTGCTAATGATGTGAAAGTAAACGCGATACAAACCAAAACAAAATGAGGAATCAATATTTGCAGGTTGAGTGACCATAGGTTTTCTTGCCCTTTTGTGCTTGTTGCAGTATGCTGGGTTTCCTATACGTTTAAAGGGTTACTTCATCTTTCCCAAAAAACGGCTTATGCAGGTAGCGGGTGCCTGCGTCTTTGAGTAGAGTTGCATAAATGCCCTGCTGTAGGTGTTTTTAAGTTTGTTTTTTTGTTTGGTTTTTTTTTTTTTCCCCATCTCTGAAAGCAGGGTTGAAAAACTGAGATTGGCTAAACCGCCAGCTCCCACCACCACCCACCAACCCCACAAACGCTTGATTCAAATCCATGGGCATTAGCATTGCTGACAGATAACTAACTGCAGAACTACAGCAGCAGGGTTGAGAGAGTGTATGCTCGGGATTTTTTCCAGCCAGGCATCGGGAGGCACATAAATGGCACCAACACCTACAGCAGGAGCATTATTCAACTTTAATCAAAGTTTCCCTGTTTTTGTTTTTAATCTACAAGCATCTCTTACCTGCATAGGCAATTTTTTTTTGGGTGGGAAAGAACGAACCCTTTAAACTTAACTATAGCTAATGGATTAAACTGTTGCACTTTACCCTGAGCATCCAAAAACTGATGTGTTATTGCAAGAGAAGAATTGACATTTTAATTGGACTTTATAACATTTAGCTGGTAAGTGGGTTTTTTTGTTTTTTGACATTCACTTGACCGTACCAGTTGGCCTCATTTTAGACTGGGCCATATCTGATCTACTCATGAAGTTAATAAACATTGAAGAGCTTAGATTGTAAGCTCCTTGAGTGCAGGGACTGATGTGAATGTACAATATTATACTGTATGTTAAGCGTTGCATAAATTGTCACAAGTTTTTTAGGCATGTGTAAAAAAAACAAATGCTGTAAGTTAAAGCTTTCTGAAATATGTGCAGTTTAATTTTTATCAATTAACAAAATGAAAGTGAATGAACAGATGAGAAATCCAAATCCATATTTGACCCTTTTGACTTCAAACTAGCGTCTATTCTTCTAGGTAATCTTGCACTCAGTTTTTGAAGGAACTTTGCAGGTTGTGTGGTTTTAAACATCTTGCAGAACTAACCAGATATTCTGTGGATGTAGGCTGTCTAAAATCCTTCTGACTCTTCATGTAATCCCAGATAGACTATGTTCTTCTTTATGCTAAAGAGAGTTTTTAATGACATTTGACTGTATGTTTGGAGTGGTTGTCCTGCTGCAGAATAAATTTGGGGCCATTCACATGCCTCCCTGATGGTATGGCATGATGGATAAGTATCTTCCTGTATCTCTTAGCATTGAGAACACCACTTATCCTGACCAACTCTCCAACTCCAGTGTGCAGAAATGCAGCCCCCAAACTTGCAAGGAACCTCCACCATGCTTCACTGTTGTTGCCTGCAGACACTTATTTTACTGCTCTCCAGCCCTTCGGCAAACAAACTGCCTTTTGCTACCAGCAAATTTTGATTCATCAGTCCAGAACTCCTGCTACCATTTTTTTTCTACACCCCAGTTCCTGTGTTTTTCATGCATAGGTGAGTCGCTTAGCCTGGTTTGCACATCAAAGGTATGGCTTTTTGGCCACAAGCCTTCCATGAAGACCACTTTTGGCCAGATTTCTCTGGACAGTAGGATGGTGTTCCTGGGTCCCATTGTTTTTTGCCAGTTCTGTGTTGGCACTGTTGGACATCTTCCAATGACTAAGGTATGTAAGCATATGTCTCATCTGCAGCATAAAGTTTCCTTGGCCGACCACTGTGGTCCTCAGCGTTGCTTGTTTCTGCTTCTTCAAAAGCGCTTGAACAGCACATCAGTCTGCTTTGATATCTTTGCCTGGGAGAGATCTTGGAGATACAGTATAACAACCTTGTGTCTTGTTGCTGTGCTCAGTCATGCCATGGTATAAGACCTGTGACCTGAAACTGTATTCGACAACCTCACATTAGTAGCAGAGTTTGGCTGTTCCTCACCCAGTTGTAAGCCTCCTACACAGCAGTTTTTCAGTTGATGACCATTTCAACCTACATATGAACTTAAGGATCATCACCTGCCTGGTATAATTGGTTAATCCTACACCTAACTTTGATCCAAAAAATCTCAACTTTGTGCAAGTGTACAAAGTGGCGTCAAATCACCATAAATTTTTGCATAAGGGGTATTCACACCAAATATTGATTTGATTTCGATTTTTGTTCTGTTCGCTCACTTTGCTTATTGTAATCTGGTAAAAATAAGCAATTTTAAATATATATATATTTTTGAAAGCATTCTTACTTTACAGCATTTCTTCACACTTGCTTCAAATTTTACATAGTGAAGCTACAAAGTTTCACTTGTAATTTAATGTGCTCCAATATGTAGCTTCAGAGCTCTTGGCAATGTTTTACTTGTATGCAAGCAGCCAGCCTGAATTAACCAGATTTAATTACGTATTTGTATACATTTTGACTCGCCACCACCTCTGAATGTAATGCAGGCCACAGATGGCTCGAAAACCGGGTGTTTTTTCGTCCAATAAACGGAAAATCGGTCGTTCGTTAAACCAACGTAACCACCAATGATTACGAAAATTGGCCGACCAAGTCATAAAGTTCACCCCATATAACAGGCAAAACTTCTGTTCCTTCCAGATCACAGCTCATGCGCATATATTTTTTGTAAAAACGATCGTACTATTTGACCATCATTGACACGAAAAAGCAGACGTTTTCCAACATGACCGATAATCCAAAAGTGGAAAAATCGCGAAAACCGGCCGACGAATTAGCCCACTAACAGTGCGAAAATCGGCCGATTAATCTTTCTGACGAAAAATCGGATGATTTTCGAACAGTCTATGGCCGGCATAATGCTCCATACACAGTAGTGTTGTTGTTTATGAGCTCAAAAAACCTTAGAAAAAAGAAAGCTAAACATTAAAAAAAGCTAAACATTAAAAAAGCTAAAGAAAGAAAAACATTGATATTTTTGTGCGGCTTGTAATAGTGTTTTAGTAGCAATGTAAACACATTTAAGAGCGTCAGCATTTTGAGTGCTTTTTTCAGTACATGTGGGGGTGAGCTCAAAATAAGCTTTTAGGAGCATTAAGCTGGATTTTGTTTGTTTTTCTGCTGGGAAAAATCTCTCCAAAAAACTGTACAAAAACTTTTTTTTTTTCCTGCTCCTAAACACTGAAGCTTGAAAAATGCAACTAGCCTAAAATAGTGTGCATGGATATAAAGGATAACACTATTTTAGCTTCTAGGAGCACAGAAAAAAATGTTGTTGTGCATGGAGCCTAAGGCCCCTTTCAGACGGGGCGGATCAGTCAGCGTGATCCGCCTGCTCAGCGGGGGATCGCTCCACTGATCCCTGCTGAGCAGGCAGATGATAGGTCTCCATCCGCTCTCCTGCTGCAGGGCGGACACAGACCGTGCCCACTGATTTCACCCATTCACTGTCCATTTCCACCTGATTGCCATCTGATCCTCTGGACACATTATGCTGTGTGTAGCAGTATGTGTCCCGAGAATAAGCAGAGATTCTCATTAGTCAAAGATGACCTTTTGGTGTTACATAGCTTCCGGGGCTGTTTACAACTGTATGGATCAGTACATCAGCAGCTGTGGGGAGCAGATAATTCTAAGCAAATGCATATAAGTTTAGAGGGGATGCGAAGAGCTAGGAGACTGTTAGGAAGCTCTATATGGAAGCTCTATATGGAGATACCCCTTTAAATTAAGTTTTGTAGAACAATTTAACATTCTCCCAATCCCCCAGTCCCTGCTGCACCTACCTCCATTAGTGATGCATTTTCACGCCACACAGCCTGGTGCAGCAGTCTTGGGGTTTGAAACCGGTTTTCCAGCATTCCTAGGAAACGAATAGAAATGCCAGCACAGTTTTCAAATGCTAGAACTGCTGCACTGGGCTGCATGGAAGTGGAAAGTGTAGCGCCAACAGAGGTAAGTTCAGTGGAGAAAAGGGGGAGGGTGTAGTGTGTGTGTTCGCCACCTCCCAGAAGAAGAAAATGAATAGGTGAACCCAACACTTTAAATATGATGGTCGTCTCTGGGCTGAACAGGTCCTCTTACAAATGTGTTTGTGTTTCTCAAGTAAGTATGTTCCAGGCTCATGCTGTTGTATGTTATTTTAAAGTCGTGTGGCATACTGCTTTGTCTCTGCCTGATCATCTTTGATTTTATGTTTTCACCTTTTTGATCAGCCATTGTCTGCCCGCTAATGACCTTCAGCTTACCTTTCTGAACAAGACATAGCTTATCTTTTTACTCTGAATAAGCTAGTCTGCATCCTGCTGCTTATTTAACTCTCTATTGATTGCCTTTGGCTTTCTCTTTTTCTTTTAAAGTTGCTTTTAAATGGAGCAACTGGCTCTGAAAGGACATGCCATGCTACACGTCATTGAACGTGTTTACTCTGTACTTACTGCGTTTTCTTTCACATTTTTTTTTTCTTTCTTCTTCCACCCACACATTCATTAACCTTTTTATTGCTTGTTAGGTTTACCAAAACAATAGCGCTCAACATTGCATCGGTAAACATAGTCTTTGTAATCAGCAAAAATTTGTTTAACATTTCCAGATTGTCCCAAGACACCAGACACTCCGAAAAGTGACTCCGGCTCATCAGCGCACAATGGAAGGCTCATAGCTTTGCAGAAGCAGTTAGACATTGAGCTGAAAGTGAAGCAGGGTGCAGAGAACATGATACAGACCTATTCTAATGGTCCCTCAAAAGTAAGTAGAGGTTTAAGGAATTAGGTTTTCCTTGGCCTCCAGAAAGGAGAATTTTTTTTCCTTTTGCAACAGTCCATGGTCAAATAAATGATAGAGTTCTACAGAAGCTTCTTAACATTTGTGTTTGATTTTGCTCTCCTAAGAACACTTGCCAGATACTATTTTTTTTTTTTTTTTTTTTTTTTTTTTTGAGAGATTAGTTATGTTGTTAAAGGACATTGTCACCATGAAAAGGACCCCAGCTTATTGACTTGTATTAGTATTTGCATTTATTCAGGGCTCTGGGTTTTTTTTTATATAGGGAATCACATATGTGGAATTTTAACTTTTTGTTATTAGAGACCTGAGCACTAACCAGTACAGCAGGCAGTTTAGAGCCTCTGTGATTGATTGGATATTTGACATGTCCATTTGGCTAATTATTAGAGCAGGTGAGAATACATTGGCAGCATGTGTCATGAAATGGGCCACCTAATGTTCAATGTTTTTATATATCCCATGAAGTTTACCTGTATCTGTTTGTGGGTCTTACCATTTTTATGTATTTTTTTTGTCTTCACATTAAACACATTTGTACATTATAACATTTTATTATAGGACGTTCAGTACAGTACATGTAATAGGGGTTTTACACAGGCATCATCACAGATGAATACATCTGGTGCTGTTAGAAATGTGATTTTCAAATCAGTATAGAAGGGAGCTTCAATTTTACAAAACGGCTAAAAGCCTAGTAAGGAAAAGATGCTGGGCAGACATCCTGCATGTTGTCCCAGAGTGCAAAATCTGTTCTTGGTATAGTGGGTTCAAGAAATCGGGCAGTTTGTGGTTTCCTTCGGTCTGAGTTCTGTTTGTTGTATAGTAACTAGACTCTACTGCTTTGTAGAGTTGCCCTGTTTGAATTTTTGGAACATGCATAAAGAGGGTTTTTTTTCACCTGCCATTTGATTATCCTTGTTACTTGTTTTTACAGGATAGAAAGCTGCTTGGGACTGCCCAGCAAATGCTACAAGACAGCAAAACAAAAATAGAAGTAATACGTATGCAGATTCTTCAGGCAATGCAGCAGACAAATGAAATGTCTTTTGATAATGGTAAAGGATCAAAAAATTCTACATCCAATTTTGTAAAGCAATCACATATTAAAGTGTTAGCTGGGTATAAAAAAAATGAAGGAGTTATGAGAAATGTAATTGTGTTTTTTTTTTTTTTTTTTTTTTTTTTTTTTTTTTTTTTTTTTAATGAGGACAAATTGTGGTGCGTGTGTGTGGGGTCCCCCCCCCCCCCACGTGTTTTTTTTGGGGGGGAGGGGGGGCTGCGCCAACATAAGCAGTTCATGCTTGATGTTGAATTCTAAGAGATGTTTTCACGTGTGTGTTGTCTGTCTTGCAGCAAAACCTGTGATTAGTCCACTTGAGCTCCGAATGGAAGAATTGCGACACCACTTCAGGATAGAATTTGCAGTGGCTGAAGGTGCAAAAAATGTTATGAAGCTGCTCGGCTCTGGGAAAGTTACAGACCGGAAAGCCCTCTTCGAAGTAAGTGTTCATTGCTTTTTGGTTTATCTAAACGAATGAATAGCTTACCTTCCACTAATGGGTATGTTAAACGTGGAAGAGAATTGCACCAACACACATTGTAGTTTTTAAATGAAATGTGGATCATCTTCCCACCACCAGCAACTAGAATGGTAAGGCTCCCTAGTGCACCTTCAAAAATGGTCCTTTTTAGTTGATGGTAAAAAGAGCAAGGTCTTCTCCATGGTGATCAGGGAGCCCATGGCTCTAAAGTTATACAGTACTTGAAGCCCTTCTATAAAGTGAACCGGTTACCTTGCCCAGAAAAACTATATTAAGTTCACTTTATAAAAGTACATTTGCTAATGCAGAGTCATACATCAGAGCTAAAGATACGTTTCCTGTTTGCTGTAAATTAATCAAACGTAAATTAATCAGTCTGCCATATAGTTTAACCTTTAACAGTTTTACCTGCCAAAGTATTTAACTGTCTATCCAGTCCTAAGATTTGCACAGCCCTCCTAGACTGTACATTCATCATGGTGATTTGAATTTTCCAGATGAGCAGTAAAGCGTGTTAATCTGTCCACCACCCGGCCTTTGATTGAACAATGAAGGATCAGCAGCAGTTGACTCCGGTGCTCTCTCCTCCTTTCAGTGTGTTCTTGTCAACACTTTTTGCATGCCACATACCTGGTTGGCTGCTAGTGATGCCCCTCCCTCTCCCCCTATGTTGCTGTGTAGAAGATTACGAGAGTACAATACCAAATCAAATTCAGAAACATTAGCTGCTTTCTAAAATGTTAATTTTCAACAAATACACATCTGTTAATTTTTTAACACACCAAGCACAAGTCAATTTAATTTTTAAAATCTCAACTCCAAGAATATATAAAAAAAATCAGATTTTTTTCCCGTTAAATCATTAAAGGTTGTTGCACATACTATTGCATGCACTACACCATAATTTATCCCTTGCTGGCTCAGGTTAAACTGGGTTTGGCGTTATTCTAGGGTGGAGTAATGTTTGATTTTAAAGTTTATTTTAGGTGATTCCCTGCCCATTTCTTACCAATATCCAGATGCTAAAGCACCCTTACAGTTTACATAGGCTTTAATTGTATACTGAATGAAGATCAATCAGCACAGTTACTAAATAGAAAAAAAAAATCTTTAGACTTCTAATCAAATTTTGCAAGCAGCCACAGAGTAAATATGCCAAGTGCTTGTTTTCCTTAACTAACGTAGAGCTAGGTATGACTTAAAGGTTCTTTTATACTATGTTTGTCCTTGGTTAACTTGTTAAAGGGAACCTGTTACCAGTATGCAGTGGAGGCTTCCATATTGTGGGTAGAACAGGGACCCTGGAGACCAAAAATACTTGGTCATTGAAGTCTCTGTTTACAGCCTCCTTGACTGCTGTTTCACCAGTCATTGTCAGGTGGCACCTGTAACTAAATCATCCAGCAGTAAACGCTAAAAGTGCCTCTGTTTGTTTCTGTGTGAGAAGAGTATTTGTGTGATCTACAGTCGGGTCCATAAATATTGGGACATCGACACAATTCTAACATTTTTGACTCTATACACCACCACATTGGATTTAAAATGAAACGAACAAGATGTGCTTTAACTGCAGACTGTCAGCTTTAATTTGAGGGTAGTTTACATCCAAATCAGGTGAACGGTGTAGGAATTACAACAGTTTGCATATGTGCCTCCCACTTGTTAAGGGACCAAAAGTAATGGGACAGAATAATAATCATAAATCAAACTTTCACTTTTTAATACTTGGTTGCAAATCCTTTGCAGTCAATTACAGCCTGAAGTCTGCAACGCATAGACATCACCAGACGTTGGGTTTCATCCCTGGTGATGCTCTGCCAGGCCTCTACTGCAACTGTCTTCTGTTCCTGCTTGTTCTTGGGGAATTTTGCCTTCAGTTTTGTCTTCAGCAAGTGAAATGCATGCTCAATCGGATTCAGGTCAGGTGATTGACTTGGCCATTGCATAACATTCCACTTCTTTCCCTTAAAAAACTCTTTGGTTGCTTTTGCAGTATGCTTTGGGTCATTGTCCAACTGCACAGTGAAGCGGCGTCCAATGAGTTCTGAAGCATTTGGCTGAATATGAGCAGATAATATTGCCGGAAACACTTCAGAATTCATCCTGCTGCTTTTGTCAGCAGTCACATCATCAATAAATACAAGAGAACCAATTCCATTGGCAGCCATACATGCCCATGCATGACACTACCACCACCATGCTTCACTGATGAGGTGGTATGCTTAGGATCATGAGCAGTTCCTTTCCTTCTCTATACTCTTCTCTTCCCATCACTCTGGTACAAGTTGATCTTGGTTTCATCTGTCCATAGGATGTTGTTCCAGAACTGTGAAGGCTTTTTTAGATGTCATTTGGCAAACTCTAATCTGGCCTTCCTGTGTTTGAGGCTCACCAATGGCTTACATCTTGTGGTGAACCCTCTGTATTCACTCTGGTGAAGTCTTCTCTTGATTGTTGACTTTGACACACATACACCTACCTCCTGGAGAGTGTTCTTGATCTGGCCAACTGTTGTGAAGTGTGTTTTCTTCACCACGGAAAGAATTCTTCAGTCATCCACCACAGTTGTTTTCCGTGGTCTTCCGGGTCCTTTGGTGTTGCTGAGCTCACCGATGCGTTCCTTCTTTTTAAGAATGTTCCAGACAGTTGTTTTGGCCACGCCTAATGTTTTTGCTATCTCTCTGATGGGTTTGTTTTGTTTTTTCAGCCTAATGATGGCTTGCTTCACTGATAGTGACAGCTCTTTGGATCTCATCTTGAGCGTTGACAGCAACAGATTCCAAATGCAAATAGCACCCTTGAAATGTGATGAAAAATTATGGCATAAGGGTAAAGCGAGCGCTCATAGTTCAGCTGCTGGAACACTCTAAGGAATCACTGGACCTTTAAGCAAGAATAATAATATATAGTGCAGCGCTGGTGTATTAATTAAAAAAAGAACATGCTAAAATGAATACAAATAAAATAGTTCATAAAGTCCTTCCACAATTAAGTGACCATAGGTGTATGAAGGTCTTCCTCCTTATAAAGGTGACTGGTATCGGATAGAAAAAATGCGCACTCACCGACCGCACATTTTAAATGCGCCTTTGTGCACTCTTATGCAGATGACCAGCCAGACATGCAGATCCTAAGGACACATGGACCATCCCTCTCAAATACTGACATCGGCCTTGGGTGCAGTACCTCCAGGTATATAGAGCCCTTTCGTTCCAAAAGATAGGCAGGCAGGGGTCCCCCTCCTGCTTCCAGGTACCCCAGAAATGGTAGATGCAGATCGTCGGCGCCTGTAAACCACGTGACAGAGCACAACGGGAGGGGCGGGGAGCACCCTTGAAATGAACTCTGGACCTTTTATCTGCTCATTGTAATTGGGATAATGAGGGAATAACACACCTGGCCGTGGAACAGATGAGAAGCCATTTGTCCCATTACTTTTGGTCCCTTAACAAGCGGGAGGCACATATGCAAACTGTTGTAATTCCTACACAGTTCACCTGATTTGGATGTAAATACCCTCAAATTAAAGCTGACAGTCTGCAGTTAAAGCACATCTTGTTTGTTTCATTTCAAATCCATTGTGGTGGTGTATAGAGACAAAAAATGTTAGAATTGTGTCGATGTCCCAATATTTATGGACCTGACTGTAGGAGCCCCAATAAGAGTCTGTGACAGCAAGACATGATATATACTTTGAATTCTTTTGGTAAATAAAGTATGGTGCAAACGTTTTAAGCAGGTGTGAAGAAATGCTGTAAAGTAAGAACACTATATTCATTTTTATCAATTTACAAAATGCAAATAGAAGAAAAATCTAAATCAATACAATACTGGTGTGACTACCCTTTGGCTTCAAACCTGCATCAGATCTTACACGTGCACACTTTAATCCTACAAAATTCCTGATTTTGTGCACGCGGACAGAGTCGGGTGTACAGCCCTGGCCAAAAGTTTTGAAAATTATATACAAATATTAATTTTCACAAAGTCTGCTGCCTCAGTTTTTATGATGGCAATTTGCATATGCTCCAGGATGTTATAAAGAGTCATCAGATGAACTGCAATTAATTGCAAAGTCCTCTTTGCCATGAAAATGAATTTAATTCCCCCAAACAATGTCCACCTCTTTTCAGCCGTGCCACAAAAGGACCAGCTGACATAATGTCAGTGATCTTCTCGTTAACACTGGTGTCGGTGTTGGCGAGGACAAGGCTAGAGATCACTCTGTCATTCTGAGTAAGCATGACAAACTAAAAGGAGGGTGGTACTTGAAATCCTTGTTCTTCCTCTGTTAACCATGGCTGCACATCATTGTGCTTTGCACAAAAAAGGGATTCACAGGCAAGGATATTGCTGCTACCAAGATTGTACCTAATTCAACCATTTATCAGATCATCAAGAACTTCAAGGAGAAAGGTTCAGTTGTGAAGAAGGCTTTAGGGTGCCCAAGAAAGTCAAGCAAGCATCAGGACAGTCTCCTAAAATTGATTCAGCTGCGGGATTGGGGCACTACCAGTGCAGAGCTTGGTCAGGAATGGCAGCAGGCAGATGTGAGTGCATCTGAACGCATAGTGAGGCGAAGACTTATGGAGGATGGCCTGGTGTCAAGAAGGGCAGCAAAGAAGCCATGTCTCTCCAGGAAAAACATCAGGGACTGACAGATATTCTGCAAAAGATATTGGACTGCTGAGGACTGGGGTACAGTCATTTTCTTTGAATGCCCTTTGCGATTGTTTTGGAGGACCTGGAAAAAACCTTGTTCGTAAAAGAAAAGGTGAGCTCTACTATCAGTCCTGTGTCATGCCAACAGTAAAGCATCCTGAGACCATTCATGTGTGGGGTTGCTTCTCAGCCAAGGGAGCGGTTCACACTGGCACGATTTGGGATCAGACTTGTGAGACCCCAAGTCGCATGACATGTGAAATACCATGTTATTCAATGAGAGCTGTCTTAATTCGCACTACTGAAGTCACTCTGACTTTAGAAAAGTTTCCTGTACTACTTCCAGGCGAGTTCTATTAAAGTATATGGGTGCAAGTTGGATAGAAGTCGCCTCCAAGTCGAATCCTCATCTTTATTGATGTAATTTGGATCCAACATTACAGGAAGATTACCCAGGCATTTCCTGAAAGTTGCTTCATAGTAGTACTCAAGTTGCCTGGCAAAGTTGCACGACTTTCAGGTAGCAGTAGTGTGAACCAAGACTAAGAACACAGCCATGAATAAAGAATGGTACAAAAACCTCCTCTGAAAGCAACGTCCCAACCATTCAAGAACAGTTTGGTGACAATTCCTTTTCCTGTATGATGGAGCACCTTGCCATAAGGCAAAAATGATAACTTAAGTGGCTTTGGGAACAAAACATCGAATTTGGGCCCATTGACAGGAAATTCCATTGACCTTTTTAAAGCGATACTAAAGGTTCATTTTTTTTTTTTAAATGACAAACATGTTATACTTACCTGCTCCGTGCAGTGGTTTTGTACAGTGCAGCTTGGATCCTCTTCTTCTCAGGTCCCCTGCTGGTGCTCCTGGCTCCTCCGTTCTGTTGGGTGCCCCCATAGCAAGCAGCTTGCTATCGGAGCACCCAAGCAGGCATGTCCTCATGCTGCTGATCCATGTGTCCATTCACACGCAGAGCCATGGCTTAGCCTTGCCCCTTCTCTCTCCTCATTGGCTGACTGACTGGGGATGGGGCCAAGGTAAGTATTGAGGGGGCTGGGGGCACTGCTGCACACAGGTTTTTTACCTTCATGCATGAAGATGAAGAAGAAAACCTTGAGCGTTTACAACCACTTTTAATCCCATTGAGAACTTGTGGTCAATTCTCAAAAGGTGGGTGAACAAATAAAAAAAAAAATAACTAAATTGACAAACTCCAAGCACGGATTATGCAAGAATGGGTTTCCATCAGTCAGGATATGGCCCAGAAGTTGATTGATAGCATTAAAGGGCAAATTGCAGAGGTCTTGAAAAAGAAGGGTCAACACTGCAAATATTGACTCGGCATAAACTTAACCTCCCTAGCGGTATGATTATGTCAGTATTTCTGTGCTCAAAGCAGTACAATTTCAATGGAAATATGTTTTTTTATTTTAGGCCTGTAATTCTTAGGAATAACTCACTGAAATCTGTTTAAACAAGAGTCTAGTAGACATCCTTGGTGCAATAAAGTTTAATAAATCATAAATTATAATATGATTAAATAATGTAATCAAATCAAACACACGGAACTCTGTCCAAACAATATTATATAGACACTGCATATTCTAGAAAACATCACGGGTGTGGTATGTTTTGAAACACGGGACTGCACAATGTCCGACATTGCAATCAGGACAGTGGAATCTCGTTTCCTTGCAAATTTTTTTTACACTCATCTCGCCGAGAGCAACATACCACGCACATCTGTGTAGGTGCTGCCTTTTTTTTTGGGTTGGTGGGATGTGGTCCATAAAATGACGTCCAGTCAGATGTTCTGGTTTGACAACTCCCACAGCACGTCGTCCGGATCTACCCACAGACACTGATGTTGTTTGATGTTTGAGGAAAATGGATTCCGCCACTTTCCAGATAAAGTCCACATGAACCACAGGCTTGTCACTGTTTTTTGCAAAACAGAATATAGGCATTCCACAAGCACTGTTTCAGAAGATGCCGGAAAATCTTTTTATAGTATTTCCTCTGCTGCTTTCTCATCGCCGGATAGAATGTCATAGCTTGGTCAGCTCAGTCGACACCTCCCATGGTGCTGTTGTATTCAATAACAACCTGTGGCTTCTGGAATTTTTTTCCCACCTTTTTGTTTGTACCATCACTGTGGAGGCATTGTGAATGGTACTCATTAGGCACACATCCTTCTTGTCCCGCCATCTCAGTGCAATCATTTTGCCTTTCTGCCAGGCAACGATTTCTCCCGACTTCAGTTTGTTTTTTGCAGACATCAATGGCAGGTTGCGCCAGTTAGCCCGAACGGTTCCATATGTATCCATTTTATCCATTTTGGGCTGAAGAACCTCGTAAAGTTCTGGAGAGGTGTAGAAGTTGTCCGTCGTTACACAGTAGCCTTGGTTTAGCAGAGGCTCAATCGGTGACAGGACGGAAGATCTTGCCATTCCGTAGTTGCTGTACTTGGGATCAAATTTTGTGCCTTTGCCAGTGTATATAACTGTGTTCCAGATGTAGCCAGTAGAGGATTTGCACAGCAGGCAGGATTTGATGCCAAATCATGCTCTCTTGGATGCGGTATACTGTATCCAGCTGAGCCTTCCTTTGTAGGCCATTAGCCTTTCGTCTTTGCTAACGTCTCTCTCTGGCACATAGCTCTGCTGGAAATTTCTGACAATTATTTGGGCGACTTCCCAAATTTTTTTTTTAGCTTTTGGGAGCCTGATGAGTCAATTCATCAAAATCTTCATTATTTGCGAAGTGCAATAATTTCATAATAAGGGAAAAGCTGTACTCTGACATGACGGTGCCAAAGAATGGTGCGGCGAGCATTTTGTTTGTGGTCCAGTACCACTTCTGCAGTGGTTTCCCCACCACTCCTTGTAGAATAATTAAGCCGAGAAACAGCCAAATGTCCTCTTTTGGTGACAGGCTCCCACTTTCTGCTTTGTGAAAACCTGCTATATGGAGCAGCTAGTTGTTGCGCTGCGAACCTATTTGTCTCCGTCACGATAATTTCAATAACCTCATCTGTCAGAAACCATTCCAAGTACGCCAAGGGGTTGTCACCTTCAACTTGGATTTTCATACCGGGTGCGCCGGTAAATGGAAATCTTGGTGGCGCTGGCGTATCACAATAGTACACCACGTGCGCAGATCACTCACGTCAATCTCAGGTTTGCCACTGTCTTTACTTTCTGAGGTAAAGTTACAATGTATGCACTAGAGTAACACTTTATTTTGACACTGATCTATTTTTATAACTCCCGCCTCCTGCAAGCCCCGCCCCCCGATGGCACGGCAGGCTCACACTGATCACACTGATCAGCGTGAGATACCAGGGAAGGAGACTGGATGGACTGAGGGGATGGCTGCATGCGTCTCGGGACACGGATCGTGACCAGGTACTTAGTTTGCGGTGACCCAAAGTCTGGCTCGGGGTTACCGCTTTTGACAGCTAGATTTAACCCCGAGCCTGACCGGTGAAACCGCTAGGGAGGTTAATGCAATTTGTCAATAAAGGCCTTTGACAATTATGAAATGCTTGTAATTCAGTATATCATAGTAACATCTGACAAAGCCCTAAAAACACAGAAAAAAGAGAAGGAAGGTGCTTGAGTGTAAATTGTCATAAATTCTTATTAAAACCGAAGCTGAAATGCACCCTCATGATGGTAATAAAAAGCAGGCACATCTGAGTCTGTGCATTGATGAGGCATCCTCTGCCACTGTTTATAGCCGTCGCTGAATGGTGAGGGGGATCCAATTCGAGGATTGGAATGCATTTGGAGCGCAAGTGACCGGGGCGCTCAGCAAGGTGATGTCACCGGAAAGGACTTGAGCGTTTCGGAGCATATGCACATCGACTGGCGTTGGGCAAGCTCCTTTCTCAAGCTAATCTACACCCATTGGAACCTTCCTTCTCTCTTTTGCATGTATTTGTTGATTGCTTCCTCTCTCTACAAGAAGCCTTGCCATGAATTATATATTGTCTGTTTGCTCCACTGA
Source organism: Staurois parvus (assembly GCF_062004578.1). Lineage (NCBI taxonomy): Eukaryota > Metazoa > Chordata > Amphibia > Anura > Ranidae > Staurois > Staurois parvus. The sequence continues at coordinate 6,609,674 of NW_028317862.1, forward strand.
CACTACTCTTGGATGTGATTGTGTCATCACATCTTAAGGCTACTGTTTGCAGGGATATACCAGTCTGCGCCGGGACCACATATCTTTTATGTATTTCTCAAAAAACACTGAAGCAGAAGACTTTGTGGAAATTAATATTTGTGTCATTCTCAAAACTTTTGGCCGGGGCTGTATGATTAACCAGGTATACCAAGATGGTGCAAGTGATCATCAATTTCATATGTAGGTTGAAACAGTTATCAACTGAAACAGGAACAGCTGTGTAGGAGGCCTAAAACTGGGTGAAGAACAGCCAACAGTTTCATGTCACGGGTTATACACCATGGCAAGACTGAACACTGCAACAAGACACAAGGTAGGTATACTGTAATGGCAAGGTCTCTCCCAGGCAGAGATTTCAAAGTAGACTGGGGTTTCAAGATGTGCTGTTCAAGCTTTTTTGGAAAAGCACAAAAAAGGGCACCGTTGAGGACAGTAGATGCAGTGGTCAGCCAGGGAAACTTAATGCAGCATATGAGACACATCATGGTTACTTCCTTTCCACAGCAAAAATGTCCAGCAGTGCCATCAGCACAGAAGTGGTGAAGGCCAGTGGGACCCAGGTACACCCATCTACTGTCTAGAGAGGTCTCGTCACACGTGGAGTTCATTTTAAGAATTGCAGTCATAAAGCCATACCTCCAACGTGGAAACAAGGCTAAGTGACTCACCTTTGCACAAAAAACGGAACTGGTGTGCAGAAAAATGGCAGCAGGTGCTCTGAACCGATGAGTCAGTTTTTTGGCCAAAGGCTGTAGAGCGATGCAATGAGTATCTGTAGGCAACAGTGAAGCATGGTGGAGGTTCCTTGCAAGTTTGGGGCTGCTTTTCTATAAATGGAGTTGGAGATTTGGTCAGGATCAGTGGTGCCCTCAATGCTGAGAAATACAGACAGATACTTCTCCATCTTGGCATACCATCTGGGAGCCAAATGATTGGCCCCAAACTTACTCTGCGGCAGGACAACAACCCTCAATGTACTGTCAATATCATTAAGAACTGTCTTCAATGTAAAGAACAAAGAGTCGTCCTGAAAGTGATGGTTTGGCCGCCATAGAGACCTAATCTCAACATTGAGTTTGTCTGGGCTAACATGAAGAGACAGAAGGATTTGAGGAAGCTTACATCCACAGAATATCTGTGGTTAGTTCTCCAAGATGTTTGGAACAATCTGTCTGCCGAGGTCCTTCAGAAACTGTGTGCAAGTGTACCTAGAATAATTGATGCTGTTTTGAAGGCAAAGGGTGGTTGCACCAAATATTGATTTGGATTTCTTTTCTGTCCATTTGCTTTCCATTTTGTTAATTGATAAAAATAAACTTTTAGCGCTACTTTTTCTGATAGCATTTTAAATTTTTTCATACCTGCCTACAAACTTTTGCACAGTAGCATATTTTCAATTGGTTCAGAATTAAAAGTATAGTGTGCAAGCATGCATTTTAGGGATTTCTTGCAGTGTTTTCTCTAAGCCCTGGATCACACTGGTGTGTTTCACAGTTTCAAATCGCATGACAAGTTGCACCCTATTGTGGGCAATGGAACCTTCTAAATCGTTGTGACTCCCAACTCTGCAGTTCCACACTGATTTGGGGAAAAAGGTTCCTGCACGATTTGTGTGATTTCAGATGTGACTTGCATGTAGTTGCACAGATGTCAAGCAAGTTGAACGTATAATCGCACTGACCTGCGGCTTTGGAATCATACTACTTTTAGTGAAAGAACACCATTTCAAAGCTGCTTTCAGTGTGAACCAATCTACAACAGATTAACTTGGATTTTGCGTTTTATTTAAAAACAACTGATCTCTTTAGGTTCTATGGATATTAAAACAAAAAATTTGATAGACTATACTTCAGTTTAAGTGCCCCTGCTTTCCGAGATCTTAGTTCTTTGCTGAAGTACCAGTGTATTGATTAGTCAGACGCTGTGACCTTGATCTGACCAAGTGTCTTTGCACCGCACTAGTAAAGTGATGTACGCAGAGAACCCATGCTGAAAATTTCTTTCCCATATTGTCTTGCTAGAGAAAAGGAAGAATTGATATTGGGTTGCTTTTTTACAAATTGCATTGCAAGGGTTTGATCTTCCAAAATTTAAAACCTCAGTCCAGTCTTCTTGTCAGTTTTAGTTTATAGAATGGAAAAGATTGCTTGTGACCGATCAGTTAGGGGAATTAGACAATAGACAGAAAAAATAATTTAATTTGTTGTGTGGTGGCAATGTACTGACTTTTCTTTAGTATGGCAAATAAAAAAAAAAACATTTTTAGTATTTTAGTCAAGTTGAAGAAAAAAAAGTGTACCACATGAAGTACAAAATACCATCATATACAATGGGACACCAGCACGTTACAAAGTATAAAGTTGATAGTTGTCACTTGTTTTGTATAGTAGTAAATATACATTTATTCCCTGTGTCCATAAATGTTGTGTAGCCTTGAATAAACCCACTTCAGTGCTTTTCTGTATGTAGGGGTGGGCATTATGCAGAGCCAAGATAAGTGGGTAGGGTCTTTGTTGTGGTTGTTCCAACACAGATCGTTATACATTTTGTTCCATATCATTTTGTTTCCTGTCAGATCCTTGCAATGGTGTATCTTTTTAAGGTGCTTATCTATTTACCATGTTTTTTCAGGCTCAGTCAAGATTTAATGAGTCTAGTCAGAAGCTGGACCTCTTGAAGTATTCTTTAGAGCAAAGACTTAATGAACTTCCAAAAAATCATCCGAAAAGCAGTATTATCATTGAAGAGCTCTCACTTGTGTCATCTCCAACGTTAAGCCCAAGGCAAAGCATGATCTCCACACAGAACCAATACAGTACACTGTCCAAGCCAGCTGCTTTAACAGGTATGTCTTAAAATAAACATTTGGTAGGGCTAATATAAAGCTTAAAAAGCAACTTTTCTGTTTTAATGCATTTGATACCATCAGTTGTAACGTTTTTTTGTTATCAAAGTTGATGTAACTTTATGACATTTCTACAGTTCAAAATTACCGTATTTTTCGCTCCATAATACGCACCTAGGTTTTAGAGGCGTAAAACTAGCAAAAAAATATTCTGAACCAATGGACTGCAGACATAGTACAGGAAATGACTAGAGACTGCGGACACAGTACAGGGGATGACCAGAGACGGTGGACTTAGTACAGGAGATGGTCAGAGACTGCGGACACAGTACAGGGGATGACCAGAGACTGCGGACAAAGTACAGGAGATGACCAGAGACGGTGGACTTAGTACAGGAGATGGTCAGAGACTGCGGACACAGTACAGGGGATGACCAGAGACTGCTGACACAGTACAGGGGATGACCAGAGATGGTGGACTTAGTACAGGAGATGGTCAGAGACTGCGGACACAGTACATGGGATGGTCAGAGACTGCGGACACAGTACAGGGGATGGACCAGAGACTGCGGACATAGTACAGGAGATGACCAGAGACTGCGGACACAGTACAGGAGATGACCAGAGACTGCGGACACAGTACAGGAGATGACCAGAGACTGCGGACACAGTACATCATATAAAGTCCCAACAGGGCCCCTCCCCCCCAGAATATCAAATGATCTGACACCATACATCAAGGAAAAGGACTACAACTCCCAGCACCTGTCATTTTTAACTTATAGAAAGCAGGTGGCGCACTGAGCTCCAAGGACAGGCCACACCAGCAGATAGGACTGGACTGCAGAGCAGGGAGCGCACTATGGACACATGCCAGGAGCGGGGAGGAGCTGAAAGGACAGGCCACACCTGCAGACCGGACCGGACTGCAGAGCAGGGAGCACAGTACATAGACATGCCAGGAGCGGGGAGGAGCTCCGAGGACAGGCCTACTCCTGCAGGGCGGACCGGACTGCAGAGCAAGCTTGCTGAGTTCGGCGAGGGGACTGCCTACTATGAAGAGCTGCGGGGACAGCCTGCTGAGAGGGAATAAGGTAGGGTGAACTTCGGTAACAGCCTGCAGTGGGAGGGGACAGCCGCTGGCCCTAACACGGCGGCGGTGACGGAGGACTGGTCAGTATTTGCTCCATAACACGCACAGACATTTTCCCCCATATTTTTTGGGGAAAAAATGCGTCTTAGAGCGAAAAATACGGTACCTCCTATTGCAGAAGTTCTAAATTCTGCACATTAACTGAACTGAGTGCATTTTAAAATGTCTATGCTGTGTAGATTGAAACGATGATACTAATACAAAGATGTTGTACACATTTTAAAACCTCATGCACATACGATCTTTTTAATGCTGCTGCTAGAAGTCTGGCGGGTTTTTTATTTTTATTTTCTGCCACTAAATGCCCCAGCATGCTAGCTTGTGTGTCCATGCACACATAGGCATTTAGAGACCGGAAAAAAACCTGCCAGAGCGCATCCAGGAACAGCAGAGTTTTGGCAGAAAAAAAGGCACATTAAAGGAGAAGTTCACCTTTTTATTAAAAAAAATAATAAATGCACATTTTTTTAATGCAGTAAAAAAATTTGCATTTGTCTGCTGGAGCCTATAAATCATTGCACCAGTGATCAGCAGATCACTGGTGCCATGCAGATCTGTCAATATATTTGTTTTGCCCATAAGGCTAAGGCTGTTGGGACTTGTAGTCTCTCATTCACTTTTTTTTTTTTTTTTTTTTTGACAGCTAGCAGGGGAGGAGAATATCCCTCACAAGCTGTCACAACTGGGAGTGGGGGCAGGTCTGATCATCACGTTACACCCTGAATATGAGTGTAACATGTTACGAAAGGTGAACTTTTCCTTTAATGCTAGGCACATCAAGCACTTGAGCATTTAATTTCATTGGGCAGAGTAAATTATTATGGCCAATTAAATTAACGCCCATGCACTTAGTGTGCACCTAAATGTGTCCATAGACCAAAATGCTACTGCCAGGAGGAAAAGGAACTTAGGAGAGCAGGGCAAAACTCTCTGTGTGCATGAGACCTTAAAATGCTCGAATTAAGTTAGTGCTTTGGATTTCTTCAAGAGGTGGCTGCTAAGTTTCCCCTTCAGTATCCTTGCTATGGCCTTCTCTACAGATTCACAGATTAGTGGTTGAATCACTGTTGCTGGTAGGACTGATTGTAAATGAACAGAAAAATCACTCCACTGTGGAACATGCATAAATTCTAAGCACAGTATCCTGCTTTTAGATTACCTATGCAAAGAATTTACTTGCACATAGGAGGAGGTTTTTTTTTTTTCGTTTGTTATTTTTAAGACTAACCATTTGATAATCTTGTTGGACAATTGCCATTTATTTGTGGCTTGAAGAGGAAGTTTGTCTGCTGTCTTTACTCATTGACTGCATTCCACAGGTACCCTGGAAGTCCGACTCATGGGATGCCAGGATATTCTGGAGAATGTCCCTGGCAGGTCCAAAGCCACTACCACCACCCTCCCAGGCTGGAGCCCAAGTGAAACCAGATCATCTTTCATGAGCAGGACGAGTAAAAATAAAAGTGTCAGCAGTCGGAATCTCCTGAAGACAGATGACTTTTCCAGTTCAGTAGCTTTCTGCTTGTTATTGTCTGTTTCCTTTTATACTAACTTGGCACCTAGTGTCTTATGAAGGTTGTGTTTATGGAAAAGTTTTTAACACTTGCTCTTTAAGGTACCATGCTCTTTAAGAAGAGATGTGGTATTGAAAAAGTTTGGATAGGTTTTTTTTTTTGTTGTTTTTTTTCCCTTTTTTTTGTGTATAGGTAGGTGGCTTCATAAAATTGCATCTGCTTTGTTCCTATTGTTTCGTGTAGTGTAAACAATTGATTGGGTTTCTCTGCCAGGAACATGACTGCTGTTTTGAGGCATTCTTTAACTGCAAAAACAAATACCTCTCCACAGTGTGCTTAAAGTAAAGAATAATAAATGCACTTTTTTTTTTTTGCAAAAAAAAGTGCATTTATTTTTGTCTGCAGGAGTCTGTAAAGCATTGCACCAGTGATCAGCAGAACGCTGGTGCCATGCGGGTCTCCTGCAGATCTGTCCATTTATCTGCTTGCCCATACGGGATGTGCGAGCAAGCAGGTATACTGACAGTTTGAATGAATGAACTACCATGGCGCTCCACAGAAGATCCCTCTCTCGCTGTCAAGTGGGGAGCGGAGGCCAGTCCGCTTATAACATGTTACACCTTGAATATGGGTGTATCATGTTACGAAAGGTGAACTTATCCATTTTAGGATGATAAGACCCAAAAAAATTAATGTCTCATGTCTTTATTGAACACATTCATTAACCACATGCCACCCAGCCACTGTATAAATACGGCGGCAGGGCGGCACGGCTGGGCAAAAACACGTTTTAAAACCAGATAGGAGGTGCGCCGCCGCCCTACCTGTCCCGCCGATCACAGCCGCGGATGTCAGTCGCCGGGTCACAGCCGGTTGTTACCGGTTATGTCCCGGCAAAAATTGCTGACAGAGCACAGCTGCAGTAGCTGTGCTTTCTGTCAGTTCCCTGACAGCTCCAGGACACGCTGATTGGGACAGAAGAGTTCCTCTCTCCCGATCAGCGGTGTTCCCTGCAGTACACACCCCCGCCCCCTAGTAAAACACTCCCCTCACACAGTTAACCCTTTCCCTGAATAATAAACTTAACCTCTTCCTCCCCAGTGCCATTAGTACAGTGTCAGTGTGTTTTTTTTTTTTGTTTGTTTTTTTTTTTTTGCACTGATCACTGTATTGGTGTCACTGGGGATGTCAGTGACCCCAATGTCAGAATGTCCGCCGCAGTCCCGCCATAAGTCGCTGATCGCTGCTATTATTAGTATAAAAAAAACTAAAAATCCCAGTATCTTTTCCGCCATTTGTAAATGCTATAACTTTCACGTAAACCAATTAATTTACACGTATTGGGGGTTTTTTTTGTTTTTTTTTTAGCAAAGACATGTCGCAGAATGCATTTTGGCAGAAATTTATGACTAAATTTGATTCTCTTTATTTTTTTTTTTACTGGACATGTTTTATAGCAAAGTCCAAAATATTGTTTTTTTTTCCTCAAAATTGTCAGCCTTTTTTTATAGCGCAAAAAATAAAAACCACACAAGCGATCAAATACCACCGAAAGAAAGCTGTAAATTTCATTTATGTACCGTATTGCATGACCACGCAATTGTTCGTTAAACTAGCGCAGCGCTGTATAGCAAAAAATGGCATAAATTGCAGTATCTATACCATAATTGTACACGCTATAACTTCCACACAAATCAATCAATATACACTTATTGGGATTTTTTTTTACCAAAAACATGTAGCAGAATACATTTTGGCCTAAATTTATAACCAACTTTGAGTTTACTATATATTTTTTATAGCTGAAAGTAAAAAATATCGTTTTTCTTCAAAATCTTTGGCCTTTTTTTGTTTATAGCGTAAAAGATAGAGCACAGGTGATCAAATACCACCAAAAGAAAGCTCTATTTGTGTGAAAAAAAGGACGTAAATTTCGTTTGGGTGCAGCATTGCATGACCGCGCAATTATCAGTTGAATTAGTGCAGCATCGAGTAGCAAAAAGAGGCCTGGTCATTAAGGGGGGTAAATCCTCTGGAGGTCAAGTGGTTAAATTTTCACAGTGCTGGAGGAAAAACTAAGTGAGCCATTGGCATTAATAGCTGGTCAAACCTCCTTTGGCAGTAGTGACTTCAAGCAAGCACTTTCAGTAACTCTGGATCAGACCTGCACAACATTCAGGAGGAATTTTTGACCATTCCTCTTTACAAAACCAATTCAGCTCAGACACATTTGTATGATGCTGATGTGAGTAGCACTCCTTAGGTCATTCCACAGCATCTCTATGGGAGATGAGGTCTGAGCTCTGACTGGGCCACTTCAAAAGGCAGATTTTTTTTTTCTTTCTTTCTGAAGCCACTCTGGTGAATTTATGTCAATGCTTAGGGTCATTGTACTGCTACATCACCTAACTTCTAAGTTTCAGCTGGCAGACAGCCACCCAGACATTATCCTGTAGAATATCTTTGTAAGCTTGGGAATTAATTTTCTCCTCAATGTTGGCAAGTGGTCCAGGCGCTGAGGCAGCAAAGCAAGCACAAATCATGATGTTCCCTCCAACATACTTCACCGTTGGGTTGATGTTTTGAGAGTAGCAGCTTCCTCTGTGGTGTTTTGTGGATACCTTGCCTGTTCAAAGACTTAAAGAGTAAGTCTGTTGGTGATTCTTTATCTCATTGAGGATTTTATGTTGTGCCTTGGGAGTCCTCTTAGCAGGGTGCCCACCACTTGGAAGAGTAGCGACAGTTCTAAACTGTCTCCATTTATAGACAATTTGTCTACTTGTCGACTGACGAATGCCTAAAAACATTAAGATTGCTTTGTATCCCTATACAGCCTTATGCAGATCAGCTACTCTTGATCATATGTCTTCTGATTGCTCCTTTTTGTGAGGCATGGTTCACATCAACTGCTGCTTTTTATGAACAGCAATCTTAAAATGTTTTGAGTGTCTTTATCAAAGTAGCTTTAATCATTTTGCCACCCGGTCTGTACGTCATACGGACCTGACTGGGGGGGGTTTATACATAATCCAGTGGCTGCAGCAGGATTTGTGCACAAAGTTGACAGGCAGACTCCTGCCTGTCAGGTGGAAGCAGTTGGGTGGCTGCACTGCTGATCTCTTCCACTGCCCCTTGGTACCGGTGCCCCTTGTGTACACACTCCCTCCATGCATCCTGCTTGCCCATCTGCGGGCCTGGAGAGCACCATGGTGGGTGCTGGTGGATTGAGGGGGAAGAGGAGAGTGGACGAACTCCACTTTTCTCCTTCTTGCTGTGACCCAGAAGGCGACGCATGTGACTTTCGGTTACCGCTGTCACTTTCTTGGCTAGCACACCCGAGAAGCAATGTATTGCGGTGTGCATTGCGATACATTGCGTGAAGCCCAGAGGAGACATGCAGTGTTTTTTTAGACCCTGCATGTCTCAAAGAGCTTGTAACCTAAAAATCATCACTTTTGTGTCCCCTATGTGATGGGGGGAAAAAAAGTGAAGTAAAAAAAAAAATGTTTTTTTGTTGCAACAAAAATCCCTCTTAAAAAATAAAATTAAAAAGAATTGAGCAAACCCACCCCCACGTAAACGCACATATGAACATAAGCTCACACGTCAGAGCGCCTACGTGTGAAAATGTCGATTGCGACACACATTACATATCGACGTGCACGCCGGAGTGAGAGCAGTAAGTCTAGCACAAGACCTTCATAACACCAAACTGATGACCTGTAAGGGGTTCTGAAGTGTCTGCACCTATGAAATAGTGACAACTTCACAGAAATTTAAGGTTTGCCATGTTTGGTATCTATTTACTCTTCACAAACTCTTTTTATATTTTACCAAAATTTGGGTAATTTATTGCATTTGTTTTCCCTAAAATTCAATTTAGTGTGTGCGTGCGTGCGTGTTTAATTTGTTTTTTTTTCTTCCCTGGAGTTTTGGGTTAATATCGTGGGACGTAAGAAATTGGAACTACCACTGTTTATCTTCCTAGGGTGTCTGCTTTCAGGAAATATATAATGTTCTGGGTGTCTTGTGTAATCATGGAAAAACGAAAAAGAATTCTCCTGCGCTCCAAGACTCAGACAGGTGGCACAAGATGGAACCAGGCCTGGGGAGAACGAACACCACTGCATAAAGGGCTGTGCAGCTCCAAACCAAGGCTGGGGAAGCCCAATCAGCACTGTAAAATGAAATAAAAAACAAGAAGCGCACCAGCCTTGCGCATTACCTCAGCGACCAAAATTTATTACTTGTAAAGAACATACTCACAAACAGCGAATAAAATCAGGCATGTAAGTCCTCTCAGGGACTTGAAGATAACATGAGTCCCATCAGGGGAATAGGTGTTCAGTACAGCTGACGCGTTTCGAAGGGAGTCCCTTCTTCCTCAGAGCTAACTGAACCATACGTGCACCCTCCTATATATACCCATATCTCTGGACTAAAAATAGGCCCTCCCTACCCGGGTTGGGCAGTCTCAGGATAGTAGGAGGGGCCAAAATCTCATAAACTAACCATCAATGTTTACAATGCCATTAGAGAGAGATATAACATATAAATTATAAAATGAATAAAATACATAAAATACATAGAGAACATAAAAAACCTATATAAAATATATATCTTAAAAATATATATATATATATAAAAAAAAAAAAAAAAAAAAAAAAAAAAAAAAAACAACCATATATTGCATACGCCACTTGGTGTGCATCTAATCCCTCAATTTGACTATGACACCAGAGGAGATAATGGTCTTCCACAGTTATGAAACATTGTCATGTTCCGTGTTGCATTAGTGCACAATGTGTCCCATGGATACTTCATCCAGAGGACTTGTCATAACGCTGGATGGAAATATAGCGATCAATGTGACAATAATCATAAGTTCTTAATACAGATTGTTAATCACCGGATATTTTGATGGTTAAGTGTCCATAGTGTCACAACCCCATGTATATATATATGTCCAACCATATAGTCAAATCCACCCACACTCAGACCTTCAACCCAGAGCTGTGTGTTTTTTGTATTTTCTACTACCAGGCAACTGCATGCGTTTCATGATCAGATAATGAAGAGGATTAGATCAGAGCTCTTAGATCCACATGTATATACATTTACACACTCGCAGACGTATACATCCACACTCCCCCTTCAATCCTGATGCTGTGTATATTTTATATATATAACTAAATATCACCAGGCAGCTGCATGCGTTTCCCGATCCATTGATGAAGGGGATTTGTAGTCAGCTGCATAGGGAGGACATGAACTTCCCTCATTGCTTGCTGGTTTACCCTGTGGAACGCACGCTACTGCTCCATGCTCCTAACTGCGCATGCGTGGACCTAACCTGCGCATGTGCAGAAGGAAAAAAAAAAAAAAAAAAAAAAAAAAAAAAAAAAAAACCAGGGGGGCAGATGTATCCTTATAGTATGAAGCAGTGAGTGGAACAATTATTATTACTATCAGGGCTAATACTAAATAACCATATTCCCTACACTCAGAACATTTCTGTTGATAACAGTATATGTAATGCTGAATATAGAGAATATATATATATAAATTATGTATACATATATATATATATATATACATACTTCAAACACATTCAATACACTAGATACATCAAATGTATTTGAATCGCAACCTAAAATTGGGGTGGAACAGTAGAGGTCACTAATTGTATTCGTACTTTCTGGTGACTAAATAAGAGTATGAATCTCCAGGTCATCATTTAAACCTCTAGGGGACAAGGTACCCAATGTGAAGATGTCTTGTCTTGTGTAATCTTCAGGCCTAAAAATTTTTTAAACATGTGCAAAAAAGGCTGTTTCAGTGAAAGGTTTAAACCACACCTCCAAACTAATTTTATTAATTGGACTCCAGGTGTGCAAACTACTGACTCCAATTAGCTGTTGTTGAAGTAATTAGTCGTTTGCTTACTTGTTCCACCAGCACTGAATGTTTTTAATAGGTGTGTTCAATAAAGGCACAAGAAATTAGAATTGTATATTAGCTTAAAGAGAATCTTCAGTGTCCCTGTAGCTGCTGAGACTCTTGCCTTTCCAAGGATTCACCGCTATCATCACCCAAACCTGTTCATCACCGGTCTTCGTGTCTCTAGCGGCTTCACTGCTTGTGGATCTTCCCCTTCGCATTGGGTACATTGTGTTGATCTGTTGTGACTTGAGGATCAGATCACACTTTATGGCAAATTACTGTAGAAAACCAGTTAATTCCAAGTGGTTCATATATATATATATATATATATATATATATATATATATATATATATATATATATATATATATATATATATATAAACATTACTGTGCAGAAGTCTTAAGCAGTGTGAAGTGTTAATAGTTTATCAATTAGCAAACTGGACAATAAATGAACAGAAGAGAATTCCAAATCGAATCAATATTTGGTGTGACTACCTTTTACCTTCAGTTCTTCTAGGTACACTTGCACAGTTTTTGAAGGAACTCTGCAGGTAGGTTGTCCCAACATCTTGAAAAACTAACCACAGATCTTCTGTGAATGTAGGCTGCCCCTTTCATACAGCCAAATGGTTAAAATTTTGACTTGTCCGTCCAGAGCACCTGCTGTCATTTTTCTGCACCTCAGTTCATATGTTTTGTGTGTAGTTGTTGTGTGTAGTTTAGTCGCTTGGCCATGTTTCCATGTTCTATGCAAAAATGGCAGGTGCTCTGGACTGACAAGTCAATGGTTGAACTATTTGCTAACAAACTGTCCTTTGCTACAGCCAAAGGGCTGGAGAACGGTACAATGAGTGTCTGCAGGCAACAGGGAAGCATGGTGGAGGTTTCTTGCAAGTTTGGGGCTGCTTTTCTACAAATGAAGTTGGAGATTTGGTCAGGATCATTATTGTCCTAATTGCTGAGAGACACAGGCAGATACTTTATCCATCATACAATACCACCAGGTAGGCATGTGATTGGAGTCATTAACCTGTTGCAGAATAAATTTGGGGCCAAACATTCAGCCATGTCATTAAGAGCTATCTTCAGTGTAAAGGAGCCCTGCAAGTGTGATGGTTTAGCACCCAACAAAGACCTGATCTCAACATCATGGAGCCTGTCAGGGATTACATGAAGAGACAAGGATTTGAGTCAGCCTACATCGACAAAAGATCCATGGTTAGTTGGTTAGTTCTCAAAGATGTTTGGAACAACCTACCTGCCGAGTTCCTTCAAAAAGTGAATGCAAGTATACCTAGAAGAATTGATGCTGATTTGAAGGTAAAGGGTGGTCGCACCAAATACTGTTTTTATTTGGATTTATCTTCTGTTAATTTACTTGGCATCGTTGTGTTTTTGTTAATCGCTAAAAATAAATTAACACTTCTATTTCTAAAAGTGTGTGTTTTTTGTATTTAAAAAAAAAAACAAACAAGCTAAACTTCGATCTATAAAGTATGCAAAATATTTCTTTCATTATAATACATTACATTTAAGAGAGCTTCAGGCATCTTCAGGCATGTTCTTAAGCAGACTAGAGGTTTTAACATCATCTACTGAATTTTGCGTAAAACCCCACATAATTAGTAATGAAACCCAAAGACCATTTCATTTGTTCATGCACCAGGCTCTTTACAAAAAAAAAATGCATCTAATCTTTTCTTAAGCAGATATTTTGTTGTGGGTTTAACAGTGAAGCTTTTTGTTTCCTGCAATCCTCTTAGCCTTTTAAGCTCAGTTGCAATAATTTCCTTACAGATGAGGTCTGTGCTGTTCTGAAGCTGGACAATACCGTAGTCGGGCAGACCAACTGGAAACCTATTTCAAACCAATCATGGGACCAGAAGTTTACGTTGGAGCTGGACAGAGTGCGTATAGTATTGACAAATCCAGTGCCCCTGATTTACATTGAATAGAATTTTTAATATCATATAATTACCTTGTTTAAATTCAAGCACATTGCACTTTTTATAAAATGTATAATCTTACAGAGCCTAAGGTCTTTCACATTACTTGAAGGTTTTAAGGGTCAGTCTGCTATGACAATTATAAAAAGGTTACTGTAACATACGTAACATATATGCAGTGCGATTCATTTAGTGGTGTCCCTAACATGCAGTACTCTACAGTGTGCATACTGTGTTTATGGTATGCAGTGTTGCTAAAAACTATCATGATTTTTTTTTCGTCATCTGTTTCAGTGCATTGGCAACCCATTTCAAAGCAATGAGATACTTTAATACAAGAAAGGTTAACACACATTTACAGTGACTTAAAACCGTTTTCAACCCAACATTTGGCTTTAATTACAGTGTATCTAAATCTAATGCTTCCCTCCCCCAGACTGACACTGCTGCTTTCCAAAGGTGTCCCCATGCTCCTTCACTCAGAGTGGAGGCACTCTAATATAGGAGGTGTGTTACTGGTGTGAAACCAGGTGAAAACCGAGGGGAAAAAAACGAGTGTAGCCGCCACATCTAAGGATTAGCCAGCTACAATATATTACATTTTTGGTTTTGGGTTTAATACCACTTCAGTGCACAGCAATGGATTGCTTAAGTGTGATTCTAGCCGGGGAGGGAGAAGCCTGAACATGGCGGCTGTGGGGAGCATGTGGCAATCGCTCCCTGCTAAGCGCCGCTATTCGACCTCCCCAGTGACCACCTGGAGTAGGATATGGGGAATTGACTCACCGGAGTCTGTCGATCGGTACAGGAGAGGAGAGAAAGCCGGAGATGAGACCAGGGCGGAGGTGGCAGTGAAGCGCTGGTCCGCCCGGCGCCTTACGGAGGAGAGACCCAGGAGGCTGAGGGGCGAGGTGACATGGTGGGAGCACGTGACCAGCCTCGGAGGCTATCTGGGAGAGGAAGAAACCGGCCGGCTTCCCGATGCAAGAGGGAGCCGCCGGCTCTCATGTGTTTAATCCCCACGGCCAGTTGATCGATTCTGGGTCTGAGTGACCCAATAGAGTGAAGGGATTCACCCTGCTATCTGGTGAAAAGTCTGGATGAAGGGCACGAGGAGAGGAGTGAAACCCAGAGGAATCCCCCCTTGGACTGAATTGCTCTGAAGGCCCCACACCTCAAGCTCGGAGTCACTGCTGGGAGAAGAAGGGTGAGTGAGAGCTATTGGGGGCTTATCGTGTGGGGGAACCCCGAGTGATATGGAAAATCTAGGGGTGAAGGAGAGGAGGGGAGGATTCTTTGGGCTAAGAAAGAGAAGATGAGAAGAGCTCCAGGTGTCCCAGGAGAGTAAAAATACATGGGATATTAGCAGGTTCTGTCTGGTGTACAAAATTAAAGGACTGATACAATTTCATATAAAGAATAAGAGAAGAAATCAGAGTTTTAGAGGAAATGAAGAACAAAGGTCCTAAGGGAACAGGGCCCAAAGGATCTCAAATAGATACGATAAAGAAATTTACATCGCAAAGAAATATTACGCCAGAAAGGGCCCAAGGTGCAAACGCAAAAGGGGATATGGACATGTCTCTGGGAAACAGTCCTAGATTATCAATGGGTATGAATAGTAGCGGTAGCCACCTAACAACAGAGGGCTTGGAAAAAAAAGAAGTAGACGGTGAACTACAAGCGCCAAATAAAAAGGAGATGACAAATGTTTCAAAGTTTGGAAAAAATGATAAAACAAGAAATGACAGTTGTGCGCAATGATCTAAGACACCTGCTATTGAGAGTGGAAGAAACAGAGGAAAAAGTTAAAAAGCAGGCCCAAACCATAGATAATCTAGAGAAAAAAATAACTTACTTGGAGAATACCCAGAAAAAATTGCTCTATAGGATGGAAGTTCAAGAAAATAAAGAAAGAAGATGTAACCTTAGAGTTCGAGGAATTCCAGAGCAAGTAAAAGGGGAATCACTATATGATCTTGTCGTACAAATTCTAAACTCCATAAGAGACAGACCTGAAACAGACGGGATTAAACTGGATGGAGTGTTTAGAATAGGAAAGTTTAATCAAGCTGTGGAGAAGGAAAGATCAAGAGATACAGTGGTCCAGTTCCAAAAATTTGGGGTTAAAGAGGAGATATGGAGGAAGATTAAAGGAAGAGCATTAATTAAGTATGGAGACTTAAAAATCCAAATTTTTGCGGACCTAACACCAGAGACCCTATGGAGAAGGAGATCCCTGAGACCCTTGTTGGAACAAATGAGAAAACAGAACGTCCAGTAAAGATGGGGTACCCCAGCTTGTTTAATTGGCTGGAAAAATGGCGTAACAGCATATTTGAGACACCCGGAGGAACTGAGGGATTTCTGTGACAGACTGAAACTGCAAAGAATGGTGATAGTGGGGTGGGAAGAAGAAGAAAAAGAAAGAAGGGAAACAGAAGATACAAGAAAAGAGGACTGGCAGAGGGCCGGGGGGAGGGGAGGCCTGGGGGTGGGGAGAGAGGGGAGGGAAAATTGAGAAGAATATTTTTTTTTTTTCTCTCCTATCTCTCTCGACCCCCTGGGCCCCACATATGTTGAAATGGTAACCCTCGGGAGCTTCGGTTGAGGGGGAAAGTAAAGGTTTTTGTATTTCTCCTGTGGATAGAGAGAGGGGATCTGGGGAGGTCGAAGGAGAGGATAGCCGGCCATGGGTGGAGCTTAATCCCAAAGCATTTAATCAGCGGTGGAAATAGATCCACAAATGATTTATAGGCAGTATTTAAGCCTAAAAATGGGTAGGGAGGAAAAAAAGAATGAGGGATGGGGGGAGGGGGGGGGGATGAGAGTCGGGTTGGAGGGAGGGAGGGGAGGAGGTACTGGGTTAATACTCTGCATGACAGTAGGGATAAAGAGGAAGAGGTTAATTGGAAGAGAGATGGAGCGAATTGGGAAGGATGGAAGAAATACAGTTTATAACCTATAATGTGAACGGGTTGAGTTGTCCAGGGAAGAGATTTAGGTTGTTTAAGGAGTTGCATCATAGGGCAACGTCAGTGGTATTTTTACAGGAGACGCACTTTGAGATAGAGGCAAATGTGAAATTGAAATCCAAACACTCCCCAATATGGTATTACGCAGACTCTCCAATTAAAAGAGCAAAAGGGGTGGCAATAGGTTTGGCAAAGAATATGAGATTTGAGCTGGAGGATAGAAGAACCGATCCGGAGGGGAGGTTTTTATTCTTAAAAGGTAGGCTTCAGGGGATTGAGTGTACTTTAGCCAATATATACTGCCCTAATAAAAACCCGGAGACGTATATGAGGGGTCTGATGAAAAAATTGATGGAATTTAAAAAAGGGCGTTTGATAGTTGCAGGAGACCTAAATTTCTGTATGGACCCACAAAAGGATAACACCTCTTCTGTGCAAAGAGAGGGGAGTAGGTCTCTGAGAGCTTTGAAGAAAGTGATGCATGAATATCAACTAGTGGACATCTGGAGAATAATGCATATGAAAGACAGAGACTATACCTTCTTCTCTAATGCACATGAGATATACTCGAGATTAGATTACATCTTAATAGACCATCAACTTATAGATCATCTGGTTAAAATTGACATAGAGACAAGAACGTTCTCGGATCATGCCCCGGTCGTAATGAAAATGGGATGGGGAAGAAGGTGGACTGGAGGATTAGGGTGGAGGTTAAATGAGGCTCTTCTTCTGGACGAGGATTTAGTTCAGAAAATCGAGAAAGAGATTAGGGTGTATTTTCAGGAGAACGAAACAAAGGAGGTGTCGATAGCTACAGTTTGGGAAAGTCATAAGGTATTTATAAGAGGAATCTTGATCGCGGCAGGAGCAAGGAAGAAAAAGGAAAGAAGAGAGAGGGTCAGTGGGCTTCTAAAAGAAATACTGGACTTGGAGCAGATCCACAAGAAGAAAATAACAAAAGATACGAGACAGAAGTTATCGGATAAAAAAGATGAGCTAGAGAGGTTGATGGAAGAAGAGAGGAGAAGAGTATACAACAGGGTATTAAACGAGAGATATAGATGGGGAGATAGACCAGGAAAATACCTAATGAGAGCCTTGAATAAAAAGAAAAATAGGAACTATATAGAAAAGATAAAAAGTCCTAAGGGGGAGTCGGTCCACTCAACTAAAGAGATTATTAAAGTGTTTACGGAGTATTACAGAAAGCTATATAATATTAGTCCCCAAGGTCCTCTAAAAGAAGCTCAAGAGGGAATCAAAGAAAAAAAGATGATATATTTAAAAAACGCGGGATTACCAAAACTAAGTGAAGCACAGTTGAACTCCTTGGATGTGGAAATTACCCAGGAAGAAATTAAAACAGCATTAAGAAGCACAGGGGGGGGGGGAAGCTCAGGCCCAGATGGCTATACAGTTAAGTACTATAAGAAATTTAGTGAAGTGCTGTTACCCAAGCTGGAAAAGTATATGAATGCTCTGGGAGGTGGGATGGAAGTGAGGAGAGAATCTTTACAGGCCCATGTAGTACTTATTCATAAGGAGGGAAAAGACCCATCTCAGTGCTCCAGCTATAGACCTATTTCATTATTGAACACAGATACCAAACTGTATGCAAAGGTTTTAGCAAACAGGTTGAAAGATCTAATGCCTGAACGGATCCATGGAGATCAGGTGGGCTTCGTACCTGGGAGAGAGGGTAGAGATAACGGCTTGAGAACCCTGATGCTTATTCAGAAAAGTAGAAAAGGGAAAGCCCCGGTGGTGCTCTTGTCAATTGATGCAGAGAAGGCATTTGATAGAGTGGACTGGGGCTTTATGATGGACAACTTAAAAGTGCTGGGGATAGGTGATAGAATGCGTGAGTGGATAAGTAAATTATATAGGGAGCCTACTGCAATCATCACGGTAAATGGGAAGAGATCAGAACCCATTGGAATGTCTAATGGAACAAGACAGGGTTGCCCACTGTCCCCTTTACTATATGTGTTGTCACTCGAACCTCTGTTGTCAATAATAAGGAACAGTGGAGCGGTAAAGGGAATTCAGATAGAAACTAGAGAACATAAAGTAGCGGCCTTTGCGGACGACTTATTGTTCTATGTGGGGAATCCCCTAATAACTCTCCCAAATATAATGAAGATTCTGAAGGAGTACGGTGAACTATCAAATCTAAAAATTAATCCAACGAAAACAGAGATCTTGAATATTAATATATCAAAGAATGAAAAAGAAAAACTACAAAAAGAATTCCCCTTTATATGGAGAGAAAAAGAGATAAAATACCTAGGAATAAAACTCACTGCCTCATCTAAGCATTTGTATAGATTAAACTATATTTTTTTGATAAATGAGATCAGGGAAGATTTAAAAAGACTAGAAGGAGGAAACCCATCCTGGATAGGACGTATAAACCTAGTCAAAATGGTAATTATGCCTAAAATATTGTATAGATTTCAAATGGTACCAATTAAAATTCCAGAGGCCTTTTTTAAGATAATAAAATAAATGTTAAGATACATATGGAAGAATATAAAACCTAGAATAGCATATGAAACATTGAGTAGGACTAAAGAGAAAGGGGGATTGGGTCTACCAGATGTCAAGAGATATTATAAAGCAGTGGTTTTAGCAAGAATATATGACTGGACATATAACCATAAGGGGAAAAGTTGGGTAACAATTGAAAATGATCTTAGTGGAATTAGATTGAGTCAGATGATATGGGTTCCAGCACAGTTTAGAGGAATTAAAGAAAGCACAAGTATTTACACTTTAAATGTTTTAAGGGTATGGGACAATTTACACAAAAACATGAAATGGGAATTTAATTCTACACTAATGCCTCTCACAAACACTGAGTACTTTCCCCCGGGAAAGGATAAGATATCGGGGAGATGGTTTAGAAAGGAGGATACCCAACTGAGAGATGTTCTGGTGGAGGGGGAATTGAGATCACTTAAAGAATTAATAGAGAACAAGGGAGATATCTTTATTAGAATAGATGAGTGGAAATATCATCAATTGAAATGTTTTATTGGAAACCTCCCGAAACCCCTGAGATTAAAACAGGAGTGGAATATGTTTGAAAGGCTGTTAGAAACACGAAGGGATGGGAAGCACGGTATTTCAAAAACCTATAGAATACTCACAGAATTAGACACAAACACAAAGTTTAAGTTTTATAACAAAATGGGAAAGGGACATGGAAGTTGGGTTTGACGAGGACAAACAGAGAAAGATGTTTAGATTGATACACGAGAATGTTCGTATGAGAGAGGTTGAGATTAATTATAAGTGTATGACACGATGGCACATTACACCGAGTGTTGAGCACAAGATGAATGGGGAAAATTCAAAAAAGTGTTGGAGAGGATGTGGAGAGATAGGCACGGTGTTTCACATATGGTGGGAATGTCCGAAAATCCAGGTTTTTTGGAAGGTAATAGTCAAATTGATTGAAGAAATAACTGAAATTGACATAGGGTTAGACCCAACGACGTGCCTCCTACATAATGTGGAGACATCTGTAAATAAATACAAAAACTCAGGCGTCTGCTACTTCTTAAATGCGGCGAAAGGGTTGATACCCAAGTTTTGGCAGAAAAGTTAGGTACCGAAGGAGGAAGACTGGATTAATAGAGTAAACCAGATAGGTAGAATGGAAAGATCATACCATATGCAGGAAGATAGCATGGGAGGTTATTATATGAGATGGGAAAAGTGGGAAAAAGCAAGATTGAAAGAGAAATATAGGAAACTATGAACTAGGATGTTAGCTAAAAAGTAATAATGCCTCGAGAGATTAGAATGGGTTAGAGTCTGCAGAGGGGGGAGGAGGGGTGGGAAGGGTTGGGGTGGGATGGGAAAGAAAAGCGTTTTTAGAAGGGGAAATGTAGAAATGTTATAAATGCCTATTTATATGTGAATTGTTTCCCTTTTTGGGTATTTGTATTTATATGAAAAATTTAATAAATATTTAAATTAAAAAAAAAAAAAAAAGTGATTCTAGCCTTGGGTTTAACACCTCCCAACTGCTCTTCTTACACAGATTGGCGTTCCAAGCCATAGCTGCATTGTAATAACACTGCTTCAGATTACTGTATTAACAGTGGAAGTGATTGACTTCCCTATTTGTATATTTTTAAATTACTTGTACTGGTAAAGAAAACCCAATCCCTGGAATTCATAAAGAGTACTGTACATACTCTTTAGAACTCTTACTTGTGGCAGGGCAAAAACATATAATAGATTTGTGTACACCTTGGGAGTATATGCATCTGTCACAACTTTGACAGAGATGCTTGCAGCAACTCTGTCAAAGTGGGGGAGTTTTACAGGTAGAGTATTTGGAGAGTAATCGAAATATATCAAATATTTACAGAGCAGCTTAAAGCGGTATTAAACCCAGAACCAAAAATGTATTCTACTGCAGCTTTCCTCCAATCATTAGATGTGGTAGCTTCAGTTTTCTTCTCTGGCTTTTTCCCCTCTGTTTTCACCTGGTGATCTGGCCAGTAATACACCTCCTGTATTAGTGAGACACCACTCTGGAGGACTGAGTACAGGGGGCACAGCAGACAGCACCATTGTCAGTCTGGGGAGAGGTTAATGGGAAAGGCATTAGCAGATTTAGAATTGCTAACAAATTGAAGCCAAACTCCAGCTCACACTTTTATAATCGGCTACACCAGTTTTTTTTTTTTTTTCTTTTGGAATAAAGATTTTGTCTCAAAAGCTGATCATTTTAATCACCCATACCAGTTTTAAGTGATTTGTCTCGCCCATGCAAACTGATACATTCCGCTGAATAGCTGAAAAGGCTGTTCTTTTGAAAAAACATTTGCAGACTTGCTGGTTGATCAGATGAAAATAAAAGCCTAAAACAAAAACGAATGCAGCCATCACTTCTTAGAATTGGTATGCTGCAATATAATGTTAGCTTTTCGGTTTAACACTGCTTTAAAGACAAATTTTGATGCAAAATTGTCTTCGATGTGACACAATACTCATAAGGCACAATCGACAATTTACTCCCAACAAGGAAAGGTCTTCGTTACCTCCACCTTCCTTCCCACCAATATGGCAGTGTTTCTGTATGAATTTGCTGCTAGAAAAGTGCCATACAGTAACAGAGCCACAAATAAGAATTACTTGAACTTGTTGCACGCATCGGTACTTGAAATTAAATTGTTGCAGGGTTTTGTTGAATTTGGCGCAAAGCTTTTAACTACTTAGACTTGCTGACCGAAAAGTGTCACAAATACCTTTATTGAATCGCCTCGTTTGTTTTGTAGAAAATCTCTCATTTATAATAGAGATTCTATGGTCTGTTTTAAACCTGTATGCTTCTTTTCTTTTTAGTCCCGAGAATTGGAGATTTCTGTGTTCTGGAGAGACTGGCGATCTTTGTGTGCTGTGAAGTTTCTGAGGTTAGAAGATTTCCTAGACAACCAGAGACATGGCATGTGTCTGTACCTGGAGCCACAGGGCACACTCTTTGCAGAGGTGAGAACTTGGAGAGTAAACACTTAGTAGCTGCTCTCCAACTGCAGGCTCTCTTGTGTGTTTATAACCACAATTCCTTGACTGTAAAATCATATCTTGGCTGCCAAGGCTAATGCTGCTGGAGGATCAGAAGAAGCTTCCGGTCTATGAGGAAGGGTTACAGTATATTATAAGTAGTGCCTACAATCAAGTAAAAAATTTGTATCTGTTCACTGTAAAGATACTCTAATCCCCCCCCCCCCCTTCCAGAGCTGGTTGGGTGTAGTGCTTGTCTTGGTTTGGTTTAGGGCTCTTTCACACTGATGGGTTTTTTGTTCTGTTTTTTTACCTTGCTAAAAATACAACAAAATATTTCTCTTTAAATCCTGTGGGACTCTTCACACTACTACTCTGCTGGTGCAGTGCATTTTGAAAAAGTTCTGCATGCTACATCATTTTAGCTTTTTAGAAACACAGATCCCTATTAAAATAAATGGAAAATGCATCAAACGTTCATCTAAAATGCACAGCAGTTGCAGTGTTTTTTTTTTTTTGTTTTGTTTTTTTGTTTTTTGTGCTTTGAGTCTCACGTCCATGTTTCATATGTGCATTCCAATCAGAAAACGCACTGGTAACTCATCAGAAACGCATATGCGTTAACACATTTTTCTAGATCTGTAGATTCTTTTTAAAAGCAAAACTTTTTAGTTTCAATCTAGTTTTATATTCATGGCTTCAGAGCTTTGCATGCCATGAGTATTGCTTTTGCACCCTTCAGAATGATTGCCTACTTACTGCTTGCTATAATAAATGTTTTGGCTTCTTTCATTGAATGGAGGAGAGAGTGAAATGATTATGGGACAAAGTGGACTGTATATGTAGCTATATTTCAGTGTTACTTTGTGCAATGATCTGCTGCATGAATATCATTCAGTCAACATCTGAATTGCCTGAATTCTCCTTACCAATCATGCTTAACAGTGGTGTAGGGGATCAATCAGAGTATTAAACCTGTTAATAGACTGTTACGCAATTTTAATGATATTTTTCTATGGTAAATGCAACATTCGCTTAAAGTGAATCCAGATGGTTAATTTTGCTTTCCTTTTATGCACAGGTAACCTTTTTCAATCCCGTTATTGAAAGAAGACCAAAACTCCAGAGACAGAAAAAGATTTTTTCAAAGCAACAAGGTAATATATATTTTTAAGCTGCAGAGAAGTACTTGTCATCAGTAGATTTTGATGGCCTTCAGTGATGTGGTTCTCTGCTTTTATCACTTATTCATTGTTAACAGGAAAAACATTCCTCCGAGCGCCACAGATGAACATTAACATTGCCACATGGGGACGACTTGTCAGAAGGGCAATTCCCACAGTTAATCACTCTGGCACTTACAGCCCTCAGGTTACTGTTCCTGCTGCAGTGCAGGTTGTGGACCCACAGAGCGTGGAGCTATCACCGTCAGTGAGGTATGTGCTTTGTTATGCTCTCTGAAATTGATATACTTTACTGCACCTACCTGCATCAAAGAATGTTTGTCATTACACTTATAAAGTTCCTTTTATATCTCTTTTATACTGTATGTTGCTAAATTGTTCCCATCAAACAATATGCGCTAATGCAGACTTATTTTCAGGTTTCATATTTTAATTTAAAATTTTATAAAAAATGAGCTAGGGAATACAACGTGAATTTTAATTAGATGTTTTTCTTCCTTAAAGCGAATCTCCTGTAGGAAAGCTGGACTTTGAAATAGAATCCGAAGCACCTAGTGTTCCACCCCGGGCATCCTCACTAGACCTTGATGTTTATCAGGCTTCAATAGATATTAAAGCACCGAGCATACCAGCTCAGGTAAGTTAATGCATATACTTAGTTTTGGATCTAGATTCTTTAATGTTCCAGTGATTTGTGTTCTTAACAAATCCATCCAGAAGAGAATTAAAATTAATATAGCAAGAGATAAAAAAAAGGAATGGAGTGAATGGAATGTGATCTATGAATTGCTTGAGGATTGGATACATTTCTATGCCATGACGTTTTTTGTTTCCATTCTTTAATGGTTCAAGGATGAAATGCATCCATTCCCCAGGCTTATGGGATATTGATAAACCTGGTGAACTTCCAAATTCCTGGAGATCAAAACAGTGACTAGCAGGCTTTGATTGTACAGTAGTCAAAAGAGGGTGTTGGCAGGTGCCCCCAAACCACACTGGATTTGTAAAGGTTCCGTGAACTGCTCCGCACTTAAATCTTGTTTTCCAGCCATCACAATGCTTGGCTCTAAACTTATTGCTTCTGGGTATATTCACACCAGATGAGGTGGGACTGTGTTGGGTGGCTGTTCCACCACAGTCCCACCGCATGGACAAGGCAAAATGCCTTGTTTCGTATGCACCCAGTTCACACCACTACGTTGTGGTAGTTTGTGGGCACAGGAGGAAAAAGTATTGCATGTGCATTATTTTTTTCAGGGCAGCATAGTAAGAGGAAATCCACTGCCTCACACCACATGGCTGGCAATTTACCTTTATGAGATGTCTTTGTGATATCTCAAAGTTAATTTTAAAAGCTCAGCACATCTTAACTGTTTGATCTCAACTGAATCTCACTGCACACCAGCCGCTGCACTGCATTGCAGGGGCTTGTGTGAACCAGCACTCAAAGTTCATGCCGTGATTAGAGGAGGCTGAACAACGTGTAGCCTGAACTGTCTCCTTCATCCATCATTTTACTGAAGCCTAAAGGGTGGGAAATAACTGACTAAAAGTAAACCTCTTTATTAACCATCATCTTTTTATCACAGGACCCTGGAACAAATTATGAATATTCAAATAACAGAAACAATGTAGCTACAAAACCGATAACAGATCTAAGTGAAGGGGAAATCAATGTGTCAGATGTGGAATATAACTCACTACGAGAGACCGAGGAAAGGCGGTAATGCTGTTACCTGAGTCTATCTTTGTGATGTTTGTTTCTGCTGGACTGACAAACTTCATATTATCATTGAATTGTCTCCCCAGTGTGCAGCCTCGGTTCCAGTTCAGCTTGCAAGACTTCCGCTGTTGTGCAGTATTAGGCAGAGGACATTTTGGAAAGGTACTTTTTAGGAGAGATGATGAAAGATACTGCTGCTGATAGAACCTGTGTACAATTGTATTGTAACCACTTTCTTCCTTTTCAGGTGCTGCTGGCAGAGTACAAGAACACTAATGAAATGTTTGCTATCAAAGCCTTAAAAAAAGGAGATATTGTAGCTCGTGATGAAGTTGACAGGTAAAGGTTTACCTAAAAAATATAAATCGTAAATATGACTTTTAACATTTTAGGAAGAATATTTCTTCCCACCTAAGTTGCGCCCTCAGGATTTGAGCCTTATCATGCTTCACAGTTTACGAACCTGGGATTCTGTAAAATATTCGGGTAATTTGATTTCGTCATTTCTACCTCTTTTGCCGATTACGCATAATCCTTCATTTTCGCCAGGCCTAGCACATCCCCCTTCTTTCTCTTGGTGGACCTCCCATGGCTTTGTTATTGTACATGATTTTCTGAGCGCTTGTACGCTTCCATCTTGGGAGTCTCTTCAAGGATCAAGGGGGGTTTCGATATTTGCAATTGCGCCCCTGGGTCATCTCCCTCCGTCGTATCTCTACATACCATTCCCGCAAAACGCCCTTTGAACACGCCTGTCAGCATTCCCCAGGTCCCCTGGTCTCATTTTTGTATTTATGCCTCTTAACAGTAGGTCCTCCTCACCACCTCTGTCATGTTTCTCAATGGGAGCGAGATCTGGGTGTCTCGATTGCGGTGCAATATTGGCGTAGGGCCTGGGGGATGGTGACGAAATGTTCATTCAATACAGTCACTCTTGAGGCAGCCTACAAAATTCTACTGTGGTGGTACTGGGTCCCGGGTCGGACTGCTCACTTTAATCCGACTGGCGGAGATAGGTGTTTCCGGAACTGTGGTCTATGCGGGGACATCTTGCACATTTGGTGGTCGTGCCTGCGATTGATAGGCTTCTGGTCTAGGGTTTTTGTTTTGCTACAAACGCTATTTCATATTACGGTCCATAGGAATGCAAGGGTGGCACTCCTGTATTGCCCAATTTTGGGTCTGTCTAGGTCTCAGCAGAAATTGGCATCCTACCTATTTATTTTGGCCAAATGTGCTATAGCTCAAGCATGGAGTACCCCTTTGGTTGTCTTCCAGGGGGTGCGGACCCGGATGAGTGCTATGTTCAATGAACAGATATCTAGCATTCTTTATGATTTTCATCCAAGATTCGGATTGGGAACCTTGGATACGTTCTTCCTTGCCATCCTTGCCTCCTACTAGTTATGGCCTCTTATAGTCGCTGCCTGTGCTAGCCCTGGATCCGTGATCCTTTTAGTTTCCCTTCTTCCATGTTTTCTTTTTGATTCCCCTTTTTGTTCTATTTTCTTTTTCCTTTCTTCTAACCTTTTTTCTTTTCTCCTTTTTTTTTCCCGATATTATGTTGGATTACTGCTGCTATTTGGTTTGGCTTTTGCCGTCCCTCCTTGATGTCGTTATTAGACTAACAAAAGTCAGCAGGATATCTGTGTTATTTTTCTGCTCTGCCCCTGTGTGGGGGTATTTTGAGCTGCTTGTATTTTTAAAACAAAAATTTCTTAATCAAACTATTGAAACCGGAAGAATATTTCTGCATATAGTTTGGGAATGTGCTAAAGTTCGACCATTGTGGTTGCAAGTTGCCCAGTTTATAGCTGACCCTTTCGATTTTCCAAACATATGTAGCCTGCTAACCTGCCTTCTGGGGTAATTGAGGATGATATTGTGGATAATGCAAAAATAACGTTTTTTGAGGTTATTATTTATAATGTGTGTAAACTGATAGTGTTACATTGGACACCAACAGATATCCTTGGCTTAGGAGCCTGGACTTTATATGAAATGACATATGTAGCTACAGGATGTCCAAAAAAATTTCTGTGAATATGGTCTAGATGATTAGAGCCCTCAGACATGGTGGAAGACAGCCCTTGAGGTATATAATTGGTGTACTGTGTAAGACATACATGCCATCTGTCCACTGTATAATTTTGACTATCTGGTGCACTGGTAATCAATATAACACTGACACTAGTATACTGTTATGTGATGGGAGAATAGTGGTTTACTCCGAAAAGTTTTGGTTCCCAATTTGATTTTTTGTTTCTTTCTGTTTCGGATTTTTGTTTCTCTACATAAGTAATAATCTCAAACTGACGAATCCAAAAAAACAAAAATTTGAAAATGCTGTATGTACTTATGATGTCATTTGTTTTCTTTATGGCATGGCTTTGCTGATATCACTTGTCTGGGAACTCAGTGGAGCCACAGTGTGTGCTGTCATGTTATGACTGGATAATACTTGTGGAAATATGGCTTTTTTTTTTTTCTTTTTTAAAATTCATGTACTAGGTCTTAAGAATTATGACCTGTATATTTGTGCATATGGCAATAAAACCTTTTTTTTTTTTTTTTTAATTAGGAAAACTGAATATTTACTGTACAGTTCAGGAAAATGTGAAATATTTTTTTTTTCCAATTGTCAAACTGCCCTCTTGTATGTTTTTCATAAAACATGTCTGTCTAGATCTTGCTAGGTTCCGTAACTGCAATTGTGTTGTTTGCTGTCTTATTACCCCAGCTCTCTTTACTCCAGAGGGGCTGAAAAATCAGTAAAATGTTAATTCATGACCTGTTGTCCTTCACACCAGGATGCCATTTCCCACTCTGCATTGACACAAAGTCCATTACATTATGAATATCCGCTCTCTGGAACTTTGATTTTAGTGTACTTGATTGTAGGGTCCCCCGTATATCTAAAAATAAAGCACACACATTATGTTTAATACTCATTGCACTTTGTTAGCGTTTAGAAGTCAATAGACCTCTGCTCATCTGTATGATCGTTTCCTGCATGTAATGCACACAGTTGCAATTTGTGTGCAGGCCTTAGCCGATGCATGCCATGTTATGCAGTAGTCTTCATCACATGTGGTCAGTGGCCAGATTTATTTTTTTTTTTTCCCATCATAGCGGTCAAAGTCAGTGGATGTTTCAAAAGTGTACTTGCCTTTCTTCTGCTCCTCTGATGCTCTGTCAGCCATCAGGAGCAAGGAAACCTTGGCCTGTATAAGCTCTTTTGTGATCTCCAGTCAGAGTTCTCCTTTCATCTATATAACAGTGCTGGGCCTCCCATATGAGAGGAAGAGGGAGTTGCATGCTCCTCTATCCCCAGACGTAACTGGGTATTTTCTTTTTCCTATGCAGGGGAACACAGGAAAGGGTGAGTATTTGCTGCAAGGGTCCTTTGTCCCAACCACTCTACAGTAAATCTTTACAATAGGTGACCTGTGCTTTTAGATTTTCATGTTACGCTTTATGTTTAACAAGTGGTTTTCTTTCTGTTGTACTTTAGCCTTATGTGTGAGAAGCGCATCTTTGAAACTGTGAATAGTGTGCGGCACCCATTCCTGGTCAACCTGTTTGCTTGTTTCCAAACCAAAGATCATGTGTGTTTTGTGATGGAATATGCAGCTGGAGGAGACTTAATGATGCACATTCACACAGATGTTTTTTCTGAACCAAGAGCTGTGTAAGTTGTTTCTAAATTACTAAAGAGATGTCCTTCAAGTAGATATCTGCAGGGATATAATTTTCTGTAAATGTAGAGAAGGCTGATTACGCATGAATGAACTAATCTCCCGCTGCAGCTATTTTATTCTTACAGTCAGCAGCTGTCAGAATTACCAGAACAGAAGCTGCATCTGATTGGGTGCAGCCCCTGCTGCGCTAACCGGTTTCTGTCAGGTGCCTTTGACTTATCAATCGTTGGAAAGAATGATTTGGGGGGGGGGATCCAGAAGGGCCACCTTTTTTTTAAAGCTAATTTTTGCTGGTTTATCAGGAACTGGACAAACTTGCTCAGTTTGACTATCTTCATGTTAGAGCACTTTACCTAGCAACAAAACAAATGGTTTACTGTATTAACTTATCTGAGCCGAGTTCTAGTAAAAGCTTTGTTTTTGGCATTGCATTAATCTGCAGCAGCCAGAATTGCTATAAATGTATTGTACCTTTTTGTTTGAAAATACTCCTCTCCACTGCTATATCAATGTATCTGACATGGCTTAAGAGTCTTATCAAGGTGGTATCTTTTAGCTGAAGTTTTTAGTTTTAATGAAGTGCAGCCAAAGCTGCTCGTTTGGCTGTACATCTGTGGATCACAGGAGTGCAGTTCGTTACCCACTCCTGTGACCCATTTTCATCCAACAGCGGGCTGAAGTCAGCTGTCGGCTGACATCACTCAGCCGGTCCAGGCTGGGGAAGGATCCCGACTTTAAAGTCTGGCTCCACCTAATTGTCTGGACCAACAACTTATTTAGCCTCTCAGCAATGCGCTAAGAGCTTGAGCCAGCCGCTCCCTCCACTTCACAGCCAGCGTTCCAGAAGGCAGAGAGCTGTGACTGACATTCACCAGCTCCCTGCTCATGAAGCACTGGGAACTGAGCAATCAGCGGTCTTTGATCGCTCCCTTCTCAGTTTTATCCGGTGGGGGACCAATCCTGCATCCACCTAGGTAAATATGATTTTATCCTTTTTAAAGGATAATGTCACCCTTTTGACAAAGTGTTAAAATAATACCTGAATTTGAAAAGCACCACTTGACTGACATCAGCTTTGTGGTCATAACATGCATCACATATGCTCTGAGTCAAAAACTGCCAGCTAAATCAGTGGCTAGACAGTTTGTTAATGTTAAAACCATTAGTGGGCATAGTGTCTTTCTGACACTGCATTTGGCTCTACCCTTCCTGTTTGTGTCGACTTCAAGCTAACCGTACACAGGAAAATGACCTGACAGGTTAGATTATGTTCGATGTGGTATGCTGTTAACCTTGCAGTGTGTTACACATTGTTTGGCCACAGATATTTTCCTGCAGTAAATGTCTTTTGTAGGCTCAAAATATTGTGACATTATTAGATGATAGCGCCATCAGTGGCAGAGAACAGTTAAGATGTAGGAATAGAATTTATAAGCTGAATATTATCAGGTATACCCTAATGCTTTTTGCTGTATGCTGCAACCCTGTAGCCTGAGCCTTCTCAGAAGTAATCTCTCCACTGTCCCACCTTTTCCACCAGGCTATGGTAGTCCTGATTCTTTAGGTGACATATTGTATGTGCTGCTGAAGTCACTGGATGACCTAATTCATCGCACAGGGTATAATTCACAAAGCGGTATCTCACCGCGTCCAAGTATGCAGTAAGATACTGCACGTTTTTTAAAAAGTTTGTTGGCATTCACTTAAAAAAAGCTACTAAAATACCACGAGTTATTTTATACAGCCATGTGGTATTTTAGTAGTGAAAACATGTGGCAATGTAACGAGTTATCCGCTGTAAGCCCCCCTTATGGGGGGAACGGGACTCCACACCACTGACAGCCGAAGACTCATCGACTGTTAAGGACGCTGCAGTTGCCTGCTCTTTAACAACCATGACAGTTACTAGTTGTTAAGGACACCGGCGACCGCCTGCTCCTTAACCAGTACATACCGCACGCCTCGACCACTGCTTAATTACTGCATGCATTTAATTATTTATTTCCTTCTGTGAATTGACTTTTATGTGGTATTTACTGAGCGTTTTTGCTATTTTAGGTAAATACTGCATGCTAGTAATAGTGAACTGACATTTTCAGTATCGCATGCAATGTGTGGTCAGTTGAGCGACAACGCATGCGATAACCTTTTAGTGAAATGTCGCAACAGTGTCTTTGCAATTACCAGCTACTTTAAAATCATCATTTTTTATTTATTTTTCAGGTTTTATGCGGCCTGTGTAGTTCTTGGCTTGCAGTATCTACACGAGCACAAGATTGTTTATAGGTGAGTTACCCTTATGTACATGGTAAAGACTGATTACAGCACCATTTCATCAATTCAGTTCATTTTAACAAGTTGTGGAAAAACTGTCCCACTGTGAAAGTGTTCAGCTGTTCAAAATACTATAATTACAGTTCACAATTCTTTTTATTTTTGTATTTCCTACAAATGCCATTCCTACCTTTTTGCTTTACTAAGAACAGCATTGCATTCACTTGCTGAATATGGTTGCCTGCTCATGTAGACAAAGTGGACAGGACATGGCTTTGGAGATTTATGGGACTGTTCATTGGATGCAAAACTTTTTAAGCATCCAAGTAGTTTAGCTGCTGTACAGCAGTCCATTTTATTTGAGGCTTGTCTGTGCTACCAACCTTTTAACCACTTGCCCTCCAAAGGATTTACCCCCGTTCCTGACCAGGCCATTTTTTGCAATACAGAGCTGCGTTACTTTAACTGACAATTGCGTGGTCGTGCAACGCTGCACCCAAATGAAATTTTATGTCTTTTTATTTTTTCCCCACAAATGGAGCTTTCTTTCGGTGGTATTTGATCACCTGTGTTTTTTTTATTTTTTGAACTATAAACAAAAAAAGACTGACCATTTTGAGGAAAAAAAAAACTATATTTTTTACTTTTTGCTATTAAACATGTCCAGTAAAAAAAAATTATAATTTCGCCATAAATTTAGGCCAAAATGTATTCTGCTACATGTCTTTGCTAAAAAGAGAAGAACAAAATATGCTTTAATTGGTTAACGTGAAAGGTGTGTGTGTGTGTGTTGGATTTTTTATTTATATATAATTTTTTTTACATTGCCACCAGTGCAGTACAGCGTCATCCTATAACTGGCATGGCGGTGATCAGGGACACTGGTGACAGTACAGAAAAAAAAAATTGATATTTATTAAATTTTTTTCTCTTTTTAAGATTTTTTTTTTTTTTTTCTCATATTACACTGACTAAACTAGTATAATGTTACCATAGTAACATTGTACTACTTTGGGAAAGGGATCAGTATTTTATTTTTTTTATACACAATTTGATTGCTTATAGCAAAGAATTTCTTTGCTATCAGCAAGCATTTAACTGAATCAGTTGGATTTGTTCAGGTTTTTTTGTTGTGGTTAGCTGTGATTGGCCATGGCTAATCACATGACACAGATGGGCTCTAATTGGCCCAGCCTGTGCATGTGATCACTGTGACCATTCGCAGCTAGACACACTTGTATACAATGGATGGCATGAAAGGAAGCCATCCATTGTATACAACTGTCATGTGGCCTGCTGTTATTGGTCACAGCAGGTCACATGGTACTGGCAACGGGGCCGAGGTATACAGCTGGTGACAGATCATGCCACAGCGCAGCTCTGCGGGCACGTGCAAAGCGCGATCCAGGAGGGGCGAGAGGCTATACTTTCATTTACTATAGGCCGGGCGGGAAGTGGTTAATCACTTGACAACCGGGCTATAGCCGAATGGCGGCTACAACGCGGTTGTCTAGTTCTGGGAGGGCGTCATATGTGTCCTACGGACACAGCTGATCACGTGATGTGGTAAAAGGCCAATCACAGCGGCCTTTTACCACGTTATCAGCTATGTTCAATCACACAGCAGATCATCGGGTAAATGCAGTTGTCGGCTGCACTTTTCTCACTCTGTCACAGCGGGAGGAAAGTACTGTCGATAATGGCAATTGTCAGAAAATCAGCACTAATCAACAGGGCACTGATGATCCGTGCCACCCACCTGTGCCCCCCATCAGTGCCGCCTAATTCATGCACATCAGTGAAGGAGAAAAGTTACCTGTTTGCAAAATTTTATAATACAAAGAAACTTTTTTTGCAAATGTTTTGCTCTTTTTTTTGTTTATAGCACAAAAAATAAAACTCACAATGGTAATTAAATACCACCAAAAGAAAGCTCTATTTGTGTGAAAACAAGCATAAAAATGTCATATGGGTACAGTGTTGCATGACTGCACAATTGTTATTCAAAGTGTGACAGCGCTGAAAGCTGAAAAATGGCCTGGGCAGGAAGGAGGTAGAAGTGCCCGGTAGGCAAGTGGTTAATGATTAACTGCATACTTTTAGTGTATTTTTAATTTTTTGTTTTGACCAAGCTGGTCCAAACAAACTATTTCCTTCATTGACATATGTAGTGGCTCTGTATTTTGGCAGCAGGATTGGACTTCCTGTCCTGTTGTGGGAACAAAATCGAGTCAGGCTAAGCGCTGGCCAGCCATTCACTGGAAATATTGTATTTTCTGAATGACTACAAGGCTTCTTCTGATTGGCTGAGGAGGTGCAGCAGGCAGGTGATGTCATGATCTCCACCTCAGTCTCTTAGAGGAAACTTTGTGTTCATGCTGGAGCAGAGAGCTTTTATACTGTATGTAGCTGATGCTACATACAGTTCAGAGCTTGATAGCAGCTGCATGTGTTGGTGAAGGTTATAGTTATTATGGATAAAACATGGAGCTTTAAAGTGTAACTTAACCCCTTGACGCCGACGGCACACAAATATGCGGCCTCACGGAACTGGGCTTTTTTCCGTGGGGCCACATATTTGCGTACCTGTCTTTGTGCAGGAAGCGCGCCGCCCTGCGCGCTCCCAGCACAGAGACCGCAGTGCCACTGAGAGCCTCTGGTCCCGTTCTAACAATCGGGACCCAGGACTCCCGATTCCAGGTCACGTGATCGCTGTGATAGCCTCTGATTGGCGATCACAGTGATCAGTCGCTGTGCAGCTCGGCCCCCTTGTTTTTTCTCTCTATGAATGGAGAAGAGAGATACATTGTATCTCTCTAACTCCTGGCATAAAGAGAAAAAAAATGTGTACAAAGAAAAATGCCTAGATCAAGGTTTGATCTAGTTCCGTGCCAGGGTTAGTGTTTGGGTCAGGGTCAAAGGTCAGGATTAAAAAAAAAAATTGGTGTCAGTTAGTGTTGATGTCAGTCTCAATGTGTTTTAGGTAAAAATAAAAAAAAACAAAATGCGCACTATTGTTTCTGGGCTGTACTACGGGTACAAACAACAAATAACATGCACATATATGGTATCGCTGCAATCGTCAAGAGCTGGAGAATTTATTTTGGGTTGTTCTTTGGTGGTAGGTTATGGTCGTAACAAGAAACACACAGCTTAAAAAAAAAAAAAAGATTTTTGTTTACTATTTTGGGCCAGTTTTCCTTTGATTAAAAAAGATTAGAAGCTATCCATTACCATTTACCACCAAATGAAAGCCCAATTTGTCCTGAAACAAATCAAGGGATAATCCACCTGGATGTACAAAGTAGTTGTGATGATATGCACGGTTTTACTATCACATGTCAACGTTACAGAATTGTGCTTTGTTATTTAGATAACAAGGTAACAAGTTAAAAATGGGCAGACATGCAGGTTTGTTTTAATGCAGAAGAGACATGCTTTGTCTTTTCTGCAATAAATCTACCTCCTGCTTGTTCACCCTTGTGCAATGACCCACGCAGGTGCAGCTGTACAATTTCAGCAACGTTATCCCCGCTTTGCCAGGCGGGGAGCTCCGGGACAGCACATCACGTGATCAGAGACGAGTATAGTTACGCTTTTAGCTTTACATAGTATATTATTTCCTCCTATGCAGTGGGCTATTTTGAGTGTTTTCAGTTTAGTAGCAAATAGAGGGAAAAAGACCAAGAGAAATGTGCCTTCTACTTTTACTGTATTCGTGTATTACTGTTTATTAATGTGTTCCATGAAAATATTGGCTAAGCAAATCTTCCATGTTCACCTAGGGATTTGAAGCTGGACAATCTCCTTTTGGATACAGAAGGATTTGTAAAAATTGCTGACTTTGGTCTTTGCAAAGAAGGTAATGTGCACA
Organism: Staurois parvus; assembly: GCF_062004578.1. Taxonomy (NCBI): domain Eukaryota; kingdom Metazoa; phylum Chordata; class Amphibia; order Anura; family Ranidae; genus Staurois; species Staurois parvus. Next base: position 6,644,379 of record NW_028317862.1, read on the forward strand.
TGTTTTCATAGATTTAACCAGTAACTTAATTGAAGCTGCCCAGAAATGAGATGATAGTCCAAAGATTCTGCTTTTAAAAGTTGTCACTTACTTTATTTGTTGGCTTTTTTTCTGGTGACCCTCACAAGTGCCCTAACCAGTGAGCCCAGCCCTGAACACTGAGGCCATCTCACTCAGGGTACACACTCTGCATATATTAACCCTCAGGGATGTGGATTGTACATGATGATTCGGCTGATGTGCTACCAGGATTAGAAAGTGTATATTCTAGATGAAAATGCTTTCTAAACTACATGATATGCTGAATGGCTTCTGCACAATTATTAAACAAAAATGGTAGATCATAAAATCACTCCTTACAGTGCTTGAAAGCCTCTAAAGTGCATGTCCAACCCAGACTTTATTTTTTTGACATTAGTGTGTGACATTAGTTTCACCAGATGGGAAGTGAAGGAAAATCTCCAACAGCAGCACAGACAAATTTTTTTTTTTTTTTTGTTTATTAAAATGACAAACGTTTTTGTCAGATGAAAGTATCTTCACCTTTGCAACACATGCTCTATTCAAAATTAAAGAAAAAAGTGTGGATTGGAGATCCCTGCTTAGCTACTCTTCTGTTACATCTATTTGCTGTGCCATTAAGTATTAAAGAATTGCTTGACTGTGCCCTCTCTCTCTGTCTCTCCTATCCAGGAATGGGTTTTGGAGATAGAACTAGCACTTTCTGTGGCACCCCAGAATTTCTGGCTCCAGAAGTCCTCACAGAAACCTCTTACACTAGAGCAGTGGACTGGTGGGGACTGGGAGTCCTTATTTATGAGATGCTTGTTGGTGAGGTATGTATATATGTAGAGTAAGCTGTATAGGACCACGCACCTAAAGATGCAATTGTTTACCTTCACTTTCATATTTTGAGGAGTACATTTTAACTGGTTATAAAAGTCTATGGCTTATTAAAAGGTCCCAAGAGGCCATTGCAGCTTTAGAGACTGCATGCGGATCTTCAGGATGTGCTCTAATATTTGCAGTTTTATTTATTAAAGAGCTATGTGGTGGGGCATCTGCACTATCGCAATACATTGACCTTTCTGTTTAATTGTGCCTTTTGATGACTTAAGCACATTAGTCATTGTTTTTCATTTTAGCTTTAATATTTTATTTATGGTTTTGTGCATGCTTACAATGAGCAAGATGGATGCATCCCCTAAGTGCTTATCATACTAGTGATCTGATGGTATTCACATATGGGCTGCTATTTATCAGCCTGGCTAGTTTGTGAGTGTAAAAAAAATAAAAATAAAGTCCAACTGCTGTCCTAAAGTAATTTTTAGTACGTGGACATTGTACTTGTTGCTTTACATAACCAAGACTGAGCTAATATATGTTTTGTTTTGACCAGTCCCCATTTCCTGGAGATGATGAAGAGGAAGTATTTGACAGCATAGTCAATGATGAAGTCAGGTATCCACGGTTCCTGTCCACAGAAGCCATTTCTATCATGAGAAGAGTAAGTTGCCATTGAAACGTCATTGCCTTTAGCCAGATTTCGTTCTGAAATTTCCCCCTTATTGTAGCCCTGTTCCTCCTGATCACTTTTGTGTGTTTATCATTTATTTTGAGTAGCTTTTCACTGAGAGGATAAAGACTATTTTTTTCTGTGGCATTTTTTTGTTCTAAACATAGTCTTCACTTACCTCTGATCCATTGTGTATATAGACAGTAATAAATATGGTTAACTCTTGCATTGCATTAACATGTACATTACTTTTCTGATTGCATACGCTAACCATCTGCTGGTTATAAAATATTTGATTCCCCTTGTTCAATGCACATTTGTACTGGGAGAGGATAAAGGTGTCCTTGTAATTAGTATTCGTATAAGGATAGGGTTTGCAGTCACTGTGCTGTCTGTATAGGTTTACTACATTTCTCTTTTGCAGCTATTGAGAAGAAATCCAGAGCGCCGCCTAGGGGCAAGTGAAAAGGATGCAGAAGATGTAAAAAAGCATCCGTTCTTCAGAGTAAGTACTTTTAAAGTGGCTGAGTAAAATTTGACATCACAAATTTATGAAAAGCCTAGTAACCTACCAGTGTGGTCCTTGAACAAGTCTGGATTTTCAAGAGAAAACCTGCACAGACAAACAAGCAAAAGCACAAGTAGCAGAAACGATTAGAGTGGGTTTTGAATTAAAGTATACTGGAGCCATGTGGTAGATTAGTCAGTAGGTCACAGACTATAAACAGAAACCGGCTTTTGTGGAAAAACAGGAGGCCCTGCTTCTTGAAGATGTTTTTATGCAGTTTTTTTTTTTTTAACACCAAAATAGCGATTTGATTACCAAGTCAATCACACCTTTGGGAGGTTTGCCTTTTGAGGTATCTGCAGGAGATGTGAGAAAGTTTGTCATGTGTAAATGACAGGAAAGATGTAGGACCTGATATTTCAGGCAGTATTAAAAGAACGATACCTTTCAGTTGGCTGACTTCTTTGCAGATCTATCATCTCCCGTAGGCAGGAGGTTTTCCCCATATGTCGGCTATTGTCCCAATTCCAAATAAATCTACCTTCTCTTGATTAAATTCCCTGTGGCTCTTACTCCCAGTTTGATGAAGAAGGTGTTCCTTGTGTGTATTAAAAATGTGTCCCTGTGGGGTTAGACAAATATCAGTTTTCTTTCAGGGTTAATAGGTCGACCAAGGATGCTATTGCTTAAGTTTTACACTCATTTTTCACCCTTTTAGAGGGTAAGATCAGTTGTGTTTGAATGCTTTTTATGAACGTTATTGATGAGCTTAGATTACTGAACCTAAGGCCTGCTTTCTGTAGCTGGGATCTAGATTTTCTCACTAACAGGCTCAAGAAATTGAAAATCTGAGATTAATGCTGATAGTGGCTAAATGGTTAGCACTTCTGCCTAGCAGCGCTAAGGTCGTTGGTTCAAATGGCACTACCTGCCTGGAGTTTGCATGTTCTCCCTGTGCCTGCGTGGGTTTCCTCAGGTTTCCTCCCATGCTCCAAAGACATGCTGGTAGGTTGATTGGCTCCTGTCCAAATTGGCCCTAGTATTCTTATGTATGAATGTGAGTTGGGGACCTTGGATTGTTAGCTCCTTGAGGGTTAGGGACTGAGGTGAATGTACAATATATATGTAAAGGGCTGCATAAATTGATGGTGCTATGCAAGTACCTGTAATAAATAATGCTCATGATTGGCTTTAATACAGGTGTTCTGCAACGGTTCATATTGTGTCCTGTTTTATTCACCTTGTATACGTATGGCTGTGTTTCCAAAAGTGGGGGAAAGCGGTTATAAAATTTGCAGACAATACTACTATTGGTAGAAAAAGGGATAATGATGAGGTTGCTTTTCAAGCACAAATAAAGGGAACTGGTAATCTAGCACAGGGAAATAACTTGGAGCTCAATGTGAGTAAAATTAAATAGTTGAAAGACTTTAGGAAAGAGTGATGCCTATGCTAATATAAATGGGGTGCAAGTAGAACAGGTACATGAATCTCATGCTTTTAGGTGATGTGCCAGCAATTACAGGTGATAGGCCACAATCCCTGCATATATCTTCTCTGGAAACTGAAGAGGGCAGAGTTTTGTAAACTCGTCTTTTTATACAGGTGCCAGGGAGAGTGTTTTGACTTAACATGTTACATTACGGCAGGGTATATGTAGAGCCCAGGATATGAGTTTTACAGAGGGTGCTCAAAACTGCTCAGAAAATGTGTAGATCTGCCCAGTGCATGAGGAGCTTGGGGAGAAGACTTTGCTGGGGCTTTTTGACAGCTCTGACTATGCTGAGGCTTTTTGACAGCTCTGACTATGCTGAGGCTTTTTGACAGCTCTGACTATGCTGAGGCTTTTTGACAGCTCTGACTATGCTGAGGCTTTTTGACAGCTCTGACTATGCTGGGGCTTTTTGACAGCTCTGACTATGCTGAGGCTTTTTGACAGCTCTGACTATGCTGGGGCTTTTTGACAGCTCTGACTATGCTGGGGCTTTTTGACAGCTCTGACTATGCTGGGGCTTTTTGACCGCTCTGACTATGCTGGGGCTTTTTGACAGCTCTGACTATGCTGGGGCTTTTTGACAGCTCTGACTATGCTGGGGCTTTTTGACAGCTCTGACTGTGCTGGGGCTTTTTGACAGCTCTGACTGTGCTGGGGCTCTTTGACATCACCTGCATTGTGTTAAAGCCCAATTAAACTGTGTTTAAAATTACTTAAACTGTTCAAAGTTAAAAAAAAAAAAAAAAAAAAAATCATTTTCAATGGGCCTATCATTTAAAAATTCTGGCCTGCCTTCACCAAACCATATTGGTAAATTTATGTTTGTCTCTTTTGCAGCACATAGACTGGCATGCATTGTTGGCAAAGAAGGTGAAGCCTCCATTTGTACCTACAATTAAAGGACGGGAAGATGTGAGCAATTTTGATGATGAATTTACCTCCGAAGCCCCCATCCTCACACCTCCCCGAGAGCCACGGTTACTAACAGAGGAGGAGCAAGAAGCATTCAGAGATTTTGACTATATTGCGGATTGGTGTTGAGAGCAAGGACACTGTGAAACTGGAGAGAACTGGCTAACAAGATGACAAAATAAAAACTCACCGCTTGTGCCATCTTCAGTTCCAGAATTATTTTATTTTTAAGTCACATGAAGATTCTTTTAAAAGTACTTTTCATTTTATAAATATATATATAAAAATGTGTGTATATAAACTCTGCGGAAGAGTGGCCACTTTCAGCGTACGCCCATTTTTCTTTTTTTGTTTTTTTTTTTTTAAACTAGCACTGGAGCAACTTTACACCTGGTCCTCTGAGCAGGAGAACTTGGCCTGTGATACTTACATATCTGTCCCCACCATCTTTTGTTTTGTCTCCTTACATGCAGAGAATAGAACTTTGGAAAAAAAATGCTTTAAATTTTAACGCTAATTATTTGGGCAGCTGATTGCAATAAGCAGGTTAATTCCTGAGACATGTTTATGTATTTGTGACGATCTTAATATTATTCACCTTCCAGGTACCCGTTAGAGGTTTTGGTTTTAAATGTACAAAGCGGAGTCAAAAAAGTTAAAATCTTTTGTATGAGGGAGCATTGTAAGGTGGCATTTTTCGGGAGTTTTTTTTTTTGTTTTCTCCATAGTTTGATGAAAATGTTTTGTTCTTGGAGTTTTGCTCAAATGTGAGACTTATGTTTTGGTTTAGTGAAGTTAAAGTGTATGTAAATGCAAAACCACCCTCCCTATTTTTTTTCTAGTTTTGGTTATGGTAGGAAAGTTTAAACCAGCTGCAAGAAGAGCGTGAGATTCCTCCAGCTGGGATAGGGAAATATATTCCGATGACACCTGGTTAAGATGGGAATTACCTCACTTGAGTCAATTCTTCCCATTGGTACAGACAGTAATAATAAGCTGGAGGGTTTTAACTCTTCTCTGATTTGTCCAAAACTAAAAAGAAACGTGGGCTTTACATACACTTTACAACCGTGAATATGTAGATCATAGTTACCTGGATTCAGTAACTACTGAAGTGCATGCACAGTTAATGGTTTTAGTCTTCATATCCTTTTGAACATTCGGCACAGACTATTCACAGTGCCTCAGAGGCTCTTGTGTCAGTCAGTGGCATTAGTTTGGGCCTATGATTTAAGCGATTCCACAGACACCAGATTTGACAAGTAACACAGCTACTTGCCGATACCTTGTGGTGCCTGCGCTTTAGTGGTGGTGTTACTTTTGTTACATTTTAGGTAATGTCTGGTTCACTTTGAGTGTATACAAAACTGGTTTCAGCTGGTAATGTAAATTTAGTATACACTAAAATTTCCACAAAGAGCTAGAATGTTTTTCCTTTTATACAAATTATCTAGCCGCTTTCCCTGTAACCCCCCCCCCCCCCCCAAACCAGCCAGCTAACACTACTTTACCAGGATCACTGCTTTTGAAAGTATCCCATCCAGGCATTGCAGTGAGGCCCAGCATACTGTAAGTGTCAAATGCTTGTGTAGTCCAGGGGGTTGCAGAGGAGGAGGCTTTCTCCTGGCTGCCTTCTCTAGAGCTCTCTCAACCCCAAGCTCCAGTCTGTGGATAAAGCCTCTGCACTACTGTGTACAGAGCAGGGCTTTGAGCCCTTTATTTGTATGTGGTGTGGAGATCATGCAACCATTCTGCCCTTTTTGACTCCTGACATAGTGACAGACCCAGTAGGGGAGTATATGATATGGCTGGGGATCTGCACAGGAGCTTCGAGACACTAGTATACTTTCTATTCAAATGCTTACACTCCATGTTCACACCCAGATAAAATCTGCAATATTGGCTTTGGTTGGAGTACCCATTTAAAAATGTAGGCAATATTTTGTCTGCCATCACTTTTTTTTATATATAGTTATCCGTAGCTGTAACTGGCTTTATTCTCACTGTTCCATATGCAGCAGTTTCTGCATTACTCCTCTCAATACTATGGTTGCTCAGCACACTGGGCACAGCAGTATTTCAAGCCTGTTTGTGAATGTAAAGGTCTCATATAGTTTAGCCTTCATTGTCTCCAGTCGGTTGTCTAAGCTGAAACAAGAGTTGCCTTCTTTCTGTGAAACGTCAGTGATCTTCATTAGAGAAACAGACTGTTCAGTTATTTTTTTATCATGCCTTAACTATCCTTGATAAAAGTGAGCTTCCAAAAGACTATTCTCAATTTTTACCAAAGTCACTTGCCAAATACTTTGCCTTTGCAGCTTTCTAGCTTTACTAGCAGTGAGTCCAGCAACACTTTGGCCATCAGTGTCTTACTGGCTCCTGTGCCATTGAATTTACTGTGAGGAGTAGCGTAATGAGCACATAATATACACTAAACCTGTCTTCAGAGCAATATTGGGGATCTGCTATACCTAACCACCTACTGAAAATACTAGGCTGTTAAAATCATCCAATGCTTTCAGACACTTTAAATCATTTAATCTTGAAAGAACACAAAATAGGAAAGTCTGAGAAGAATTGTATAAAATCTCTGCATACGTGTTTGAGTTGGTAACCTAAAGCATTATTTATTTGTAATACTTTCTTTTTTAAATGTGTTACACTTGCCTGTGCAGTGGTTTTGCACAGAGTAGCCCCGATCCTCCTCTTCTCAGGTCCCCTGCTGAGGCTCCTAGCCCCTTCATTTTGATGTGCCACCATCAAGAAGCCCCTTCCTAGGAGAGCATACCTGTATGCTCACTCCTGAGCCGGCTCTTTGTGTAAGACACACAAAATGCTGCTCAGCCCCACCCCCCACTCCTTCCTCACCGGTGGCAGCAGTCAAGGGATCTCTACACCCCCCCCCCTCTGCTCCTCCCACACGGTCACGTGATTTATTCACAGATTTCTGTGATTGTATGCCTGCAAATACTGTCTGCGGCTGAAGTTTGTAGTTCTCAATGAACCGCGTGGGTGCTGGTGAGTGCTTTTGTAGTCCACTGAGCTTCCTGTCATTCGGAGCTGCCTGCCTATAACGGAGGTACAGGCAGACAGCTACTCTGACAGCCTGCAGGAGCCTGACGTTGCCTCCACAATCTGCTGATCATGGGTGCAGTGCTTTACTGGCTTCGAAGAAAAAAAAGAATTAGTGAATGCACATTTTTTTTACCTGCAAAAAGTGTATTTATTTTTTTTAAAAATGGACTTCTCCTTTTTAAATGCTTGCTTAAGTCTAAGGGAACAAGAACAGCAATTTTACTTACTGTCTTCCTTGCTGTAAGCATGATTCCCCCCCCCCCAAAGCTTCTTCTCTCCTTTGCTCTGTCAGTTGCGGGTCCTCTGATGACATCAATACCAATGCAGAGCCTGTAGCCCTCATTGGAGCACCATGGAACAGTCCAGTGCTGGAGAGTAGGGGAGCATGGGCTGCTGGGGAAACTGGGATCAGATCAGTAAAACTGCTTTTCCTGTCCCTTAGACATAAAAGAGCATTTTTGTTTAACCCTCGCATTGTGGGGGCATTCCCACTGCAAGGGAGTATTTGTTTTTTCTAATCATTCACTGGAGTTTGGGCTCTAAAGGGATGCCTCTAGCAGCCAAGGCTCCCATCTAGTGTTGGAGGCAGCTATTGGCTAACTCAGAAGCAAGGCTACTTCTGGGGTAGAACAAAAGAGATATTACCACTCCACAACTAGTCCTCCTTTTTGGCATCAAGGCTGTGGCAAACGTCTGTGCTGAAGAGGATTTGCAGCTATGACAAAAACCATCCTGACTGGTGCCCTTTAACTCATTAGACAATACTGCCTGCTCCAGTCTAATCTGGTTCACATATGTATGAAACCGTGTTTCAGAGATGTGAGAGAAGTAATGAGGTTGCAATAAATTGTATGGCAGCATACCTGTGAAATCAAGCTTCTATCTGTTCTTTGTTTATGGAAACGAAGTCTATTAAGTCTTGCATATGGTGAATGGAACCCAGATGGAAGTTAAATGTTTTTGTACAGAAGTTCCAATCCTTACAATAAGGCTACTCTATTGTCATTGTAGCCAATGGAACTGGAGGTTCTATTCGTGTCCCACCATAATATGAATGCTAAGAACCGTTCTCACCGAAGACTAATTTGGTAACACAACTTGCCCAAATGTCATAGCAGAAATGTGTTTTCTCATGTATTTCTACAGATTGTATTTATTTTCTTATTCCTTACATTGCTGCATGTCCAATGTTGTATCTCGGTCTTGATTTACAAAGTGCATTCCCAGTAATGGTGAATGAGATGTTTTTTCTATTTGGTTCCATAAATACATGCTGCCTCCAATGTGGGCATCCTGATAGTGGCCACAAACACAGAAGACACTATCCGTAGGATTAAAATACACTAATTGTTGCGGCCCACTGGATTTCAGAACTTATAGCTTCTGAGGGTGAACGCAATATGATGTAACAGAATGTAAAAAAAATATTTTTGATAAAATTGTATATTTTATAATCAGAACACTAATTGTAGCTGTACCTCAACGTTTGATGTTCTGCCTTTTTACTAACTGGGGGTTCAGCAGATTCGTAGACCCTCTTTAAAGTAAAGAGATGAAGTTTTTTGTATTTTTTGTTTACTAGAGGCCAGAAGCTAGTAAATCTGTTCTGTGTATGTCTAGGGCCCTGTCTTGTATTTCCTTGGTCTGTCTGGGCTGTATATAGAAGAGATGATGGAGCACCAAAAGTACCTCAGGCTTATTACTCATATCTGCACATTAAAAGGTATCATTACTACACATTGAAGCAGCCCATTTGTGTTGGGGATCTTGGCTGACGTGCAGGCTATTTGTGTAGATATGAATGATCCTAGATTTAGTCATAATTTTCACTATGATGAAAAATAGTTCTGGCTGAATTTGACAGGATTGTCCACCAGGGCCAATTAATTTCTGAAAAATGTTTTTATCAAATTGATTGTATTGAATAACTTTACAATCCTTTATGAACTGCATAATGCTGCAGCCCATTGCCTGCACTGCGCTGCTTCTTACTAACATGGCAAGTGGTTCCTTGGCTCTGCTTCTTACTGCATATTGTCATTGGGGAATCTTGCACACTGACACAGTGGGTTTATTTACTAAAGCTGGAGAGTCCAAAATCAGACTCCCTTCTGCATAGAAACCAATCAGCTTCTAACCTCAGCTTGTTCAATGAAGCTTTGGCAATGAAACCTGGAAGCTGATTGGTTTCTATGCAGAAGTGAGTCTGATTTTGCACTCTCCAGCTTTAGTAAATAAACCCCTGTGGGTCACATTCACTGTAGACCCTAAACATCGTCAACACTAAATTGAGTTTTAGTTGGCATTCGTAATTCAGTACTCTGAGAATCCTGCTAAAGGGTCCCCCGTCTTGGATAGCAAAGGGGTCAATCGCTTGTGGACCCTGGCAGGAGATCACAAAAACATCTCTGTGCACATCAACTAATAGACACCTCTCAATATGAATGCAGTACATCACACTAAATGGCTGTGTCGGTTTGGGTAGGTAGTATTATCATTAAGCTTGTCTAGCCAGTGAATTGCATTATGGGAACACTCCTTAATGCATGAACTGTCCCAGTGCTATGTATGCAGCCATGTGAAGAGTATTGTATGGACAAAGGAAATATGAGTTGAGTCTTGTACTGTTTGTTAGATATCATTTTTGTTTTCAGAAACTGTGCTTTTGAGGTGCATTTTTTTTTCTATTTGATTGTTTTATGTAGTAAGAAAGCAGTGTGCAAACAAAGCTTTTTTTAGTATTTTAACTGACAGAATATCAATGTAAACCACATGATGTACAGAACTTGTAGTTTAATGGAATCACTAGATGTTATAAGCCAGGGTATGTCACAAACGTAAGCTCAAGAAGCACTAATTTTTAGAAGGGTTTTTTTTTTTTTTACAAATATCAAATATTTTTAGGCAATTTTATGATTTTAAACCCTAGATTGTAAATATATTTTGCTATAGCTGTAAGTGGCTGCTAAAGCACTTTTTAAGGAAATTAGACTATTTTTAGGCTGGTACACTATGCATTGATATTAAATGTGCCTTTAAGAAATGTCATTCTACAACAGAGTGTTTTTTGCAGTCATCAAGTCATATGAATGCACAGATTAAAACTTTTCAAATAGATTGCAAGTCTTGGCTCTGTTTTTTTAAGGGCACACATTAAACATGAGAACTTTACAGTTAAAAGAAACCTATATATCTTACTTATACAGTACATCTGCAAAGTATTCGTATATCCTGGGTTACAGACTCCATCTTGACATGCCAGTTGGATAGCTTCCCCTTCCCACTCCTTGAATCTTTAGTTTTTTTATGCTAGTGTCCTAAGGTGATGGACCTCTCCTTCAGTGAAATCACTCTTGGCTTGATTCGTTTTATCTTTTGGATTATTCAGTCATGTTCTCACGGTCTTACAATGGCACAAATAAAAGCAGTGTTTCTGGATTGCTGGAATTTATGTACAGTGGGGATCAAAAGTTTGGGCACCCCAGCTAAAAACGCCATTTTTTTGTTTTAGATTTTATTTCCATCATTTACACTTTCAAAATAACAGAACTTTTGTTGACATATAAGAATGTCTAATCTGTAATTTGATGCCTTTTGGAGATTTTTCCATCGTTCCTTGGCTTCTTTATGCACATTAATACAAATTAATAATACAAACTTTCGATCCCCACTGTGTGTGTATGTGTGTGTATGTGTGTGTGTGTGTGTATATATATATATATATATATATATATATATAATTACACACACACTCTCACAGAAGTGAGTACACCCCTCACATTTTTTATTTTTGTAAATATTTTATTATTTCTTCAGTGTTGTCACATGAAAAGATGTGACACTTTGCTACAAAGTGACGTAGTGAGTGTACAGCTTGTATAACAGTGTAAATTTGCTGTCCCATCAAAATAACTCACCACACAGCCATTAATGTCTAAACTACTGGCAACAAAAGTGAGTACACCCCTAAGTGAAAATGTCCAAATTGGGCCCAAACTGTCAATATTTTGTGTGGCCACCATTATTTTCCAGCACTGGTTTAACCCTCTTGGGGATGGAGTTCACAGGTTGCCACTGCAGTCCACTCCCACTCCTCCATGGCGACATCACAGAGCTGGTAGATGTTAGAGACCTTGCACTCCTCCACCTTCCATTTGAGGATGCCCCACAGATACTCAATAGGGTTTAGGTCTGGAGACATGCTTGGCCAGTCCATCACCTTTATCCTCAGCTTCTTTAGCAAGTCATCTTGGAGGTGTGTTTGGGGTTGATATCATGTTGGAATACTGCCCTGCAGCCCAGTCTCAGAAGGGAGGGGATCATGTTCTGCTTCAGTATGTCACAGTACATGTTGGCATTCATGGTTTCCTCCATGAACTGTAGCTCCCCAGTGCCGGTAACATTCATGCAGCCCCAGATCATGACACTCCCACCATCATGCTTGACTGTAGGCAAGACACACTGGTCTTTGTACTCCTCACCTGGTTGCCGCCACACGTTTGACACCATCTGAACCAAATACATTTATCTTGGTCTCGTCAGACCACAGGACATGGTTCCAGTAATCCATGTCCTTAGTTTTCTTGTCTTCAGCAAACTGTTTGCAGGTTTTCTTGTGCATCATCTTTAGAAGAGGCTTCCTTCTGGGATGACAGCCATGCAGACCAATTTGATGCAGTGTGCAGCGTATGGTCTGAGCATGGACAGGCTGACCCCCCACCCCTTCAACCTCTGCAGCAATGCTGGCACCACTCATACATCTATTTCCCAAAGACAACCTCTGGATATGACGATGAGCACGTGCACTCAACTTCTTTGGTCGACCATGGCGAGGCCTGTTCTGAGTGGAACCTGTCCTGTATGGTCTTTGCCAGCATGCTGCAGCTCAGTTTCAGGGTCTTGGCAATCTTCTTATTTTATAGCCTAGGCCATGTTTATGTAGAGCAACAATTTTTTTTTTTTTTTTTTTTTTTTTTTTCAAATACTCAGAATTCCTTGCCATGAGGTGCCATGTTGAACTGCCATTGACCAGTATGACAGAATGAGAGCGATAACACCAAATTTAACACACCTGCTCCCCATTCACACCTGAGACCTTGTAACACTAAGGAGTCACATGACACTGGGGAGGGAAAATGGCTAATTGGGCCCAATTTAGACATTTTCACTTAGGGGTGTACTCACTTTTGTTGCCAGCAGTTTAGACATTAATGGCTGTGTGTTGTAGGGGACAGCAAATTTACACTGTTATACAAGCTGTACAATCACTACTTTACATTGTAGCAAAGTGTCATTTCTTCAGTGTTGTCACATAATAAGATATAATAAAATATTTACAAAAATGTGAGGGGTGTACTCACTTCTATGAGATATTGTATATATACAAACATACACACACACACTTATCAAACAAATGAACACAATTAGCAAATCAGGTTGTGTTACCTTTAACAAGTCTGACAGGTTTACAGACCTGTGTATCTGCAGCCTTTTGCACTTGGCTGTCTAGGATTACAAAGTTCTGAGAGACAGATTATTAGTGAAGATGAGACCGATTTTCTGTAAACAGATGCATAATTAAGGGTGTTTCAGTCAGCTGCAATGACTTTAGGACCACCCAAGCAATAACTGATTATGCAGGCTTTAACTTTGTAATATAGCTCACTGCTCCTGTTAGCATAACTTTGACATGCACCACAATATCATGATAAATGTCCCCTCGTATGTGGCTGTAGCTCAATTTAAAGGATATGTATAATTTAATGTATTTTTTATTAAGAATTAAAACACTAACATCCATTTATTAACTGCTTGCCTGCTGCCCTAAAATAGAACTACTGCTACAGCGCAGTAGGGCTGCGCAAAATCACATATACAGTTGTGTTCAAAATAATAGCAGTCAGACATCACTAAGCTGATCAATCACTGTTTTTGGTAGAAATGATATTTCTACATGGCAAATAATTTACTAGCAAGTGTAGTAGAGTAATAGAAATCCAACAGACCCAACAGTCATGACATGCATGCTGCTGATTCTGTGTAATTGAATATTAGCAGTGTGGAGTTCTATTAGTGAGGTCATTCATTCTTTGAAAAACAGGTGTCAATTATTGCCCTTATTTAAGGAAGGAAGGCAGCAAATGTTGTACATGCTGGTTACAGTGCATTTCTCTCTGAAATTCTGAGGAAAATGGGTCGTTCCAGACATTGTTCAAAAGAACAGCGTACCTTGATTAAAAAGTTGATTGGAGAGGGGAAAATATATAAAGACGTGCAGAAAATGATAGGCTGCTCAGCTAAAATGATCGCAAATGCTTTAAAATGGCAACCAAAACCTGAAAGACATGGAAGAAAGCAAAAAACTACCATTCGAATGGATAGAAGAATAGCCAAAATGGCAAGGATTCAGCCAACAATCAGCTCCAGGAAGATCAAAGAAGGTCTAAAGTTACCTGTGAGTACTGTTACAATTAGAAGACGCCTATGTGAAGCCAAGCTATCTGCAAGAAGCCCCCGCAAAGTCCCACTGTTGAAAAAAAGACGTGCTGAAGAGGTTACAATTTGCTAAAGAGCACATTGACTGGCCTAAAGAGAAATTGCACAACATTTTGTGGACTGATGAAAGTAAGATTGTTCTTTTTGGGTCTAGTGGCCGGAGACAGTTTGTCAGACGACCCCCAAACACAGAATTCAAGCCACAGACACTGTGAAGACAGTGAAGCATGGTTGTGCAAGCATCATGATATGGGGATGTTTCTCATACTACGGTGTTGGGCCTATTTATCGCATACCAGGGATCATGGATCACTTTGAATACATCAGAATACTTGAAGAGGTCATGCTGCCTTATGGTGAAGAGGAAATGCCCTTGAAATGGGTGTTCCAACAAGACAACGACCCCAAACACACCAGTAAATGAGCAACATCTTGGTTCCAGACCAACAAGATTGACGTTATGGAGTGGCCAGCCCAATCCCCAGATCTTAATCCAACAGAAAACTTGTGGGGTGACATCAAAAATGCAGTTTGAGGCAAAACCAAGAAATAGAGAAGAACTGTGGAATGTAGTCCAATCATCCTGGGCTGGAATACCTGTTCACAGGTGCCAGAAGTTGGTTAACTCCATGCAACACAGATGTACAGCAGTTCTCAGAAACAGTGCTTATACAACTAAATATTCATTAAGTGATTCAAAGGAGAGCAAAATCTTCAAACATTTTTCAGTTTATATAGTGAATGTTTGAATATTAGACTGTTTAAAAAAAGTGAAGAAAAGTGAGTTTGTAAAGAAGAATACAAACACTGCTATTTTTTTTGGAGGAACAACACACATTTGATATATTTTTCTTCAGGTTTTGATTTGGAATAGAATGTGTAGTGTTCCCAATGCATTTGTGTGTATGGAAATAAAAGCTATTTGAAGGATTTTGAGCTTTATTCACTTTTTTCAACACTCTATTATTTTAAACAACTGTATATACATGTGATTTGCATTTCCGGGTAGGGGGCGCTCGTGCCCTCATCCCTGCACCGCCATTGGCAGCTAAGGATGGCAATCACCAGGTCCCGGCCCGAGATTCCTCACCGGCGATCGCCGTGTAGAACTGACAGGGGAGAGACCTGTGTGTAAACAACACAAGATTCTCTCCTGCCACTAACGACATACTGCTTTTATATTTTTCTGTACATCAGAGAAATACAAAGCAGCATGTCCCTGTAGTAAAATAACGCACACAGTTAACACTTTAACACCCAAAAATTAACCCTTTCCTGCCCAGTGTCATTAGTACAGGGTCAGTGCTTTTTATTAGCACTGATTACTGTATTAGTGTCACTGGGGATGTCATTGGCAGTTAGTTCCCACCCAGTGTCAGAATGCCCTCTGCAGTCCCACTATAAGTCGCTGATCGCCATTACTAGTATAAAAAATATAAAAATTACAGCATATATACCGTCATTTGTAGATGCTATAACTTTCAAGTAAACCAATTAATTTACAAGTAATGGGATTTTTTTTTTAATTTTAGCAGCAGACGTAGCAGAATACATTTTAGGCTAAGTTTATGACAAAATTTGATTTTTAAATGTTTTTTTATTGGATATGTTTTATAGCAAAAAGTCAAATATTGTTTTTTATTTGACTTCAAAATTGTTGGTCTTTTTTTGTTTATAGCGCAAAAAATTAAAAAAACGCATAAGTGATCAAATACCACCAAAAGAAAGCTCTGTAGAAAAAAAAGACAAATTTAATTTATGTATAGCGTTGAATGATTGTGCAATTGTCAATTAAATTAATACAGCACCGTATCGCAAAAAATGGCCTGGTCAGGAAGGGCAGGGCAAATCCTCTGGAGGGTAAGTAGTTGAAGTAATGCAGTGCCGTATTGCAAAAAATGGCTTGGTCAGGAAGGGGGAGGAGGTAAATCCTCCGCAGTGCAAGTGGTTCTAAACCCCAAAGTTTTGTTTATTTATAACCTTCATGCATTCTATGCTTCATGCTGTGAACGAGAGCAGGAGCTCTCTCAGGTCTTTGCCTCCACATTGGCTGAGACAGCAGCAGGAGCCAATGGCTCCCACTGCTGTCAATCACAGGCAGGGGGTGGGGTAATCAGTATGTTCTGGGGCTATGCAGCAGGGGGAGGGGCCTGGAGCATTGGCAGGAGACCTGAGAAAAGAAGGATCAGGGTTGCTCTGTGCAAAACCATTACAAAGAACAGGTAAGTATGACGTTTGTTACAAAAAAAAAAAAAAATTAAATATCAGGAACCTTTCCAATCACTTTAAATATACTATTTTTTTTTTGTGTGTGTGTGTAATTTTCGATGTAACTATTTGCAGTTTCTACTTCCTGAGCCATGTTCATTACACAGTGCTTGTGCTTTACTGCTCCTTCTCACAACACACCTTGTGTGAGCTGACTTGTTGACAATGATACACCCACAGTGTAGCTTATCCCCCATTGCAGCTGCTATTAAAGTGAGAATACACCTTTTATTTATATTTAATACCAAAACACAAGCTCAGGAACTAGATTGGGTTTCTACTAAGTAATGTAATCAAGCCCCAGTGTTGTAAAAGAATAAAAGCTGCCATCTGAAGAGTAAGAAGACACTGCTTTGAAGTATGCTGTAGGCTTCATATACAGAATAGCCCTAGCTACCCTCCTTATAAGGGACAAATTCATAACTGGCTGCTATTTGATATCCCTAAAACACCTATTATGTTTATTAAAATCTGTATTCTAGCACAAAAAAGGAATTTTGACTTACCTGTAAATTCCATATCTTGAAGTACAGGACACACAAATAGTTACATAGCCTGGCTGAAAAAAGACAAGAGTCCATCCAGTTCAACCATTTAAAAAAAAAAAAAAAAAATATACAAGTTATAATCCTATACCTACAGTTGATCCAGAGGAAGGCAAAAAAAAAAAAACCCCAGCAAAGCATGAAGCAATTTGCTCCTGCAGGGAAAAAAAAAAAAAAAATTCCTTCCTGATCCCCTGAGAGGCAATCTGATCCAGTCCCTGGATCAACTTTACCTATAAATGCTAGTATCCAGTTATATTCTGTGTATCTAGGAAGGAATCCAGGCCTTTTTTTTTTTTTATTTTTTTAAAGCAATCCACTGAGCTGGCCAGAACCAACTCTTGAGGGAGTCTATTCCACATCTCTCACTGTGAAGAAATCTTTCTGTGTTTGGAGATTAAGTTTCTTTTCCTCCAGACGTAAAGAGTGCCCCCTTGTCCTCTGTGATGACCTCAGGGTGAATAGCTCTACGCCGAGTTCACTATATGAACCACTGATGTATTTATACATGTTGATCATATCCCCCTTAATCTCCTCTCAAGAGAATAAATTCAGTTCCTCTAATCTTTCCTCATAGCTGAGCCCCTCCATTCCTCTTATCAGTTTGGTTGCCCTTCTCTTTACTTTCTCCAATTCCCCAATGTTCTTTTTGTGAATTGGTGCCCAAAATTAAACTGCACATGCAACATATTCATTCACCATGGGTCATTTTCATGTACCTTCTGGTGACTGGATGGCAAGCTTTGAGGACATGAATTTTATAAGGCAGTGTAAAGCCATAGGCTGATGAAATAGGATGAACAAAGCCAACACTGGCCCTTAAGCCTGGGTTCACACTGAAGGAGCCAAGTTATGATCAAGACTTGTTTAGAGGAAGGCCAGAATATGAGGCACAGAATAAACTCTCGTATTGAACTGGCTATGTTCCCACCTCGCAAAATAGGATTTCCAGGTCCAATAAAGGAGGCGTTCTTGCTTTGAGAGGGGTAGAAATCAGACTCCAAAATCCCCTCTAACCTGTAAGACCTGTGTTTCAACAGCCATGCTGTTAAAAGCCAGATATTGCAGGATGGAATAGAGGACTTTGAGACATTAGACCTGGTCTGTTGGGAAGAGGCCAAGGACAATCTGCTAGACATTTGAGTATACTATGTACAAGGTTCTTCTGGGCCAATTAGAATTATCTTTTTAACTAATTTTTGGGGCAGACTAGATAGAATTTGAGCTGGTGGGAAGGCACAGGGCAGCCTGAACTGAGACCAAGGGATTATCAGGGCATACAAGGCCAGGGCTAGAGGAGCCCTGTTTCTACTGAGAAACAGGAGGTAGTTTGTTGAAACCACATTTGGAATCCCACCTTCTTTGGCTTATCACATTGAACACATCAGGATAAAGATACCACATGGTGGCAGCCAAGTTAGTCTGCCTTCCACTTGTCCACTCCCCTGAGATGTGGACTACAGCAATCACTGGACAATGATTCTGTCCACCAGACACTCTGGTTTGCTTCCTTCAAGACAGTCACACTCATTTTGCTTTGGTTGATGTATGCCACGGTGGAGGCATTGTCTGGTTGCATCTAGTTTGGGTGTTCCTTTAAAAAGGGGACCCTAAACTGCAGTGATAACCTGACTCATCTGAGATCCAGGATGTTAATGGGAATTTGGTTTCCTCTCTTACCAATAGTCCATGAAGCATCAAAGATTGAAAAATGCCTGACAGACTTGACTCTGTTGTAAGAATTTTTCAGTTGTAGGTAAGGGAGTACTTCTCCAGTATTAGAGCTAGGATGATGATCCACCACAATATGAAAGTTGGCAGAAAGAGCCTGCTTTTTCCATGCCAACAAAATGTTGTGTTGGAGTGTTCTTGAATGAAATTGGATGCAAGGTACTGCCTCGAAGGAGGCAACCATAGGACCTAGACCTTTCTTGACTAATCTCACTATGGGACTTCTTTTGCATCTAAGATATCAAGCATGAGCTTTTAGAGAAATTTATTTTCTAGAAGGACTTGGCATACTTGGATGGGGATGTTTCTGGGATCAGAACCAGCAGCCCTTTCACACCGATGCAATCCTAATGACTTACAGTGGAAGGTGCCTTTTTTTTTTTTTTTAAGCTTTTTTTTTTTAAAAAAAAAAAAAAAAAAAAAAAGCACCGAGGATGCATGTAGCATACAGGAATTTTCAAAGTGTAGTGCACCTGCAGTGTGAAGTTACATACGATTTAATGGCAAATAGTTTTTATGTGCCTTGTCACAATGTAAAAGCCCAGTAAAAGGGCACCAGTGTGAAAGGGGCCTAAGGTGAGGGCCGGCTGGAGAAAACCGTGTTTAAACTTACCCAGTAAAGGGCCTAGAGCAGCTGAGTTGTCTTGGACATTTTCTGAGAGCTATAAGGGTTATGAATCCTTCAGGGGAAGGTTGACTAAATAGCCTGTGATTTGGATGGCCTGAGTTCTAAGGGCAAATAAGAGCACAAGACATTTGTGAATACTCTGGGAGCAGAGGATAGGATGAAAGGCAGTGTAACAAACTAGAAGTATTTTTTTCTGCCTCTGCAAAAGCATAGACTGCAGCGATGTGCATCTTGACTGCCCACAGATGACATATTCCCACTTACCTTGCAGATTTTAGGCAAAATTGTGGCGTTTTAACAAATTTGCTTAGGGAATT
The DNA here is from genome assembly GCF_062004578.1 of Staurois parvus. NCBI lineage: Eukaryota > Metazoa > Chordata > Amphibia > Anura > Ranidae > Staurois > Staurois parvus. The sequence goes on from NW_028317862.1 coordinate 6,663,869, forward strand.
TAAAATCCTGGAATAGGACCAATATCACTCAGGCTTTGATTCTGGGAAAGTTTCGAGTAGAATCCTATCTTGTGTCAGTAGTTTAGGGCATTTTACAAATCCGGGGGTAGTTTTTAGTGATTTTGAAAGAAGAAAGCATTGAGGTACTCTTTTGTACCCCATAAACCACCAAATGGTTTCAAAGGGTTTGGGACATCTGTCACCCAGATTGAGGCAAGCTGTACTCTTAGGAAGGTGTCCCTTAATTGTGAGGGGAATTTGAGGAAGCCTTGTGCAGAAAGGAAGGGTTGAACTTAGGGTTTGACGTTGAAGCCTGGCTACAGGGCTGGGACTGCAGGGTTAAATAGCTTTTAGGAGCATTTCAAATTTTCTACTTACAAAATATTTGAAAAAAGGAACATCTTCAATAGGAACAGGGAGGTGTTTTTGTTTTTTTTTTAACAGAAACTACAGATCAGTTACAGGAATAGCCTACATGTTTGCAAACTTTTCCCACTAGAAAATAGTTTAGCAAAAATGTAGGGGGCAGAAAAAAAATTGTTTCAGTGGTAAGCCAAGCATCAGACTGCAGATATTTTTCTATTCATGAACAGGGAATGTTTTGTGAGATTTTGCAGTTCTCTTTGCACTCAAAGCGGCATGATGAGATGGAGGGAGGAGAGTCAGGCTGCACAATGCCACGACTTCCTTAGATTTGCTGCTATTTTGAAGAGGGCGCTTCAGTTGCTAACACAAAGCACATTGCCTCTCCTGAAGAAAAATCATCCACAGCTTCCTGCAATTAATCCTCAATATCATCTTCATTCCCAACTGTGTCTTTATCCTCTAGATCGTGCATATCGGGATGCTACTTCAGTCAAGAGACAAGAATAAGAAGTAGGATGGGTTATGGGGAGGTGTCAAAGGGACATATCCTCTAAAGCTCCGTTAGTGTCCAATTAACTTAAGGTGCATAAAAATAACCCATGTTGTATGAATACTCACCTAGAGTTATGCTCAAAATAATAACAGTCCAACATCACCAACCAGATCAATCACTGTTTATGGTATAAATTACATTTCTACATGGCAACTAATTTACCAGTAGGTGTAGTAGAGTAATAGAAAACCAACAGATACACAGAATCAGAACATTTCTCTCTGAAAATCAGAGTAAAATGGGTCATTCCAGACATTGTTCAGAAGAACAGCATACTTTGTTTTCCCGTCTCAAATCAACTTTTTAACTAAAAAGTAGAGCAGATACTGATAGGCTTCTCAGCTAAAATGATCTCAAATGCTTTAAAATGGCAACCAAAACCAGAAGGATGTGGGAAAAAAAAAAAACAAACTACCATTCGAATGGATCAAAGAATAGCCAAAATGGCAAAGACAAATTATCAGCTCCAGGTGATCCAAGAAGGTCTAAAGTTACTGTAATTAAAGTCTTATGTGAAGCCAAGCTATTTACAAGAAGTCCCTGCAAAGTCCCATTGTTGGGAAAAAAAATAACATGCGGAAGAGGTCACAATTTGCCAAAAGAACACATTGACTGGCCTAAAGAGAACCGATGCAATATTTTGTGGACTGATGAAAGCAAGATTGTTTTTTTTTGGGTCTAGCGCAGTGGTTCTCAACCTTTCTAATGCCGTGACCCCTTAATACAGTTCCTCATGTTGTGGTGACCCCCAACCATAAAATTATTTTTGTTGCTACTTCATAACTGTAATTTTGCAGTGGGGGGGAATAGTGCCCCATCGTCGGTGTCCGTGGGGGGAATAGTGCCCCATCGTCGGTGTCGGGGGGGGGGGGGGGGAATAGTGTCCCATCGTCGGTGTCAGTGGGGGGGGGGGGGGGGGGGGGATAGTGTCCCATCGTCTGTGTCAGTGGGGGGGGGGGGGGATAGTGTCCCATCGTCTGTGTCAGTGGGGGGGGGGGGGGGGGGGAATAGTGCCCCATCGTCGGTGTCAGTGGGGGGGAGGAATAGTGCCCCATCGTCGGTGTCAGTGGGGGGGAGGAATAGTGCCCCATCGTCGGTGTCAGTGGGGGGGAGGAATAGTGCCCCATCGTCGGTGTCAGTGGGGGGGGAGGAATAGTGCCCCATCGTCGGTGTCAGTGGGGGGGAGGAATAGTGCCCCATCGTCGGTGTCAGTGGGGGGGAGGAATAGTGCCCCATCGTCGGTGTCAGTGGGGGGGAGGAATAGTGCCCCATCGTCGGTGTCAGTGGGGGGGAGGAATAGTGCCCCATCGTCGGTGTCAGTGGGGGGGAGGAATAGTGCCCCATCGTCGGTGTCAGTGGGGGGGAGGAATAGTGCCCCATCGTCGGTGTCAGTGGGGGGGAGGAATAGTGCCCCATCGTCGGTGTCAGTGGGGGGGAGGAATAGTGCCCCATCGTCGGTGTCAGTGGGGGGGAGGAATAGTGCCCCATCGTCGGTGTCAGTGGGGGGGGAATAGTGCCCCATCGTCGGTGTCAGTGGGGGGGGAATAGTGCCTCATCGTCGGTGTCAGTGGGGGGGGGGGGGGGGAAATAGTGCCCCATCGTCGGTGTCAGTGGGGGGGGGGGGGGGGATAGTGTCCCATCGTCTGTCAGTGGGGGGGGGGGGGGGGGGAATAGTGCCCCATTCTTGGTGTCAGTGGGGAGAGGAATAGTGCCCCATCGTTGGTGTATATGTGGGAGGAATAGTGCCCCATCGTTGGTATTAGTGACACAAATGATGGGGCACTATTCCTCCCACTGACACCAATGATACTTACTTTGCTGACCCCTGCTCCAGCCTGGGCTCACTCTCTCACTTACCTGTCAGCTGTCTTCCTTCTCTGGCCGCTCTCCTCTTCACTTGCTCCGGCAGCTCCCTCGATCTTCTTTGATCTACGCGTGCTGCCGCTCGGCTCCTCCTCTCCAAGCTCCACCTCCTCGCCGGTGATTGGCCGCCTGTGTGCCTCTCCTGAGCTACAGTTCCGGTGGCCAATCAGCGGCGAGGAGGCGGAGCTGTTGAGTGATCCCGGAGGTGTGGCCAGGTGACAAGGGCAGTGTATCATCCCACCCACACATCGCCTGAGACAGAGAAGCGGTGTCTCGGGTTCCTAAGACCATCGGAAATATGTGTTTTCCGATGGTCTTAGGCGACCCCTGTGAAATGGTCGTGCGACCCCCAGGTTGAGAACCGCTGGTCTAGAGGCTGCAGACAGTTTGTCAGATGACACCCAGCACAGAATTCAAGCCACAGTACACTGTGAAGACAGTGAAGCATGGTTGCACAAGCATCATGATATGGGGATGTTTCTCATACTACGGTGTTGGGCTTATTTAATCGCATACCAGGGATCATGGATTAGTTTGAACACATCAAAATACTTGAAGCGGTCATGTTGCCTTATGCTGAAGAGGGAATGCCCTTGAAATGGGTATTTCAACAAAAAACGGCCCCAAACACACCAGTAAACAAGCAGCATCATGGTTCCAGACCCAAATTATGGAGCGGCCAGCCCAATCCCAATAGAAAACCTGTGTGATGAGATAAAAAAAAAAAAAATGCTGTTTGGAGGTAAAACCAAGAAATGTAGAGTAATTGTGGAATGTAGTGCAACCGTCCTGGGCTGGAATACCTGTTAACAGGTGCCAGAAATTGGTCGACTCCATACAACCCAGATGTGAAGCAGTTCTCAAACAGTGGTTATAACTAAATATTAGTTCAGGGATTCAAGAATTTTTAAGTTTATACAGTAAATGTTTACAGAAAGTGAAGAAAAATTAATATTAATCTGTTAAAAATAGCAGTGACTGCATTTTTCTTTACACATGCAAACAGCAGCAGGCAACCCCCCAGCATTAGTGCCAAGAGTGGAACATGACAGCATCAAGGACAGCACCCAAGGGGAGTCCTGGAAGACCCACCTCCCAAACAAAGTTGGCCAGCAGCTGGTACCCAAACACCTATATTACCGCTGGTGTTGGTTCCTTTGTTGCTCTCTCCACACTGAATTGAGTCAGATTACCCTTTCAAAGTGATAACAAGCAGTCTAGGTAGTTACAGTGCCTTGAAAAAGTATTCATACCCCCTTGAAATTGTCCACATTTTGGCATGTTACAACTAAATACATAAATGTATTTTATTGGGATTGTGTGATAGACCAACACAAATTGGCACACAATTGTGAAGTGGAAGGAAAATGATCAATGGTTTCAGATTTATTTTTGTTAAAAAAAAAAAAAAAACTTTTGAAAAAGTGTGTGACGTACATTTGTATTCAGCCCCGAGTCAATACTTTTTGCAAAGCTGATTGAGACATCCCCAAAATGACTTGCACTTAGAGTGAAATGTTTGCCCATTCGTTGCAAAATAGCTCAAGCTCAGTCAGATTGGATGGAGAGCGTCTGTGAATAGCAATTTTCAAGTCTTGCCACAGATTCTCAACTGGATTTAAGTCTGGACTTTGACTGGGCCATTCTAACACATGAATATGCTTTGATTCAAGCCATTCCATTGTAGCTCTGGTTGTACGTTTAGGATTGTTGTCCTGCTGGAAGGTGAACCTCCACCCCAGTCATGTTTTTTGCAGACTAACAGGTTTTCTTCTAAGATTGACCTGTATTTGGCTCCATCCATCTTCCCATTAACTCTGGCCGGCTTCCCTGTCCCTATAGAAGAAAAGCAGCCCCACAACATGCTGCCACCCCGTTTCACAGTGGGGATGGTGTGTTCAGGATGATGTGCAGTGTTCGTATTCCACCATGCATTTTGCTTTTAGGCCAAAAATGTTAATTTTGGTCACATCTGACCAGAGCACCTTCTTCCACATCTTTGCTGTGTCCCCCACATGGCTTCTTGCAAACAGGACTTCTTCTCGCTTTCTTCTTGCCACTCTTCCATAAAGGCCAGATTTGGAGAGTGCAAGACTAATAATTGTCCTGTGGACAGATTCTGCCACCTGGGCTGTGGCTCTCTGCAGCTCCTCCAGAGTTACCATTTTCCTTCTACTTCACAATTATGTGCCACTTTGTGCTGATCTATCACATACAATACATTTCCATTTTTGGATGCAATGTGACAAAATGTGGAAAATTTCAAAGGGGTACAAATACTTTCAAGGCACTGTATACTCAGTATTTTTCCTCCGCTGTGGTACAGCACTCTACCCGAGCCAGACCATTACCAGGCTTTTACTATGGGTGTACCTGCCCACCCTCCAAACATTTCTCTCCCTCAACATCCATGCGCCTGGTTCAGCTTGGAGGGGATATAGAGAGAGGTTTATCTTCAAATGGCTATGAACCCTTTCCACAGCAATCTTTTATGAGTAACCTGTGCAGGAATGTGGGCAGGCTGAGGTGTGAAATTGCAATAATTACATGGTCAGAGGTGTGAAGGTGCAGAATTTGGGGTGAGCTGAAGTGTGAAGGTATAATAATTGGGGTATGAGCTGCAAGGGTGCAGGAATTGAAGATGATCAGAGGTGTAATGGTGCAGCTGTCTGGGTGATGATGGGAAAATTTAGGAATTGTGACTGATCTGAGGCCTGAAGGAACTGGAATTGGGGCTGAACTGGGTTGTAAAAAAATGTAGGAATTGGGGTGAACTGAGGTCTGGAGGTGCAGGAACTGGGGCTGATCTGAGGTCTGGAGGTGCAGAAATTGTGATCAGAGTTCTGGGGGTTCAAGAGTTGGGGCATATACGATTCCTTAAAGCACAGGAATTATCCCTGGAGAATAGAGTGAGAAGGTGTAGAAATTGGGGCTGAGTTGAGGCCTGGAAGTGTAGGGATTGAGGCTGATCTGAGGTGTGAAGGCACATGAATTGTCCCTGGAGAATGGGGTGTGAAGCTGTAGGAATAGGCATGAGCAGGATTTGTGGTGAGCTGAGGTGTGAAGGTACAATCATTTGGATATGAACTGTAATGCAGTAACGGGGGCTGATCTGAGGCCTGGAAGTGCAGGAACAGGGGCTGATCTGAGGCCTGGAGGTGCAGGAATTGTGATCAGAGTTCTAGGGATTCAAGAGTTGGGGCATATCTGAGGCCTGAAGGCACAGGAATTGTTGCTGGAGAATAGGGTGCGAAGGTGCAGGAATTGGGGCTGATCTGAGGCCTAAAAGGCACAGGAATTGTTGCTGGAGAATGGGGTATGAAGTTGTAGGAATTGGGGTGATATGAGCTGTAAGGGTGCAGGAACTGGAGATGATCAGAGGTGTAAAGATGCAGGTATTTGCATGTTCTGAGATGTGACAATGTGGGAATTGAACAAATGACTTTTTTTTATCCCTAAATTTTCCCTTTTCAAATAAAGTCTACATAAAGTAAAACGTAGACCTACAAAACACAACTGTGCAATAACAATCAAAAATAAATAAAATTATAGAAAATAAAGTCCCAAAATGTCTCTCAAACAATTCCGATCACTTTCTCTCCACCTTTACAGCTTCTTGTGATATTGTATACAAAATTCCAAATATGATACTGTTTTTTTTTTGAGGTTTTTTCTACATTAAACTGCAAATAGTGTATTATCTTAATTACATACAATTGTGCACTATGTCATGCACACTCCCTAACCGGTGTTCAAATTATGGAACCAAAACACATATGAATCCAAGTAAAATTACCCAAAATACGTGTACAGTGTATCTTATTACTTGTGACAGTGAACTCAAAACACTGCAACCACTATTATACAACCACACATGTGAATCCAAAAGGTTTTTTTTGGTCAAAAAGTGATCACTCCAACCTAGTGCAGCAAATGAACAATTACCCTATAGAGGTAAAAAATCCACTTTTCAAAGTGGTGGATGGTAGCACCTCCAGATTTCTCACACTTCCTTTGGGCATACATCCATATCCTTTGGGCATATATCCAAATCCAGTTGCTGTGGCTCTATCCTTAAACTGTAACCTCTCTGAACATCTAAGGCTTTGCTTTCTTGCTCAGCGATGTCAGCCAACCAAACTTGTTGGTTGGCTGACAAGATTGTTAGTTTGGTTGGCTTTTAGAGACTATGGTTACAAGAGAGAGTCCTTATGGTCACATGTTCCCTTTCTCACAACCTTTAAAGTTTAAATCCAGCACATATTGATATACAAAACCACAGTAGGCAATTGGATTACAGAAAAGCATATATTAAATATGAAAAAACGTAATTAATAAAAACACAATAGGTTCACTGTAAACTTTACAATGTAAAAAATGAGTAGTATCTTAACATGAAAATCTGTTTTACTAAAGTCCCCATATGGCACATGCTTTCTTTGCAATGAAAAGGTCTGGTTCCTCAAAGATGACGAGTAAGGCTTTCTGAAAATTATTTATTAGCTGTTAAATATTTGCTGATATACAATAACAAAGGAAAAACACCATTGTTGAGATCTTAAATATTTAACCCGCAAAGGATATATACACATACAAAACTAGTCTTGGAATGTTATCACAAACCTGCAGCAGATTTTTCCAATTGTAAATCTGAAGGCTCAGTGTCAAGACTTATAACTGGAACCAAAAGACCAACTATTCAAAAACCATAAAAAGTCACTTTTTTTTTTTTATAACTGTGGCAACTTGTCAACCGGTGTGTCAAACTTGAAGTCTGCAGGGAACAGATCTGGAGCCCGGGGATAGATGAGTCTGTAAGACTGTCGGATAGTTACATCTGCCACTCCTGCGATGTCCCCAATTTCTATTTGAACAGGAATAAAATGGTTTAGTATTTGACATGTACGTGTAGATAGAACTCAAACTAAAAACAGCACATGATTACCAATTTACATAAGTGCTAGTAATCCAACAGTAAAAAGTGAGAAATACAAACTGGCTTCCAGCCCTTATGCCTAGGCATTGGAGAGGACACTCAGCCTTCCTTTGGCTTACTGCAAAACCTAAGGATCACAAATCCGACAAGAATGAGCTCCTGCACAGTTTCCCAGGAGGCTGCATGACATCACCACTGCCTAAGCAAACAGGCCAGATGCAGGGGTCTAGGGCTAAATATTTTACTGCTAGCAACTATTATTCACTTCCTTCCCCTTAAATGTAAAAGGTATACAGTACAATACATACAGATGCAGCCCTGTATGTAGCCGGCAAACTGCAGCTGCCAGAAGAAGCTATTTACAATAAAAGCTCAGGATTAATACAGGACCTTATTTATGTTCTGCTATTCCTTTACTGCAGGAATTGCAAGCTTTGCATTTCTTAATTTTAAAAATCAAAATGATATGTTATAAAAAAAGGCTGGAGCAGAGTCAAAAATCTACTGGCAGGAAGGCAGTTCTTACCTATACATTTCATCTTTTTGTTCATCTGAATGAAATTCAGCTTTCCTGGCTTGTAAATAAAGGACAGCTTAAAATTATCTCTCTACCGCTGCATATTGCATTTATTTCTTGCTTGGATATTAGCCATTACATTATATAAATACAGAGAAAACCGACACATTCACAACTGCAATTCAAGGCCTATGATCTTAAAGAATAGTTTCATTTTTTGTAACATGTTCCATCCATATTCAGGCTGTAACATTTAACAAATGCACTTTGTAAAAGTTAACTTATCCTTTAAACAATCTGATGGGAGCCTCCATTCTTTTATGACATTGAACCCTCAATTTGAAGATGCTATTTCACTGGCTGGTAGGAAACAGCTTTGGCTTCAATGCAGTCAAAATATCTCTGGAACAAGTATAGAGATAAGGAACTTTGCAATAAAAAGCCTTCCCGCTAGGATGTTTTCTTTTTACAGGTAGACATGCCATGTGTCTACAAGCAGAGAGTTGGAAGCTGTTAATGCAGCAATCTTCTAAAGAATGTACACAGATGTGCAGAAATTAGTTCATCCCAGATCAGCCAATCCAGATGGCTGAAAATACTTAACCCAGAAGAAGTCCGACGTAATGGACGTCGCATTCTAGAGTAAAGGTGAGTAAACAAACCTTAGTTCCACCAACAGTCAAATACAGACAAACTCCTCTTTTCAGAAGGAAGCCAACAATGAAGATAGCAAAGGCAGCTTCAAACATCTCATGACAAAATCACTTAGTATGTAAAGATTTTTTTTTAAGGTTTTGGATAGTGTGTTATCCCGCTCCCTGGTTAGGAGGTGAACCTCTAATGGTGAGAACAATGAAAAAAAAACTAGGAGTTAGACTAACTGGTAACTCTGTTTCCAGTAATCTTCCAGGACAGCCCTTGAGATGGAGCTCCTCCCCTCCAATCAGGAAGCACATTGCCACTACGTCCCTCAGGCCCATGACCAGTTATCCATGAGAACCAAAGGACAGCTGTGAAAGACATATCAAACAACAAATACCGAACAACTTAAATCCTAGGGTGGGAAACATGCGGTCCTGGAAGACTACTGCAAACAGAGTTACCGGTAAGCAACTCTTGTTTTTTCCTCCAGTCGTCTTCCAGGCCAGCCCTTGATCACCAGATTGGGGGGGGGAAGAGGACCACTGCTTCCTCCCAAAGGCCTGGTCCTGGCTGGAGATGACCAGCTGGTAATGCTGGATAAAAAGTAGAGAACCTTGATCAGGTTGCTGCCTTGTATATTTGCTCTGGGGTAGCTCCCGCTCTGTCCACGAAGCCGCTGAAGCCCTGGAGAAGTGTGACTTCAGAACCTTCGGTGGAGGAAGTCGCATGATTCTATAGCTTTCAATGATCGCTTGCTTAATCCACCTAGCTAAGGTGTTTTTGGACGCCTGCATTCCTTTCTGCTTCCCATAGAATAGCACAAAGCCTCTAAAGATCTAAATTGACTTGTAACCTCAAGGTATGTTAAAACACCTGACATCCAGGAGGTTCAGATCCTGCTCCTTACTTGTAGAGGGTGTGTTACAAAAGGACAGCAACAATATCTCGGGATTTGTGAAAGGTCAATGTGACTTTTGGTACGAAGCCTGGGTTTGTCTGTAAAATTATTCTGTCATCTAAAACCCTTAGAAAACGAATTTACCCTAACCTGCGTGCCATGGTGATGGCCACTTGGAAGACATCTTCAGAGTTAAGCTGCATAGTGAGGTCTCCTACAGCGGCTCAAATGGATGTTTGATGATGCCCTCAGTACTACCAATTAGTCCCAATTGGGACATTTCCAGGCCAAAAATAGTCTTACCCACGGCCTTACAAAATCTTGAAATTAAGAGGGTCTTCTTGCAGAGAAAGCTCCAGATACACGGATAGAGCCGCTATTTGCACTCTTAGAGTACTCAGCACAAGTCTCTTTTCTAATCCCTGCTGCAAGAGTTCCAGAAGAGCTGGAGTGTCCATACTCAAATCCATTGTTTTCATTGTACTACGATTTAAACTTTTTCCACACCTTTTTGTAAATGGCTCTGGTATCCAGCTTCCCAACGCTCAGTAAGGTTGCCACAACCTTGTCAGAGGTCTTTTGCCTTTAACTCCTCTTCAGAAGCCAGGCTGTCCACTTGAAGTTTCTTGGCTTGAGGTGGTAACATGGCCCCTGCCGCATCAGAACTTCCCTGACCGACAGGGATAAAAGATTCTCCTCTGCCCACCAGCAGATCTGAAATCTTGATTAATGACTCCTGGTACCCGTTTGTTTAGATATGTGACTGTCGGCAAATTGTCGCATAGAACCATGGGAGGTGGTGACCCCTCAACTGCTCTTGAAAATAGCTCTCACTACCGCCATAAGTTCTCTGCAATTTGAAGAGGCCTGGGCTTCCTCTATGGTCCATTTTCCTTGGACTAGCTGCCACCCTAGGTGGGCTCCCCAGCCCCACCTGCTCACGTCCGTCACCAGCTTCTGCAAAATCAGAAACTACCAGAATAATCCCTGACATAGATGTGTGTGGTCTCTCCACAACCATAGTGCCCTCTTCACTGCTGTAGCAGATCTACCCTTCTGTCCAGGTCCTCCTGCCCTTGTACTTGCAGTAGAAAAGGACTAAGGGCCTTAGGTGGAACCTGGCCCACTGAACAGCTGGGATTGCAGATGCCATCAAACCTAGTACCAACATCAGATCTTGCACGGATACTAGACGATTGTTCTGTAGAGCCCCCCACTCTTCTGATTAGATTTTGAACTCTTCTGGAAGCAGTGTCTTCTGGTCTGCTGACCTGAGATAGTAACCTAGAAACAGGATGTTTTGAGTGGGACAAAGACTGGTTGAGAATCCATCCCAGGGACTTCAACCACTGTTGTGCTTGAATCAGATTGTCTGTCAGCTGTGCTTCCACAAACAGAAGGTCGCCCAAATATGGAGCTAATATCATGGACTTCAACCTTAACAGTGCTAGAGTCTGTGCCAGTACCTTCGTAAATATCCTCGGTGGAGAAAAGGCCAAAGGGAAGTGCTTTACTCTGGAAATGACACCCCTTTCCATCTCCGTCAGCCTCAAGAATTTCTGGGAGTCTTCTTGAATGGGGACATGGAGGTAGGCACCTCTCAAGTCCAAGGTTGCCATCAACGCTTTTTGGTAAGGAATGTTTATTGAAAAAAAAAAAAAAATTCCATCCAGAATCAATTGTAACGAATCACCTTGTTCAAGGGTTTGAGATTTAGAAATCAGACAAAATTTACCTGATTGTTTGACCACAAACATGGGAATAAAACCCCTTTCCGCTTTCTTCCCTCAGAACTGGGATGAACACTCCTTGGTCTACCATTTTCCCCAGGAGGAGAGGGCGCACTTGACCCTTTTCAGGATCTCTTGAAAGTTTCGTCATAAGAAAAAAAAAAAAAAAAAAAAAAAACACCTTTCTGCAGGTATGGTGTTGAACTCCAGGGCATAACCCTTGGCAATGATGTTGAGGACATTTGTTGGCTGGAATCCTCTGCCACTGGGGAAGAAAGGTAGCCAGCCTTCCTCCCACTGGCATCCTGAAGTCACTGTTGGGTTGCACCAGAAAAGCCAAACAAAACATTGCTTTTTTGTTTCCCCTTATGACTAAAGCAGTGCTTTTTCAGCTGTTCCCTGTCCTTTTGGACCCGAAAACTCCTTTGGAAAGGTTTTCGCTTTTCCGCAGGGAAAGCCTTTTTCTTGTTTGCTGTTCTATCCAAGGCCACATCTAAACCTGGCCCGAACAGCAGGTCCCCTGAAAAGGGAAGATTACATAATCTTAACTCAGATTCCGCATCCTTGGACCAGGTTATTAGCCAGATAGTCCTTCTGTCAGAGGCCCTGCTCTTGTGGCGAGCTTCACCAACTCAGCAGATACATTTGTAATGTAACGAACTGCTTTGAAGAGAACCAGCATGGAATTCAGAATCTCCTCCCTCGGAGTGCCATTCTTAATGTCATCTTGTAACCGTCCACCAGAAATCCAAAATTTCCTGCGACACAGATTATAGCTAAGGCGGGTTTTAGGCTAGCCATTCTAGTCTCCCAGGCTCTTTTAAGGATGCCTTTCATCCATACAGTCCTTCAAATACCCCATGCATTCAAAAGGCAAGCGCCGACTTAGATACCTTAGATAGGGGGCATCAAGCTTTGGCTACTTATTCCAAACCACCTGAGGATCTTCATCGAATAGAAACTTCCTCGTGGGTGGCGGCAAAAAAATGTTTTCACTCTCAGGATCTGCCCACTCCAAGTATCACATCCGACATTACCCGGTGAATCAGAAAAAGCTTAGATTTTTTTTTTCTCTAATGCCTGATACAATCAGGTCATGTTTTGAGGGTTGACCCTTCCCTCAATTTCTAAGGTCTCGTTGATGGACGCCAATAGGTCCTTCACATCATCCAAGGACAATTTAGAGCCTTTCCTTTCCTATAACAGGGCTAACTGCCCTGTCCACTGACATCCTGAGAACCCAAAGCCTGTCCCTGGCCAGGCTATGGGTGAGGACCGACTTGCTGGAGCAGCCAGAGTTATTATATCTGCAATCAGCTTCTTGAACTCCTCCTCCTGGTGCCTTCCTGCATCCCACCAGTACTAGTTTCCCCTAGAGCCTGTGCGGATGGAAGCTCAAAGTCATCCCCCCTGCATCCTTGGGCTGTGTTGTGCTCGCACTGTCTCCTGCAGCGGCGTCCACATGTAGCACCAGCCAGCCTCCTCTCCTCCCTGCATCTTTAAGGGGTCAGGACCACTTCCCTTGGGCACAAGGCAATGTCATCCCGCCCCGGAAGTGACATGCCTGCGTTTCCGGTCAAGCAGCTCCAGCCGCAGAAGCTCCGCTCCCCACCGGGGCCAACAAAGGGATGCTACATCGCCATCTCCGCAATGCCTGGACTCAGAGGGAGGGGGGAGCAGATCGCCACAGCCAAGAACGGAGCACCGCGCCCGCCCAAGCCATCCAACTATGTCAGCCAGGTAAGCTGACCTTTGGGCCAAAGTGCTCTTCCCCTCAGGCAGCCCTTGAGACATTGAGCCCTCCAGCGGTCCCTCATGCAACATGTTCCCTCCAGATGGAGGAAACAACTGGTCATGGGCCTGAGGGACTGCCTTAAAAGACAAAGTGGCAATGTGTTTCCTGATTGGTGGGGAGGAGCTCCATCTCTCAACGGCTGGCCTGGAAGGCGACTGAGAAAAAAAAACATTTGCTCTGGTGACCATGCTCACAAAGTGAAGGGAAATAAACAGGTTTTACAGGTGTCATCAGAATAACTTTTTTTTTTTTTTTCCCCATACATCCCTTAATCCTCCCCTCTCTCTCACACACACACAAAATGGAGACCTGAAGACTTAACTGAGCAGCCCAAAAATAGAGAGCTCCACAATCAGACAGTGGCCCCATTCAATGGTTGCAGAACCAGCAGTAGGACAAAAACTACAACAGTCAATTGACCAATATATTTCTATTAAAAGAATGAACATAGAAGCACACAAATCAAGGATACTAAACAGCATACAGCAATGATGAACTCATTATTGTATCTTGCAGGCAATTTGTAAAAAAATGTCAGAAAAGCAGAATATTTACACAGTTGATTGACCATTCCAGCAGTGCTCTACTAACCTTTCTGCGTTTTCTTTTCAGCAGATGCTTGTGAAGCCATGTAAATGGCAGCAGCTGCCACTGATATGGGACTACGTCCAGGAACTAAGTCCAGCTCCACAGCCTTGCGTGCAATGTAAGTCGCAGCCATCTGTACTTGTTTGGTCAGGCCCAGGTTTGAACAGAACCTGGACATAAAATCTCCAGTTGTAATCAAATCCACATTTGTTTCCAAAGCTTTCAAAATCAGCTTGAAGCATCTGCCAATTTCTTTCTTGGAGATTCTTGAGACAGCGCAGATTTCTACAAAGTAAACAGTAATTACAATGCTGTAGTCCCTTCTTAATGACAACTGTTCAATAAATATAATCAAATATTTTTCAGATGGAGCTAATAAAACCCAAAAAAGAAAATATTAGTATGAAACACTGTCAAAAGTAGTCTTTAGGGACTCAAGCTCACAGGTGACGTTAAAAGATGTGTTGTTTATAATTATTGACTATTGTCTGTACTAATCTGGAGATGGTAGGTAGGGGACACTGTAGACGTGACATTTTAAAAGCCCCACTCCCACTCCCCTCCCTCTAACCTTAAGCCAATCCCAACAGAAGTTTTACTGCGCTTAACTGGTGCTGCAAGATCTCATCCAGGTTCCATATTTCCAGATGTAGGGGACCACTGACCCAGCACTGCAAATCCACCATAGACTACTGGTTCCCCCGACCAGCTGTTCACTTGATGGGGCATCCATTGCCTTCTGGGTGCCTGAGATGACAGAGGTGAGCCCCTAAACTTTTGGTAGGTCCTGACTACTGCAGACGAGGAACATCCCAAAAGCACTGCAGTTTTGGAGAAGCTCATCTCCCATCAGTCACTGAAATCTTCATACTTGCCCTTTTTTTTTTTGCTTTCAACACTCCAACTTCAGGGAGAACAACATGTTCACTTGCTGCCTAATATATCTCACCCACTTCCATATGACAAAAAGAATCAATTTTATTCACTTTACTAGTCAGTGGTCATAATGTTATGGCTGATTGGGTCATCTATATTGTTAAAGTGTTGCTAAACCCACAACAGTAAAATCAGTTTGTATATGGAGTAAAGCATGCTTGTTATACTCACTGTGGAACCTAAGGGGTTACTCTTCATTGTGTAAAAAGGCCATTTGATCCTGACTTCTCTGTTCCTCCTCTTGTTCAAATGTCCACGTCTTAACTCCTGATAAGACAGACTGAACCGTAGCCATTCTGCACATGCTCAGTTTAGTGTGTATTGCTAGAGAGGTTTTTTTTTCTTGGAAGCGTGCATGTGATCAGCACATGGCCAAACAGCACTGTCCAGACAGAGGTCAGGGGTTTTGCATCCTCCTAGAGCAGAAAGAAAACTCCTCCTACAAGCTTTAACTAGTGCTCTGCTGGACACTGATGGAAGTCACAAGACTGCTAACTGCTGATAAAAGGTATTTAGCAGTTTATATTTACTAAAATAATTGCACTTCCGTGTTCTGTGGGAGTGAATGCAGGGTCCTGGGTTTAGTAACCAAGTTTATGTACAGATAATTTTTTTTTAAACTGCTGTGTAAAATCTGCAAGACACTAGTTTCAAAGAGAACTTAACCAACTTTAGGTCCGCCTGCAATGTACTGCAGACGGGCGGCAGCTACAGGACCAATGACACAGGGGCGCACAGCTCTACCGGACACAGCAGGATGAGAATCCTGGTCATCGGGACCTTGTGATCACAATGACAACAAAGTTTTTATGAATCAATCTAATTCACAAAATCTTTGCTTCTGTTTCTGTAGAGCTGCGATTCGTCCATTGCTTTCATATGACACACGGGGCCAATCACAGCACCCTGTACCACGTGACAAGCTAGAGCCAATCACAGATCACTATGTTAAACAGTCAATCTTAACTCATTCATGACCGTTCAAACCAAGCTTTGCATTGCAAAGCAGTGATCTTCATTGCTCATGCAATGCAAAGTGTGTAAAAAAAAAATCCCTGATCAACTCACAGATTAGTACAATGTTACTAATGGTAACACTGAATTACTCTGAAAAAGAAAAAAAAAAAAATGTAAAAATCTAAAATTTTAACTACTTGCCATCTGCTTGCCAACAATGTGTGGGCGAGTGGCGGCTCAGGGCAAAGCGACGTAATCTTACGTCACTTTCTATTTCTGGGTGTACGTTCTCCCCCTGCTGTCCAGGGAGAGAACGCCGAACACAGCACCAAGTAACAGCACTACATTTTACATGCACACATTAGATTAGCACATTTAACTCTATCACCCCTATTAACCCTTTGATCACCGTCACCCAGCCAGTGCCAATAGTAGTGTCGGTATACAGAATTTTTCACTGATCACTGTATTACTGCCACTGACATCAGATAATGTCAGGCTCAGTTAGCGTTCCTCCCAGCCAGGGTCAGCTAGTGTTAAATTGCCTGCACACTATAGGTTGCCGATTACCGCCATTACTAGTATAGCGTTTGCATGAATCAATATATTGATCAAACAACTATACTAGTGCCTCCTTTGTATCCTCCTTTGTATGGTGTCCTAAAAAACTCATTGTTAGCAGGGTCAGTCCAGTTCGCCGACAGCACTAGCGTTTAGCCCCTCCACTGTTTTTAATGGAAGATTTTCATCAATTGTGGGCCAAAGCAATTTATACACACCAAAACATTGCCGCCCACCAAAATTCAGCTCTTGACAGACAATATGCATTTAAACCCATCAGTTTCTGAATGTAAAACTTTTTGGGCCTAACCCTCAACACTGGCGATCATATTGGTCCACAGAGCCAATTCATCATATGCCCATGTTCTCTGCTGTTACATATATGCCCAGCATGGACCAGCAACATACTGGTACGTCGCTGGACTTTGACTGGTTATACTGAGATGCCTGCAGCTACAGGCATCATCCTGGTATCTTTTTGGTGGAGGTTGGCTTTCATGTAAAAAGCAATCCTAGCTGCTAATTAGCCGCTGGATCGCTTTTAAAAGCAGCGGGAAGGGACTCCCCCACCCCTCCAGCTGCATTCCAAGGTCATCTTGCAGCCGGCAGTTCCACTGGCTGACGATAGAGCTGATCAGAGACTGGAATGCCTCCAATTATCTCTATGGTCTCAGAGACGTGAAGCTACAAGCATATAATTTCTGTTTCGTCGGGTATATAAACAGCGCCATTTTAAAATTGGGAAAGCATCTGATCACATCGATCTTGATGTGATCAGATGCTTTAAGGGCACAGGAGAGATCTAGAGTCTAATTGACCCCAGATTTCTCAGAAAATAAATGCCTGTCACTGCTTATTGCCTTCACAGGGGATATTTTTATTCCCTGTGATAATAAAAGTGATCAGGGAGAAAAAAAAAAAAAAAAAAAAGCACCTCCTAAATTTCCCCTTTAGAAAGTAGACAATCCAAGGTATTTGCTAAGAGGTATGGTGAGTATTTTGCAGATCTCATTTGTTGCTACAAGTTTTTTACGAAGAAAGAAAACAAAAATTAGTTTTTTTTTGTCAAAACCCTGTGACAAAAATGATATCTGCAAAATACTCATCATGCCTCCTATCAAATTCCTAGGGGGGTCTACTTTCCAAAAAGGGGTCATTTTGGGGGGTGGGGGTGTTTGTACTATCCTGGCATTTTAGGGCTTTCAAAACTAATAGGTAGTGAGGAAGTGATATGAGGAAATATGCCCTGGGGGTGGTCATTGGATTTTGGGGCCCTGTATGTGGCTAGGCTGTCAAGAACTCTCACATTTGGTATCCCCATACTCAGGAGAAGTAGAAAAATGTGTTTTGGGGTGTTATTCCACATACCCATGACATGCGTGAGCAATATATCATGAAATGAACTGTTCCATGGGCTCAACATGCCTCTCAAAAAATTCCTTGGGGTGTTTACTTTCTAAAAACGGGTCATTTGGGGGTTTGGTACAGCCCTGGCATTTTAGCACCTCAAGAAATGTGATAGGCAGTCAAAGTAAAAGCTGCGTAAATTCCTATACATACACACACACACACACACACACACACACACACTAGGTTGTAGATGCGATAACTTTCATGCAAACCCATTAAATATACAAGTATTGGGATTTTTATTTTTTTTTAAACCTAAAAAAAAGGCATGTAGCAGAAAACATTGACCTAAAATTTATGACTGAATTTACTATATATTTTTTATAACCGAAAGTAAAAAAATCTTCAAAATTCAGTTTTTTTCATTTATATCACAAAAAATAAAAAACCCATTGGCGATCAAATACCACCAAAAGAAAGCTCCATTTGTGTGAAAAAAAGGACATAGATTTCATTTGAAATTGCGCATTGCCGAACCACAAAGACAGGCCTGGTCATTAAGGCGGGTAAATCTTACGGAGGGGCAAATGGTTAAAGTTCATCTGTACTTCAATTGAGTCAAGGTGCTTCACGATGTATTTCCACTTTTGAGAAATTTCCACTACATTTGTTATGTTCCCATTCACACAGCATACCTACAAGTTTAAAGCGGTATTAAACTCAAAACCAAAAATGTCATTTATTGCAGCTTACCAATCCTTAGGTGTGGTGGCTACATTAGGTTTTTTTTTAGGCTTTTTCCCCTTTGTTTTCACCTGATGATCATAGCATTAGGACCCAGCGAGCAGCCTATTTGAAACTTTTTTTCTGCTGGCCCGGCGGGTCAGATAAAATGTCTTTGGTGGAGAGTATCTGGCCCGCAGGACTTCGTTTGAGGACCCCTGCATTATATTGTAAAGCACTGCACAAATTGATGGCACTATATAAATCCTGAATGATGATAATCTCATGACATACATTACAAATGCACAGCACGATGAAGCCGTTGCTGGAAAAAAGTTCAAACTCCCAAAGAAAAGTCCAATAATCAGAAGCAATATGCAAATGTCTAGGACAGTAGAACATTTCTGCTTCATTTTAGTCACAACTAACAGACCTCTGCAATTTCTTGGACAAATCTCCCATCTCAATCCCCCACACCCCAGGCAAACTTAAATTAAAAGGGCTACCCCCACTTTGAGTGAGGCATATTTATAAAAGCCATCCCTTGAGGACCCTAAACACTTAATTGCAACACAGCAAGACTGCATTTCCTAGGATTGCTGCCCTCACGGTCCCACAGTGCCACTGTAAAACTCCAACACTGATACTGCATACTTGGCAAGTAGAACAGCCTGGTTCAAACACCGAGATGCTACAACCCAGTACTTAAACACCCTCTGCTACCCAGAGAACAGCAACGGCCATGCCCCCGACTCTAACACTTCAAAAAAAACTCTATATTTTGCAAAAGGATTATGGTTTATGCCAGATTGCCATTCTGGGGGCAACCTACCCTCCTTATATTCAATGCTCTGCCAAGCTAGCGGTGTAACCATTATAAAAAGACTATACCTATAGGGTCCTGTCTACAACCAAAATGTTATCTCTCTCAATGTGAAGCAAGTAAATTGTCCCTGAAAATGTTCTTGCCTACTACGGGAATACTACAGACTAAAACTCAGGTCGCACTTCTACAGGAAATGCTCTTCCCACCTGACACCTCCCAATTTTCAAATTTTAGATTTCCTACAGCTTACCACAGCAAAAACACATTAGCAAGCCTTCGCTGCGCCACCAGATAATTTCAGATTTAATTTTCTGGTAATGTTACTGAGCCCTTCCAAGGGGTCTTGGTACCAAACAAGCAGCATATCTTCTCCATTTTTCACATCTCTCGACAAGTACAGAAAAACCCTTCTGATATACCTTTTAATGTGGCCAAGATATGCATATTCGCACCCCCTGGACACAGGAATCCTCTCTAAAGACAATCTCCTTCCCATCTTTCAGTTTATGGTCCTCTAAATCAAACAAGATCAGACTCCAAGAAGACCTAATGGACTCCCCTACAATCAGGAAGGGGGGGGTAAAAAAAAAAAAAACAAAAAAAAAAACAATCATCCTACTGGACAGTGTTCACATGTCCCAAGAATACAGAGGTCTACTTTCTAATGGTTGAGCCCCTTATGCATGACCTACACCAGGTATTCCACTCATCTCTACCCACCTACTCTTCTTCCTATTCTGATTTGCTTCCTTTATACATGCTCTCCAAAACAAATATCCTACCTCTGTGCCTCAATGGATAAACTAACAGCTTGAAAAAGAAAACTCTACAAGGATGGTATTCACACTATGTTTTAAAATGTTCTCCAGAATAAAAAACAAAAAAACTAATTCATCATTTAATCTACATTATCTCATACCAGGACGGCACATACAACTCAAAAAGAGTACAAAACAGACTAAATTAACATATATTTTGGCTTGTGTACAAAACACACTGTTTCGATGACTCTGATGTCATGTATGATGACCAAATATTGAATATAATGTCACCCGGGTTTTTGGTGGTTAAAAAAAAAAAAAAAAATTCAACTTTTTAAACATATGCTATATAAATGGAACTTCTAAATATAAATGTAGGGGCATGATCTCAATTTGCCTGCAAAAGTGGATATACACCAAGACATTTTGCTTTGAAAATCTCACTTGTGATGTCACAGCTCTCCTATCCTCAGCAGAAAAGTCAGTGCTTCATTGGCTTACAAGCCTCTAAACCAGAACAAGTATAAACACAACAACATCACACGAAAATACAGCATGCTCCTTTCTTGTCTGTAAGAAGAGATTACCTTTAAATGTTCTAGGTACACCTTCTTGCCTGCATGCGATATACAGACAAGCAGAGGCAATAGCGTCATTGGCTCTCCCTTTGAGACTTTTCTGCTCATATACTTGTTTAAATAAGTTATTAGTCCGATCCTTTAAAAGAAAAAATATGGATTAGAAGATTTTGGGTTTCTTTAATTTGCATAACAAACTTTACAAGACTTGTACTTACAATTATATTACGTGGGAGGTTTATTCTGTCAGCCATTGTTGTGATTTCCTTGAATGCATTCATCATGGCTCTGTCTGAACTGCTCATTGTTCTGCGATTCTGATATTTGGAGTTCCCAAATTCATCAAAACTAGCTGCCCCTGTTCCCTGTGTAAAAACAGAATCAAAACAAATACAATGAAAAAAAAATTTATAAACGTCGATGCCAAATATGCTGTTTGAACAAAGTCATCTAAAGCATTCATTCAGGTTAATACACATTCCAAAGACTACACAGCAGTATCTCCATTTCCATACATCAGCCCGAGACTACAAGCAGGCTGCATTAGTTTGGTGTTCAGTCCAGGTTATCCATCAGTGGGTGGAAGTCAAAATAAGCCACATACCACAACAAAGCAAAGAATTACACTCACCAGCCACTTTATTAGGTTCACTTGTTCAATCACATTCAGCAACTCAATGCATTTATGCATGTATAGGTGGTAAAGATGACTTACTGAAGTTCAAACAAAAGCATCAGAATGGGGAAGAAAAGGGATTTAAGTAACATTTAACATGGCATGGTTGGTGCCAGACGGGACGGTCTGAGCATTTCAAAAACTGATCTACTTGGGATTTTCCCGCACAACCATCTCTAGGGTTTATAGAGAATGGTCCAAAAGAGAAAATACCCAGTGAGCAGCAGTTGTGTGGACAAAAATGCCTGGTTGATATCAGAGGAGAATGGGCAGACTGGTAGCTGCGACATTCAGATGGTAGGGTCAGAATTTGGCATAAACATGAAAGCATTGATCCATCCTGCCTTGTATCAACGATTCAGGCTGGTGATGGTGGTGTAATGGTGTGGGGGATATTTTCTTGGCACTAGCAAAGTACCTAATAAAAGTGGCCGGTGAGTGTATAATATAGGTTTCAATTTTCCATAAACTACTTTGTCTCACACTTGCTTAAAAACGCCAGTTTAAAAAAACTATATAAAACCATAATATGCGATTTTCCCCTCTGGTGGTCAAAATTGGTATTTTCTATTTAAAAAGCCTGAGAAAAGGGTCTGACTTAAGAGGTGCACAACCTTGGATAAAACACAAGGGTGCCCACTCCTGACAGTTTTCTCAAGTATTATGCTTCTTTAGAAAAGCAAGTGTTTTTGCAACTAAGGACACTCTTTTCTTGATCTATGCGTGATATCTTTCCAAGAGGCCTTCATAGTGCATTGAGGCCAGGTATCTACAGAAAACTTTACCATTGGGAGGACTGGACACCAATCTGGCAAGCAATCTTGGTGTTCTCTGAAGATACACGCGTTGGAAAACTTGTACAAAGTTCTTACGCATTAGTATTTTATAATCCCTTTCAGCGGTGTAAGGCTGACAGCACGATGTGTAATATTAGGCAGTCTTTCCCCATCGTTTGCAGATAAGGGTGTATGACCACAGCCACACAAGTTAATTTGTGGGAGAACCTGGGCGATGCTCTTCTCCATAGACCACTAAAAAGGATGTCCTGTGGAAATCTAGGGCACGGATTGAATATTTTTTTTATGAAAACAAAGCAGACCATTGCATTTGCTAGAATTCAGGGTATCTTTATTAAGAAGTTGACAGCGGTACTGGATGACAAAACACAAGTTTCTATCGATATAGCAGCCCTGGCTTGGCTACCAGTTTGGTCTCCCGATTTGCCACACGGCTGGCTCCTCTTTGAATAACATTTTCATTGTCGTCGTTGTCCCTGCCCCCTCTGGGACAGGACCAAAGTCGAAGCTTCCCCATCCCCCCATACTTCTGGTACTGCGTCATTCCTCCTTTTGATATCTTTCGTTCTAAAGAAGGCTTTTCTTTAGCCCATCCACATATGCTTACCATTGTTTTGTTAGCACCTTCCACTGGTAGGTGTCCTCTGGCCCGACATTTAAGGTCACAGTTTGTTATCATATCCCCCGAGCAACCCCCCTTTTTTTTGCACAGCAAGCTTAAAAGCTGCTTTTTCAGGACTAAATTTGAACTCAAGAGTTCCACATTACTGGTTTCAGGTTTTGTGGATGTAACTGATACCATCATCCGGTTACAGATCATAGTTCTATAAAACTATATGATCCTGTTATTCTTGAGACCTCTACGTGGGTCAATGATCTTGCCCTTAAACTTGAATACTCTTTTCTTAATTGTTCCGTCCACTAACATTTCGTACATTTACATTTGACAGTTCAATAAAGCTCTTTTGATACCAGAAAAGCAAAGGTTTAAAAAAAATCACTGTGTGCATCAGATTTTTTTCCCCGCAAGTATCTTCTGAAAGGTTCACAATTATCCCCATTTTCCCTAATCATGCATCTGCTTCAAAAATACCTTTAATTTCAAAATACTTGCCAAGATATATTCCACAGTTGAAATTGGCAAGACAAACAGATATGATGAATTTTGTTTAGTGTCAGAACTACTAAATGTACTGATTGCTGGCTGAGAATCTGAGCCCCGAGTTCTTGCAGGTTTGAAAATGGGACATTAACCACTTACCGCCTGCATCGTACTGCGGATGGGCGGTAACTGCAGGCAGAGCGATGTATTAGTTTGTCGCTCCGCTCTTCTGGGTTTGGAGCGTATGTGCGTGCACCCGCGAGGTCCTTTTTAAGATCAGGTTACCCAACTCCATTTAGCTGAAGTGCTAGGAACAGATGACTTATATGCAGCAGGGAGCCAGTACTAGTGTCATGCTACCTTTTGGTGAACTTGCAAGCACCAGTGGCCTATACATCCTGAAATTTTACATACCAGCACTGCAGTATCATTTGGTGACGTCGAGAGTCCCATAAGTGCATCACAAGCTCATGCGGCGGCTAGCACAAGTAGAATCCCACAGCCACCAAGTATTGGAACACAGGCCCGTACAAGCCCATAGTGTCCATCCAAACATGCTTGCAAATCCTGACTGCTAGCCCACAGATTCTGCAGCACCCTTACTTCCCCCATTCACTGCCCAACCCTGTCATATTGGTCCACAGACCCAATTCATCTTATTCCCATGTTCGCTGCTGCCATGGCCAGAAACAGCTATGAGACGATAATGTGCTTCATGGATTTCAATGACAAGACACTGTCGTCCTTGGGGTGACCCTGAACATGACTGGCTCTACAAAAGAGCAGCCCCTCATAAACCACCTCATTGAGAAATTCGCAGATGTGTATACGTCCTAGTAAAACATCTGCATGGATGAGTGCCTCATTCATTTTACTGGCCGCCTTGCTTCAAACAGTACCTCCCCAGCAAGTGTGGCAGATATGGGGTCAAGCTGTACAAGCTTTGGGAAAGGGCCACAGGCTATACATGTAATTTTAGGGTTTATGTGGGAAGAAACAGTGAAGTAGAGCCCCCCCCCCCCCCCACTGCATGAGGAGTAGTTGCATGATAGTATGGGACTTGGTGTAATTCATGTTCCGCAAGGTGTACCACTTATATGTGGACAACTTCTATGCAAGCGGCCAGTATTTAGACATACATACAATCTTGGAATTTGCTTGTGTGGCTCCATGCGACCTAAATTGCCAGGGCGTCCAACGGCTTGTAAACACCCGACTTAGAAAGGGGGAGAAAGCCTACTTGAGAAATGGTGAATTGCTCTCAGTAAAGTGGAAGTTTTCGCTCTGTCTTCCATTCACACAGACATGTCGGTCCAAATTAGAACGGCATATGGCGTTGAGTCCACTACTATTAACTTAACACGGGAGGGGTGGACTTCAACGACTAAAATGATGAATCCATACCTAGTTTCCCGAAAAGTTAGACATGGTACAGTAAGGTGTCTTTCAACTGGCTACATATAACATTTTTGTTATTTACAAAGCAACTGGAAGTGAATCCTTTTCAGGAAGAGCATCACAGCCCTTTTGTATCCAGAAGGTGTCAAGATGAAGTGAATCAGCTGCATGAGAGGCATTTTTCTGATGTCCTCTCTGGTACCCCAACCCAAAAGGTCGCCCCAAGAAGACAAGGTAGCAGATACTTTTATAAGACACGATGCCAGCTTTTTTTTTCTCTCTACTGTCCTAACCAAATTTGAAAAAAAAAAAAAAAAAAAAAAAAAAAAAAAAAAAAAAATCTTCCATGGGCTCCACATATCTCTCAAATTCCCTGGAGTATCTACTTTCCAAAAAGGAGCTATTTGGGGGGTTTGTGTACTGCTCTGGCATTTTAGCACCTCAAGCCAGAGTAAAAAGCTGTGCAAGATTATATATTATATATCTATCAGTTTGTAGATGCTATAACTTTCACACAAACCAATATACACGTTATGGGATTTTTTTTTTTTTAACCAAAGACATGCAGCAGAATACATTTTGGCTTAAATTTATGACTGGGGGGGGGGGGGGTGTTTAGAAGATGGGGAAGAACAGAATAGGCTTTAGGCGAGTCAGCCATGGATGAATATACAAAATATTCCTCACAAATACAAAGTCATTACTGGCAATTATTTTGTGATCTTCATAAAGGGGAAATATGCCCGTCAATCACTAGCTTAGTATGGAAGGTAAATCATCACAGTAATCTTAGGTTCATAAACGTAATTACCTTGCCAATCATTGTAGTCAGGTCACCCCCACTTAGCAATGGATTCTGAGTGTCTCCAACTCGAGATGGATCTTTGGTAGCCTTGTCATTACTGAAAGTTCTCCATTCAGACCCAACATCAATCACTCGATCACCTGAGAGAAGAACAGGTAAGGATACTAGGAAGAAACTATGAGCATGACATCTTGAAATTTTACAATGAC
The DNA here is from genome assembly GCF_062004578.1 of Staurois parvus. Taxonomy (NCBI): domain Eukaryota; kingdom Metazoa; phylum Chordata; class Amphibia; order Anura; family Ranidae; genus Staurois; species Staurois parvus. Next base: position 6,689,436 of record NW_028317862.1, read on the forward strand.
AGGAATGACTAGTACTTCATATTTAGAATCTTTTCTGTAGATTTCAGTCTGCAGTGGACAGTGTGGAGAGCTGAAGATACTGTAAAAAGCAGAACTTTACTCTCTCAAACATGATTTTTAATTTGCTGGTTCTCCATTCCACCGGTCATGCTGCTCCCCCATCAGGTGGGAGAGCAGAGCCCACAATTTATGGGGCAGTCAGTACTGTCAGTGTACTGTGAAGTGATCAGGGAGCTTTACCCTCCTCAAATTTAAGCGCACCCTAGAGCATGTTTAAAAACCCCCTTCTACCACAGCCGGCATTTATAAATGGTGCAGGTAGACAAGTGGTTCAGAGTTAACCTCAAAAACACTAACACAAAGCTAAACTAATGAGCTTTAAAAGATAGGCTTTAATGCTATTTACTTGAAGCCAAAAAGAGGCAAGCATCATTCATCTCCCAAGCCTCCTGATGTGCAGTGTGCTCTCCTGATGCCAGTCAAATCAGCAGCTGCAATAGTAGAGAGCACGACAGTGCTTACTAGTACTAACTACTGCTTCGTACTAGAAAGACAGCATGGAGCTTGGAAAACTGTTAGGATGCTTTACTCACTGAAAAAGTGACCTAGAGGTATGGAATTTGCACCAATTTTTAAAGCTCATTAGTTAGGACTATGCAGTGGTATTTAGTGACTGCTTTGGAGGTCATTTTTGACAAAAGGTGATTTAACCTTTCAAGAAAAAAAAAAAAAAAAAAAAAAAAAAAAAATCACACCACACAGTCTGGCTGCTCTAACCACAATGTCCTTAATGTAATTTTAGGGCATTCCCTATTTCCCTATTTGTAGCCATTTGATAGTTGATATGTTTGTCAGAGTATTGTCAAGTTTAGAACTAAGGGAAGGAAACACGGCTATATCATATTCAGACATTTTAAAAAGTTACATTAAGTTGGCCTAAATCCATGAAGAAATGTAGCAAATCACTGACACATTCAATCAGGTCATGGGACAGACCGTGTTCATATGACTCTTACAGGAAGGAATGCTACAGCAAGTTTCAGGAAGTGTTTACTACGCAAAGCTCCATGAATTTCTCTTAATACAATGAGAAACTAGATGAAGCAGGCTTAATAAAACATGATTACCTGGGTTATGCAACACCTATAGATGAATGGACTCTGGCAAACAAAGACAAGACATCCTACTCTATATAATAAGGAGCTGTAGCAAGCAACATCCCACCCTCCAGTGATATACTCCAAGAAATGGATTTTACAGACAAGTACAAAAATCCTGTTTTCTTTTTTGCACATCACGGGACACAGAGCAGGCTTAATAACATGGCTACCAGCACTGCTCAAGAGGGGAGGGAGACACAGCCACCATCGTCCAAGTCTAAAGAGCTACACAGCTGCCTATAAGACACTGAGACCAAACACTGCATCTTCAGTGGTAGTTACATCTACCTTCTATAAACTAGATGTGAACTAAAGATTTCCACTAAGGCCTGATGACCAATAGCCCAAGAGGCCCCTACACTCCTGGTAGAGTGAGCCATCACATTAAACTGGATTCTTTTCATTCAAGCCACAGGCTTCAAAAATCAGCTGCCCAATCTAACATAAAAGGTTGACTTAGTAGCTGAATGACCCTTCCCTAGTCCTTCAGGAAGGACAAATAGTGTGTCCGATTGCCTAACTGCAACAGTAAATTTCAAATACACCTTTATACCCTACACCACATCGAACTTGTGAAGAACCCCGTCTCCTGGTGGCTCAGGCCTGGAGGGAAAAAAAAAAAGGCTAGACAATGTCTTAAGATGAAAAGATGAAACCACCTTCAGCAATAAAGTCAGGAGTACGTGCTAGTTATGGAGCATCAGAAAAGGGCTCCCTACAGGAAGGGGGGCACCAATTCCATTCTCCTTGTGGAGGTAATAGCAATCAGGAAGACAGCATTCCGAGTCAGAAACACAAACGGAAGATCCCAGATTGGCTCAAATGGCAAACTCTGCAAGACTGACAATACCAAAAACTGAGATTCTATGGAGGCAAAGGAGATCTAATTGCAGAAACCATATGGTCTGTTCTAGACACTCTCCTACCCTTCAAAATACCAGCTTCAACAGCCAAGAAGGGTAGCAAAGCAGACCTTGTTGCAGAAGGTCCGGGAGAGTTGGCAGCATCCATGGACTGTCCACCACCAGGTTTACGATGTTGGAATATCAAGACTTCCTGGGTCAAGCTGGTGCAATTAGAATTCCCGGCGTTCCCTCCACCCAGATCCTGTACAACAGATGCAGAAGAAGCCAAATCGGAGGAAAAGGTGTAGATCAGTAATAATGGAATCCAACGTGTCACTAGGGCATCTGTTGCAAAGGGCTGAAGATCTCTAATTCTACACACAAACTCCCCAGCTTCATACTGAATCTAGATGCCCCATCATTGACAAAGTGTCCTGAACGCCACAGGATGGAGGGACCACTCCCCTGGAACCAACTACTTACAGCTGAGAAAATGTGACTCACAATTTAACTCCTGGAATGTGTACTGCGGTCAAAAGCAGGGACAGGAATCTCTACCCAGGACAGAATGAGATCCACTTTTTCCTGGGCTGCCTGACTCCTGGTACCCCTTGGTGATCGACATATGCCACCGTTATAGCATTGTCCAACTGAACTCTTACAGAAGGCCCTGCAACTGGTTTGCTCAATGCAGAAGCACCAGGATTATTGCTTGAAATTCCAAAATATTGATGGGCAACAATTTCTCCTGTACAAACCAAGACCCCTGCAGTTAAAGGTGACCCATCGCACCCTCCCAATCCGACAGACTGACTTTTCATGAAATGGGAAGAAACTACTTCTGCTTTCAAACTCAGGTGGTGACATATCAAGCTGGTGACCGCAGATTACTGGGATGCAGACACATTAAGAATCCAGAGACCGAGACCTCCTGTCCCATGCTGATAGGACATTCTACTGCAGTGGTCTGGAATGAAATTGGGCAAAAAGGGACAGTCTTGAATGAGGCAGCCATCTCCACCAACACCTTCATGAATTCCTTAGCCCCCTGAGGGAAGTCACCAGACTTCTCAGAGACACATTTCTCTGAAGGAAGAAAAACATTTGGACTTTATGTGGGATACGGTCCAGGCAAATACTCCAGTCTCAGTTGGAAGACTGCTTTTTGTCGGTTGAGGACACAGCCAAATCTTTCCAATGTCTGAACTGCAAGATCCACATATTGTGCCACAGTTGCAGAGCAGACTGTTCTGAACAGCAGGTCATCCATGAATCCCAAAATGGGTACAAGAGAAATCTGAACTGGACCCTCAGCGCCTGCAGAATCTCTCTACACATTTTACCAGGCCCTTAGTGGAACTGTACTGCATCTGAGCATCACAAAACAAAAATGCTACACAATTCATTTTTATTATTCAAAGCAAACTCTTCCATCCATGACTCCATGCTTTGTTTTGCTGAGAAATCATATTGAAAAACACCCCCTGGTGTAAGGGCAGATGATTTATGTAGCATTTACTTCCTGGAATCCATCTGCCCTTTTCTCAAGCATCTTCCCTCCTGAAGACTCCCGGGATGTAGGACATACATTTGCCTAAGCATGGAAAGTTATTTGCCTAGGCATGGGGGTAACTAAATACAAAAAAAAAAAAAAGTGAATGTGATATACTTTCCTATATATTTACTAATGCTAGCAGCGTAAGGATTAGAAATGGTCAATGTTGATTGAGAGAGTGAAGGTCCATCTCATCAAGAGGACTTCAGCAAGGTCACCAATTTCTTATCTGCCAGATCCTCAAAGACTTGAACATTCTCTACTGGACAAGTTAGATTGTTAAAACAAAAAACTGCAGCATCCATAGAGGGTGTACACCATCTTTTAATAAACCTTTCTTCCATCGAATAGAGCTGCTCAAATCTTTTAGTGGGAACAAACACCCTGTGTCAGGATAACCCCACTCAGCTGTAGTAACTGATTCAGGATACCAATCCCTACCAGAACCATTGAGAATTTGCCAATGCTTGTGCAGAGCACTGCATATCACTGTCCATCACCTTTGGTCACTGGCAAAAAAAAAAAAAAAAAAAGGGTGCTCTCCTTGGGAGGTGGCGTTTACACCTTCTGGTCTGCCAGTATCCATTCCCCTATAAGTGGCGTATAATCCAAGTAGTCATGTTTATTAAAGTGTTACTAAACCCACAACAATAAAATCAGTCTGCATATTCATTAAATCATGCTGGATATACTCTGTGGAACCTACAGTGGTAATACAAAGCATCATGTGAAAAGCCTACATCCAGTCTTCTCCGATCCTTCCCTTTTTCCACAATCCATCTGCTGATAGTACAGAGCCCTAGGGGAGACTAGCAATACACACCACAATGAGCATGTGCAGAGGGTTTTTTTTTTCCTTTTTTTGGAAGGGTGTATTTGATTCGGCACAGCTCTAATCAGTGCTGTCCAGACAGGGTCAGGGGTCATGTAGTCTCATAAGACAGTCAAAGGAGAATGATAGATTAACCAGTGCTCGGCTGGACAAGGATAGTCAAAGGACTGCTTTATAATGCTGATGAGAAAAAGGCATTTAACAGTTTACATTTACTAATATAATTGCATTTCCATGTTTTGTGTACTGTGGGTGACCAGATATAGTGAATGTAAGGTCATGGATTTAGTAACACTAAGCCTGCTCTGTGTCCTGTGATTATGAAAAAGAAAAATTTATTTTCCAGTCATGATTTCATTCCTATATTATATTGGTTTATTTGCTAAAATGGTCAGATTATCTTACCTACAACTAATCCACACTCAGAGCAGATCATGTCTCCGGCTCTATAATCCTCCACAAGCATGGCATCAGGGTGGTTTGGACAAGTGACTCTTGGATCCACACTAAAAAGGTTAAAGAAACAAAAATGTCATTAATGCCTTGTTGCATTTATGGTTGGGAGGAGGTTAAAAGTACATGGTTGAGCGGCTTTTTTTTTTACACCACCCCCTTCTGACAGCCCATTATTACAGTCACCAGAGAGGGCTGTAAGCATGCCAAAATAATACCTGTTGCATTAGTCAGGCATTGCTGCTGTTTTACTGTTCAGGTTACTTTAATCTGCACACCACAAACCACTATAAACACAGTATCTCAATTTAATGCTACAATCTTCAGAACTGATGAAATTCCACATAGCCAAAGTGCAGACCAAGTGGATGTTTTACCTAGATACACCACAAAAGTGCTTGGTTAGTTTGTACCATTGATAAATGAGGATGTCAAAAGGAGGTTAAACTATTCTATATTATGAAGTGCAGATACAGATTTCTACTTCATTATCTCCATATAGCAAGCAGAGCAGTCACAAAACCAGAACACACCCTACTATTGTACAAACTCGGGCTACTCCCTTCAAAGAGTATGAGATATAATTTGGAACCATTATTAGAGAATGGCATTGCTATACTAAGTAGTCACCAGCTATAAAACCTTTGAGGTCACATATTGACAATATCCTGTCTGAAAATGCATATTAAGGATACCTGCACAGCTACAACAGGCGGCAAAGGAAAACATTTTAAATGTTAATAAAGCTTCACAGCAGCACCGAGTATTGTTCCAGGTGGTTTACTAACCCAAAACACTTAAAGTGTCATTAAACCCAACCCTCATAAATGTTCCATACATGCTAGATTACATTGTGTACATACCCACCTTTGTCACTACAGCATTCCTTTTCAGTAGAAAAAAACCTCAGCTGATTCCGCTGTATACTGTCCCTCCCTCTTTGTCTGTACCCCAGCTGAAGCCTGAGATTATGTAGACCAACCATGGTCACATCTACTAAGCAGAATTCAGTTTCAATTCCCTACTACGCTGTTCATTTCCTCCTTTTTCTTATCTGTGCAGCCCACATAACTAGAGTCACACACGTGGGATATACACACTGGAAAAATATAGTTCCCTCTTTCCTCAATGCCCTCGTATAGCAAAACACTATGGGGGCAGGATATAAGATGTTGATTGATGGAGGCTTAACCTTCCTCTTAGTTTAAAGAACATGCACATCATAGGCATTGGTCTGAAGAGTTTCTATTACTCTGCTGAAGTATGCTAGCAGCAAAGGACATCTGGACTGTCTGCATGTTGCTGATCGGTGCTGTGCCATTCACGACAAAAAAAAACTTCTTTTAGAGTAGAGAATGAAAATTAAATAAAACAAAGTGTTTTAAAGCTTTATATATCTATATAAAATGTAAAAAAAAAAAAAAAAAAAAAAAAAAAAAAAAAAAAAAAAAAACGACATGGTGTAGGTGGTGGTTACGTTGCCCAACATTCACTTTGTGAATATATCTGGAGGTGGTTCTGCCAATCACAGGCTCCCTCACCCCCCTCCAGCCTGTGCCTATGATATGCACGCCGACCTACAAGGAGGCAGCCATCTTCACATGCCATGAGTCATGCAAAAGCTGTACAGGCGCCATGGAGAGGTCAGAACCCGCGAAATGTCGGCTGATGTAAGCGGTAGTTCCCTGGATCAACAGCAGTACCCGTGAAGGATATTTCTATTTTTTACTACCCATGGCACAGGTGGTGAGTGGACTGTTACAAGATTAACGAAGAAGGCTTCTTGTTACTTATACTATATACACACATCAGAGCGAGTACCCAGAGTGACTATCCTGATATCATTTGTCTTATTTCAGGATGGGGACATTATGATGCATGACCTAGATGCAAGGCATACTACATATATTGCAACAGGCGGAAGATCCATTGGGCCTCATTCTATTTCAAACATTAAAGTGGTTTGCAGTCCACATGTGGTGAAGAAACCATATAAAGCAGGCCTTTGCTATTTGTATTCATCTCTCCATCAAGACATCAACAGGGACTCTTTCATCTATAAGAATCTTTGCAACTATTTAAAAAGAACAAAAAAAGAAAAAAAAACAAAAACTGCTTGCACACCTTGATGAGCTGTTTACACCAAAGTGATGGACATGAATCATGGCTCAAACATGAGAAAAGTCAGTTGAAACAAAAGGAGAAGATTATAAAACTTCAAGGAGGTAACAGAATGCAAAAGATGTTGGTGGTTCCGTCAGCTGTGTCTAAAATCTGGACCAAGTACAAATCAAATGGGAAAGTTGTAAAAGGGAAGCGTATTGGTAGACCAAGGAAGACATCAAAAGCGTCAAAATAGAAAACGTAAAGCAATATGCCTGGTAAAACAGAAAATGCACAACAAAAACGAGAAACAAATGGGTAGAAACTGGAGTCAACGTCTGTGACCGAACTGTATGTAAATGGGATATACATACAGAAAAGCCAAACAAAAAACCATCATTAACACCTAAACAGAAAAAAAAAAAAAAAATAAGGTTACAGTGGGCTAAAGCAATCAGACTATGGATGACAGTGATATTCAGTGAGGAATAACTAATCTGCATTGAACAGGGTGATGCTGTAACTTTTGTTTGGTGCTGTTCCAATTAAATTTCTAAAGACTGCCTGAAGGAAACATGCAAAATTCCACAATCATTGATATGGGGTTGCATGTCAGGCAAAAGGTACGGGGGAGATGGCAGTCATTAAATCTGCAATAAATATACAAGTTTGTATTAAGATTTTGGACACTTTTCTAATTCCATCGATTGAAAGGATGTTTGGTGATGATGACAACATCTTTCAGGATAATGCATCTTGCCATAGGGCAAAAGCTGTGAATACCTTCTTTCAAGAAAGACATATGTCAATGGCATGGCCTGCAAAGTCAGGACCTCAATCCAATTGAAAATCTATGGTGGAAATGAAAGGAAATGGTCCATGACAAGGCTCCAACCTGCAAAGCTTGTCTGTCAACTGCAATAAGAGGAAGTTGGAGCTAGACTGATGAAGAATACGGTTTGTTGACAGTTAAATCCATGCCTCAGAGAATGCAAACTGTTATAAAAGCCAGAGGTGGTACAACAAAGTACTAAAGGTGTAATGTAGAGTTTTTTTTTTTAGGATTCCATAATATTCCTCAGAATTGAGTGATTCCATGTTTTTTTCTTCTGCTTTATCTGCAAAAGCAGTTGCAACTGACTAGAGTTTGATTTTATTTTTTTAAAGTGTTTCCTTAAGTGTTACTAAACCCAGGACCCTGCATTCACTATATCTGGTCTCGCACAGTACACAGAACATGGACGTGCAACTATTTTAGTAAATATAAACTGCTAAATACCTTTTCTCAACAGCAGTTAGAGCAGTCTTTTGACTTCTATCTATCAGTGTCCAGCCCACCACTAGCTAAAGCTTGTAGCAGGAGGGGGGTTTTTTCTGCTCTAGGGGGATGGAAATCCCATGACCTCTGTCTGGACAGTGCCGATTGGCCCTGTGCTAATCACATGCACTCTCCCAAAAAAAAAAAAAAAAAAGTTCAGTCTGGAGATAAGAGGTGGTCACTTGAAAAAAGGGGAGGAACTGAGAAGGATCAAACAGCCGTTTTACACAACGCAGAGGATTAACCCCTTAGGTTCCACAGTGAGCATAAAAAGCATGCTTTACTGCATATACAGACTGATTTTATTGTTGTGGGTTTAGTAACACTTTAAAGCCAGAAGGCTGGAATGTTAAATGAAAATAGTTTTGAGGCATGTCCGATTATTTTTTTTTTTCTATACAAAGATGTCAACTTCCTTGGCTGTAAAGAATAAGGAGGGTGTTCACACTGCCCAAGAAGGGGATTAGTCCTCATTTAAAGGACACTGGGTGCAGCACTAACACCAATAACTTTATATCCCACTAGCCAGATGCACATCCAGAACTGCTGAAGTATAGTGCAAATATAGCCCAATGCTATAGCGCAGTGGTGGTCAGACTTCTTGCTATGGTGGGCCTCAAGTGTGGCCCTCAACAACAAAAGGGCCGCACATAAAATTCTGTAAATATTCAGCAACATTGGCAAACTGACACCACCAGTAATCTCAAGAGACATAGCCGTGCTCGAGTGACTGGGGCAAAACTAAATCCCTGCAAGACTTCACCCCATACAAATCTGCCTTCCGAAAATGCCAGCATGGAGGCATGAATTGTAAGTAAACCTACTTAGTCACTCTTAATACTCTGTCATCCAGAACTCATCAGCTCTTCTCTACCTTTACCTCTCGACTGTCCCCCACCACCTCTATCCACTAACTCACTCACTGCCCAAGAGATTGCCAATCACTTCAAAAACAAGATTGATGCACTTCTTCAGCACATCACCCCATTGTACAGATATCTTCCCCACTTAATACCCTGCCCAGCAGCATATTCAATACTTTCCTCTTCTGACCACTACAGAAGGTGTTACCAAAGTTCTCACACATCCCCCTAACCAAAATTGTCCTCTGGACCCCTTGCAACTACTTTATTCCTCGGTCCAATGCGCTCTCAATCACATCTTCAATCTCTCCCCCTCACCTCTAAGGCATGCACAAATCACCCCCATACTTAAATTGCCTCGCTGGACCCCACCAGCCTGAACAATTTAAGACCCATCCCATTGCTACCATTTTCCTCAACTTTTAGAACGCTTAGTCTACAAACGTCTGAGCTCCTACCTCTATGAAAACCTTCCTGACCCCCTAGTCTGGCTTTCGCTTGCAGCATTCCACAGAAACTGCAATTCTAAAACTAACCATTTATTAACAGCGAATACAAACGGCCACTACTCTATACTCTTACTGCTAGACCTTTTTGTGGCCTTTGATACTATTGACCCCCAGCTAATCCTCATTCAGCTCCACTCTTGGCCTCCAAGATTCTGCTCTTTCCTGGGTCTCTTATTGCAGTGCTCCTTCAAGGTTACCCAAACAACTGTCTCCTTTCTTCACTTCCATTTCTAGTAGGGGTCCCCCAGGACTTTGTACTTGGACCCTCTCTCTTCTCTATCTGCACCTCCTCTCAATCACTTGATAGCTTTCCACAGCTTCCAATAGCACCTATACACTGGAACACCCCAATCTATCCCTCTACGCCTCACCTAGCTCCTTTAGTCTTCACTCACATTACTAACTTACAGACATATCAGCTGGATATCACACCACTTCCTCAAGCTAAATCTTTCTGAAGCGGAGCCTGTGATATCCTCCTCCTCTCCCCCACGCACCTCTCCAGCGTCTGCCTCCCTGACTTTTCCCATCAAGGTCAATAATGCAACTATCATTCCCTCCTTGTGCCAGTGTACTAGGTGTAATCCTAGACTCTGACCTGTCCTTTCAGACCATAATCCAATCACTGTCAGCAAAGCTTGTAGACTTTGCCTCTGTTAACATCTCTAAAATTCACGCTCATCTCTCACCTTGACTATTGTAACTTCCTTTTCTTAGGACAGCCTCTACACAGGCAATCCCCCTTCTGTTTACCATAAAGGTTGCTAACAGACTCATTTACCTTTCCAACTGCCCAGTGTCTGCCACCCCCTCCACTGGCTTCCAATTGCCCAGCAAATTAAATTTAAAATACCAACATCATACAAAGACATCAGCTACATCACCAATCTCATCTCAAAATATTACCCAAACCATCCTCTCTGCTCCACCTAAAACCACCTCTCTAGCGTGTCTCCACCTTCCATGCTTACCTTCAGGACATCAGAGCCTCTCCCATCTTCTGGTACTTTACCTCAATCTGCCTGGCTATTTTTTACTCTGTCCACTTCCAGGCGATTCCCAGAACACTCATCTCTTCAGGGATACCTTCAGGGGTTACCTGCTCCCCAAAAAGGTGCCAATTCTTAACGGAGACCAGTCCTTCAAGAGGTACTTCCCCTTTTGGGAAGCTCTGCTTTAGGACCAAAGCTGGTGTCTGTAGAGGCCTGAATGTCCACCTCGTAAACTAATGTGAACAGAAGAGGTGGCAGCCTTAAAAAACCTGAGAATCAAGATGTCTGGGTGCTAAAGAGCCCAAAAATTACTGACTGAACAAACTGACTGGAGTTTAATAGGGAAAGAAGAATTCAACTTTCAAGGCATAATGATAACCTGTGTAATTCACCAAGAAATGATTAAACTAGACAGTACAGCCCTTGCAAGAGCCCATAGGCAGGATAGACAAGAGAGCCTGAAGTTTTGGTAGAAGCATTGACCAATGGGTAATCTTGCACCTCAAGAAAGAATTTTATGAGCAAGATCGGCCAAGGCATTATCAATAATGGGCTTATAGGGTGGCTTATGTAGAGACGAGACAAGCTATCCACTTGCCATCTGGGGAAATTTCATTTTTCACATAGACGTTAATCTGCATTTTTTGATAGAAATTACTTAGCACCCCCTAAAACACAGGCCCTGGAGAATAAAATGGTGACAGTTGTAACTTATGTCACACAATATTTGGGCAGCCATTTATCACACCAATTGTCAGAAAAAGTTATGCTTCAAAGTATCATAGTGCAAACACGGTATAATACCCAAGTTTTGGTAAAATGTAAAAAGGAGGTTTTGACAAGTACATAGATACCAAATATATCAAGATTTAAAATAGAGCACACCTGTGAAATGGTGGTAAGCTACGGTATCTAAAATAGTCCATAAGAGACACGCTTAAGATGAGAAAGTATGGAGGGACAGGGGTGCTATTCACCACCCCACCTTTATTTTTTTTTTTCTCATTACACTATTTTTTCCATGTAACTTTATTGCCATCACAAATGGTCAACGAGCCCCTTGTGATAGCTTTGTAGATTTGGAAGCAACAGGTACAGCTGTTTGCATGGCTGTAAAAGCCAGGGAATGACCGCTATCAAACCAGAAGTAGTGATGAAATCCGCATTCCTTCCAGCTTCATTCATCACAGAGGAGATGAGTGAACAGATGTTCCTCCATTTCCTCTGTGGGTAGCCAACCTGACCACTTACTAGTCTCGGGCCCACCAACGGAACAGAAGAGTCCAGGAATGGCAGTGGCACGAGGGCTCTGCAAAGCTGTAAAAGTGACCACCTTTACAGGAAAGCCAATCGCAGGCTCCAAAAACAATATCAGGATCATGGCTGCATCTGCTGCCCATGGCAAATGTCCCATGCTGCCCATGGTGTTTATATATGTACGCTGGGGAGCGAGCGGTTACGATCTCAAACCCCTGAACAAAGGCCTTTACCAGTGAATGAGTGGCCAGAGGTCAAAGAAGAGCCAAAATCAAAAATTTCACTCATTGTGGACAAGGATGAAATGTGCCTTTTTTGGCATGAATCATAATTAGGTCCACGACCATGGCATTGTTCAACTGAACCCTTTTCAATCATCCTTGAAGTTGGTTGCACCTCCGCAGCAGGAATAAATGAACAGGCATTAGTTTCAGAAAGACGATGGAAAGTCTTTACTCCCTTTGAAACCACATTTCTTGGACCATTTCTGTCTCTAGTACACTTCCCCAAGCCAACAGACATGCTTTTTCAAAACAATTTGGTTAATGGGAGAAAGGACTCAATTCCAATGCATGGCTGGTCAGTCACCAGGTCCAATATCCTAGCCTTGGAACACAGGTGCATGGGCCAGGCCAAAGAATAGGGAATTGGTCCCATTCAGTCTGCATACTGAGCTGCAGAGGATCAGAGTAAACCAGTACCCTCATGAAAAGGCAGACCATTCAAAGCTTCGTGGAGCAAAGAGTCCAGACATGAATATGGACAGTCAAACACTCATTCCTTAGAAGTGACCCAGGCCTGGGTGTTTCTCCTAAGTGTACTCCAAGTGGCAGACTGCATCCAACATACTTGGGGGGGGGGGGGGGGGGGAAGGTTAGTATCGACACAAAGCTCTGAAGTGTCTATTGTCCCTTGGACGCAATGGCCCAGAATGTAGTCCTTCAAGAGGTGATCAGCTATTCAAAAATGTGGATTACCAGAGCACAAGGATCAGGGAAAGCACTTGTGAAGACCCAAGGAGTCATGGACAGGTCAAAGGAAAAGCCATAAACAGAAAGATGATGTTCACCCACTGTATATCACAGGAACTGCTGATGAAGGGGGAAAATGGGAACATGTAATTACACATCCTTTATGTCTACAGATACTAGAAATTCCCTTTTGTTGCAGACAGGGCTGATTTCATCTGACACATTTGGACACACAAGAAGGTGCGGAGACCCTTCAGATCTAGGATGGAGCAAACACCCACGTTGGGCTTTGGGACCAAAAACAAGTTTGCCTAAAAGCCCCCCAAATCATTCCTCTGTAACATGAAGAAAAACACTCTTGAAGACTAATTACTAAAGTTAATGCAAGGCAGTCTGAAGCACCTGCAAGTTCCTGGGAAAAGTGGGAAGGCTGAGGGCATAAAGCAAGCAGGTGACAGATCGAAATTACAACCTGTATCCCTGGGACAGCAAAGATCCAAAATGCCCCAAACCCAGTCAGCCAAAGACCAATAAATGCTCCCTCCCCACTCGTAAAAGTAGGGGTGTCCCTTTATTCCGAGGAGGACTTTGTGCCAGACTGGCTGGTTTGCACATCAAGGACTTGCGACTGAACTGGATGGAGGAGCTGGCCTTTGAAGCAGAGGTCTGGACAGGGAGAAAGTAACTTTTATGAAATCCAGAAAAGCTTTGTTACTAGGTAAATGTGAATTTTGCACCAATGACTTTAAGGGGTCAACCTCAAAAAACATTCTAGAATATCAAGGATGCCATGGCGCTTTGTTTAAAAAGTCTTACCGTCATTCAGACTTTTGTCTTGGTCACACTCCTTTATCCTCCACTGATGCACCTCTCAGCTTCTAGTGTAGAGCTAGCAGTGCCATTATTCCTGGTCATTTCCTCTACTCCATGCTGTCTAGGACGCACGATCGCCACCCTCAACATGCGACAATCGCATGACCGCAACCAACAATACGTCACGCCCGCGGCGTCAGACCCCAGACCTTCGCACGAAACTCGTGACCAAAGGACCAGCCGATCTAAAACCGCTAGGTGACGTGCGTAACAATGCCACACTCAGCTGCGCCCTGCACAACGATTGTCCAGCTAATGGAATGCAAATCGACGCACCGGCAGCCTGAATGCGCTTGTTACTGGGTCGGGTTAATTATGCAACTAACCCTTCACTGCCACCACCCCTTTTTGTACAGAGAAAGGGGAAACTCGCTTTATCCAATATACACTAATGGTTGAAAAGTCGCCTGTCCAATACGGTCACCGCAGGCCGATTGGGCAGAGGATTAAACAAACACAGTAGCGTCTCTTCAAAAGGCAGGAATTCGTAAATTGCAATTAAGCACTTTAGAAACAGTTTAACACTTTCAGAAAGAAAGATTTATTACTAAAAGTCAAACAGGTGCAATTAAATATTTACAGAAAAAGATGTAACTAAGATATATATATATATATAAAAACAGCACAGCAAAGAGATAACAGGGAGAAGTTAAAAGGTTAAGTTACTTGCCATGTTAAGCCTTAAGGTAAGCAGATCCAAGTTTCAGAGCAAAGAGTGATCTCCTGCTGTTATGAAGTTAAAATTGGGAGATGTGTTTAGCTTAGCTTCAGGCCTACAGCCTGTGTTTTTTAAAGTCCCCCGGCAAGGGGGGTGGCGCTGAGTAACTGTCCAATACCCTGTTTTTGGGGGGGGGGGGGGGGGAAAATCGCCGGATGGGCTCTACATTAAAACTGACAGCTTCATAATCCATGATATGAAACATAGGTGACAGCTGACCTGAGGAATGTTCATTTAACTTGTCACCTGGCTGGTAGGGTTTATGAGGTTCCAACTTCTTTCAAGTCCCAGGAAAAACTCTTATCTTGGTTAGGTGGTGTGATTTTACACAGGTCTTGGGAAAGAGTCTGCTGTCTCTATGGGGGGCTTTGTAGTGCTGGGCCCCCTGCTGCTCCAGCCTGCCAGCAACTTTTAACACTTACACATCTGTCCCTGTGCCTCTCAGGAAGGGAGGGGGTAGGGAAGGATTGAGGAATACTTCTAATAAAAAAGGAGAACTCCACGTCCATCTCTGATGAGCAAGTTTGCTACACATGCATACTACAACTCCCATAGAGCTGAAGGTTTCTGCAAGTAGGTGTGTAGTCCACCTTGGGGACAAGCAGGAAAGGGTAACAGAAGTCCAAGAACAGAAGAAAAATGCTTGTATTTGAGAGATTAAAACGGAGAAGTGGAAGGTACAGTTTACTTATATTTAAACATATTGCATTTTAGAAAAAAAAAAAAGTCTAAAGACTCTCCAAAGAGTCATGCTCTGTCAAACAGAATCCATCCCAGACTGAGAGAACAAGGATCAGATCCTTAGACTGTCTCTGCAGACAAGTTCTGCAGCCAGAAATTCTTGTGCATCTGAACAAACATAAGAACCAGGCGAGAAGGGAAGTCTGCTGTCTACGGAGTACTGCAAGGCTACTGAGAGGACCTCCAATTTTGGGAGAACCCACCAAATTGGATACAGGACTGCTTGTGTGCTTGGATCAGACTGCCAATATCTAGCAAACAACCATAGATACCATCAAAGGTTGCCTAGCCAAGTGCAACAGAGCAAAAAAAGGCTTTAAGGAGTGCATCAAACCTTTTGTCTACTGGATCTTCAAAGACTTGGTGCTCCTTAACCAGAAACATAGGGGGTTTGATGAGGCAGAAAGAAAAACAAAAAAAACAAAAAAAAAAACAAAACACCACACGGTTATACCACAGGAACTTTCCACTTTTTGTGGCAAGTATCCTCAATTGGACACTGCTAAATAAGCCTCTAGGGAGGAGTATACATGGTCTGCTGTGTTCAGTCCTCATACAGAGCCGTCCTGTACTAATTACGCCAGAAAGGACACAGCAGAGTCAGAAGGCAGAGAGTGGGTATTTTTTTTTTTTAGAAAACATACTTGCCTGCTCTGTGCAGTGGTTTTGCACAGAGCAGCACTGATCCTCCTCTTCTCGGATCCTCAGTTGGCAATTCTGGCTCCCTCCCCCTAAGCAGTGCCCCCATAGCAGGCTGCTTGGTATGGAGGAACTGGAACGCACATCACTGAACCAAGATCGAGCTCAGGCGATTATTGGGGGGGGGCTGGGGGAGAGGAGGCTGCTGCACACTAAGGTTTGTTACCTTCATGTATGCATGAAGGTAAAAAAACCTTCAAAGTGTTACTAAACCTAGGACTCTGCATTCACTATATCTGGTCTCCCACAGTACATGGAAATACAATTACTTTAGTAAATATAAATCAGTTAGAGCAGTCTTGTGACTGCTATCAGTGTTCAGCAGAGCACTGGTTAAAGCTTGGAGTTCTCTTCTCTAGGAGGCTGCATAACCCCTGACCTTTGGGCAGTGCTGATTGGCCCTGTGCTGATCACATGCACTCTCCCAAGAAAAGGAAAAAAAACCTCTACCAATAAAAACGCCAAAACTGAGCATGTGCAGAGTGTGTCCACACGATGGAGATAAGAGGGAGGCACTGGAAGAAGGGGAGGATCATAGAAGTCAGGATTAAACAGCATTTTTACACAATGCGGAGAATTAATCGCTTAGGTTCCACAGTGAGTATATCAAGCATGCTTTACTGCATAAACAGACTGATTTTACTGTTGTGGGTTTAGTAACACTAAGCCTTTAGAACCACTTTAAGGGTTTCTTTCAGTTTCGGAGAGGCCAACGTGGATACCAGGTCTCAAACTGGAGTAAGGTTGTGCCTGTAGCACCAGGGTGCATTGTCCTGTAGCACAGCATGTGATAAAGCTGGGCTGAGGAGGACTGAGGTACTGTTTCCATGGGCAGGACAATGCACACAGAGTGCTACCACCCATCTGAATGTGTCGCAGCAGACATAAAATTAGCACTTCAAGGGGAAGGCGTTTCAGAAGATGCAACACAATTACCACACAAGGAAAAAGTGTTGCACTGCGCAGCACATCAATTTAAAAAAAGTGTAGCTGTAGTCCTGCAACACTCTGCTTTTGGTCTAATGAATACTGGCATCCCCTAACTGCACAGGGCAGGGGCTCTAAAGGTCTTCAGGAACTGGGTCATATTGGTGCAGGTCGCCACTGGGTGGGGAAAGAATCAGACTGTTCTCCATCAGGTTCAACAATCCAGGCAAGATAGGAAGGTTAAAAGTAAACAAAAACAATCCCACACCAAAATTAACATTTTGCCCAATGAACTGCTGAAAGAAATACCAGACAAGACTGTGGTAAAGTTTCTTGGAAGGATATAAGGATGGTAATGAAGATCCCTAAGGCCTTCAACTCTAGCATGGGATTAAAAATATGCTAGACCTTTTGCCAAAAAATTGTAAGACCTGAATAACGGACATGAAAAAGACAGATTCATAAAATGAAGAAAATGCTTCTCAATCAAGGAAAGAAGGTTCCAATGCATGTGAATGGGCTCTAAGGCTAGGCTATACAAATCCCAGAACCAAACTCATGAGGTCCTCTAGTTGTAGTCGATGGATCTAGCTCCTGGATTGGACAGACTGGCTCTGGAATTCCATATTAAATTTGCTGACCCCTGTCAAGGCTCTTTACCTCCATAAAAATACATATTATGTTGGGGCAGGATTTAAAGGCAAATACATATTGGCATGAAACACATCTTTAAAACTGAAAAACACAGTAATGTGTACAAATAGGTCACATTAAAATCAGTAGCTTTCAAAAAGGCAGCATGTAAAAAGGCAAGAACCACCAAAATCATGTACAAGAACTACAAAAATGACAGTAAAATATGTTGCATGTGTTCCAAGAATGTGAAAATGCCTCCAGGTCCAAGGCAGTAAAACTATCATGTAGGATTACTATGCGTACATGGTCAAACATTAACATCTGACCTAGATATTTAAAAGACTATTGTAAGGAAATAATTTACAAAATCCCCATTTTTTTAAGTTTATAAGAAATGTTATATTTTATAATTAGGTATACTACAGATTGCAATTTATAAGCAGTACAGTGATCGTTCCGAGCACATAAATTGGTGGATAAACCATTCGCCCTTAAGTGTACTTGCATTTAAGAGGAGGAAATGTGTATTTACATTGTGTAAGATCTGATTTAGAAAGGTATAAGATATTACCATCCTTTTAGGCCCTTCAAGATGCACAGTAATTTTCTTAAGAGCTCTAAAAAAAAAAGAAACAAAAAAAAAAACCCACTTGGAGGCAAAATAAGTATGTCAGACAGTGTGATTATAGTGCAAATGACCTCTTGTAAGAACTGCCATTCAGTACTGTAGTGAACACATTGATTGCAGGCCAGCACAGAACAAAACCACATGTGCCAGAGTTCAATTTACCACGGAGATAAAGGTGGTGGTGGTGGAATTAAATGTTTATGTGCAAAAGGAGTTGGCACTTGATAACAGGGACCGCAAGGTGCCAGATGATAACCTATTGGGCAACAAAAAATCCTCTGCAAGTGCCACTGACCTGTAACAGGCTTCCTGCTCACAAACACCTAGACTACAACCAGCTGCAGATATCCACAGAATACTGGCTGTACTATGGCCAATTTGGTCTAAGAATCCTTCTATGAAATGGTGCTTGGATTTGTGTGTCCAAACAAAGCATGCAGAGATCTTTTCTAGACAGCTGGTAGTTCCCTTAAGGGCCCATTCACAAAACCGCCTGGCACGCATTACAGTGCATATAACGTGTGTGCCGCTTTCTTACAATGCATTTCAGTGTTTGTCTTTAACAATTTAAACAAAAACTATGCACAGCAGCATGCTGTAATGCTTTGTGTCTTGTGCTGAATTTTTATGCAATGCGTGTATAGTGTGAACAGGGAACACAGGGCAAGCAGTGTCACTATGTTAAGCCTGCGTTGATCCCAGCACACGGTGTTTACAAAACACAAAGATGACTCACCTAGCATTAAAGTAAAAATATGGGAGCTGCCATTGCAAACCTGTCTCTTCATGTCCTAAAGTAAAACTATGCCCCCCATTAAAAATGTACATTAGTACATAAATATAAGCACATCTGCACTTGGTTTTTAGTCCCCAGGCAAAATCCCACAAATATCTGTTGATCCGGATAGTAAAATCTACCTTCAGCCGGATGTAGGCTTCATGGACACTACAGCTGCTAAACTGACATTTAGGAGCAGCTGGGCGTTTTTCTTCTGAAGCCCCTGAACTCTCCTCTGTGTTATCCTGTGTGTCCATGTACATATATACTATATTGCCAAAAGTATTGGGCCGCCTGCCTTTACACGCACATGAACTTTAATGGCGTCTTAGTCCGTTGGGTTCAATATTGAGTTGGCCCACCCTTAGTTACAACAGCTTCAACTCTTCTGGGAAGGCTGTCCACAAGGTTTAGGAGTGTGTCTATGGGAATGTTTGACCATTCTTCCAGAAGTGTATTTGTGAGGTCAAGCACTGATGTCGGACAAGAAGGCCTGACTCACAGTCTCTACTTAATTCACCCAAAAGGTGTTCTATCAGGTTGAGGTCAGGACTGTCAAGTTCCTCCACCCCAAACTCCCTCATCCATGTCTTTATGGACCTTGCTTTGTGCACTGGTGCGCAATCATGTTGGAACAACGGTGACCATGGAGGAGATTGGAATTCAATGATTTTGAGGGGTGTCAATAATTTTGGCAATATAGTGTCATTGTTTAGAGGAGTTTACAAGCGGCTGAGTTTACTGAGTTTCTCTGAAAGCACAAAAACTGTGTTCAGGACAAATGTTTATTGGCATTTAAAATGCCAAACACATCTAAATGGTAAACGCATTCAGCACTCCGCATTTATTCATTTCAGCGCCCAGAATAAACAAATTCTGGCCAATGAAAAACTTCTGTACACCAAATGCTGCTAGACTGTTAAATGCACCTAAACAGGCTTGGGAAAAAAAATTTACAAAAATTTTTCAATAAACCAGTGTGCATGAAGCCGTATACTGCTACTCCTAAACATGAGTTTAGGAGCTTCTGGTGTTTGTCAAAGCCCCTTAACTCAACTCAATAAAAGCCTATGTGTCTATGCACACAGGCTTTTATCAGAGCTTAGAAGCAGCAGCGTTTATGGGCACTTAAACATCCCTCTCCTAAATGCAGAAGAATCATGATCAGGAAAGGAACACTTTGGGCCACAAAAACGTGTGTAAATGTGCATCAACGGTAGTCATGTTTAGCACTTGGGTGTTTATTCATTTCAGTGGCAAGTACTCTGCAGGTCCAATCGCTAAATGCAGCACTGCGTGTACACATGTTTTTGCCAGGTTTAGTGTCTTTCAGTGGCCAGAAGAGCTTGGCATCCAAGGAAACTTCAGTGAACATGTAGGGCAACACAGTTTCCTGTAATGGTATGACAAGGATGTAATACTGATCCAGAATTCAATGTACAGTTCTCATTCGTGTAGGCTGTGCTTGCACCACAGTGGAACTGTAGGTCACTGGAAATGACCTACAGTACCACTGACCTCAATTTTACAAAGTCGATGCGGTGATGCTCATGGAACATTCACTTTACGTTACAGGATAGGATGCACTTATTTGATGAAAAAAAAAAATATATATGGGTTTGGAAAACCCATTTACTGTCCGACCAATGATTATTCAGGCTTTAATTGATGGTGTCTCTGTTGGTGGCTTTATTGCTCTGCCTATCTTGCTCATGTACTTAACTTCTATGTTCTACATAACTGTACTTATTTGAAATTATTACAGATGTGCCTTTTTCTATTGTATGTAATACCTTATGCTGTGAAGCTGTTTTTGCAGCCTATTTCTTAATAAATAAAAATGTTTGGGGAAAAAAGTATGGGCATATCCATTATTTATTTCAGGTACTTATATAGCGCCGTCAATTTACGCAGCGCTTTACATATATATTGTACATTCACATCAGTTCCTAACCCCCAAGGAGCGCACAATCTAAGGTCCCTAACTCACATTCATACATACACATACTAGGGCCAATTTAGACAGGATCCAATTCACCTACCAGCATGTATTGGAAGTGTGGGAGGAAACCGGAGTACCCGGAAGAAACCCACGCAGGCACAGGAAGAACATGCAAACTCCAGGCAGGTGGCGCCGTGGTTGGGATTTGAACCAATGACCCTAGTACTGCCAGGCAGACGTGCTAACCATTCTATGTAAGAACACAGTGCCATGAGTTACGTTAACTTTACAGAACACATTTTTCTGCATACAATAGTGTGTAGCCAGCCCAAGGCATCAGTATTTTGAGTCACTGACTAAGTATGCAAATAAGGCCTTCTGACTTTACACCTTTATTTCCTGATCTGCATGTTTGTCCAGTTCAGTATCTCTAACTATTGACGTCTGAGACAGCTAAAACTCCCATATACAGAAGGAGATCAGAACCAACAGTCTCTATAGTTCTCTAAAGGAATATATATTGTCCAACAATCAGCTGGTTTGACGATTTTCAGTCAGTGTGTACAGCAGTCTGTCCAGCAGAAGCTGGTCTATCAACCGACTTTTGTTGAAGGAACATACTGGAAGAAAACCAGTATCTAAATGGCTGCAAGGGCTGATCAATGTATTCGGGAAGGAGGGGGGGGTTGTTTGGGGCAGGTGGGCTGAATCCTCCAACAGAATAGCAAGGGAGATAGCCACACCCTCACTTGTGTTGGTAGGACAATCTCTCAGGCATTTTTCATTCAATCCAGCATGCAAAGGGCTCTAGATCAGCATTTCTTTAACCACTTTCCCTCTGGCCGATAGTAGAAGTACTGCTACAGGGTTGCACAAAATCATATAATATATATACACATACACACACGTGATTTGCATTTCTGGGTAGGGCGACGTGTGGCGGCTAGGAATGTCATTCAGCGATCTTTGGGTAAAGCTGACAGGGGAGAGACCTGTGTATCTCTGCACAGCATGTCTCCGTGGTAAAACAGCACAGTTAACCCTTTGATCACCCCAGATGTTAACCCCTTCCCTCCCAGTGTCACCAGTAGTGTCAGTGCTTTTTATTAGCACCAATCACTGTATTAGTGTCATGGAGGATATCAGTAGCAGCTAGTCAGTTCCCACCTAGTCTCAATGCCCGCTGTAGTCCCACTATAAGTAGCTGATCGCCGCAATTACTAGTATAAAAATAAATGAATAATAAAAATTGCAGTATATATATACAAACACCGCTATGTGTAGACGCTATAACTTATAAACCAACTAATTTACACGTATTGGGAATTTTTTTTTTTAGCAGACATTTTGGCCTAAATTTATGAAATTAGATTTTTTTTTTTAAATTGGATATGTTTTATAGCAAAAAGTCAAAAATATGTTTTTTTTCCCCCAAAATTGTCTTTGTTTATAGAGCAAAAAATAAAACACGCAAAAGGTGACCAAATACCACCGAAAGAAAGCTCTATTTGTGGGGGGAAAAACAAAAAAGGCTCCCCCCTCCCTGCTAGTCCCCGGGGGCGGGGCTGGAGACAGGCGGGGAGGAGGAGATAAACAGCGCAATGTTATTATTACACCTTTCGGTCACCATAAAGCCCCTTTTGTTTTTAAAAGCCCCAGACATTTCTAATATCACCTCCAATTTAAATACAGTTTTGGTTAAAATTTATTTATTTTTTTATCTGGACAAGTAGATTGTCATGAGGGACAAGTAGATTGGGGCACCAATTTAGTCTCTGGACAAGTAGTTTTTTTCCAAAAAATGTCCACACCCCTGATGTGTCTTTTTCAACTAGACTATGTAAGCAGCTAAATACACAGATGAAATACATATGAGAGCCATTTTAATCCCAAAAGGATTTGTATTTCTGTCCATCCAGCCCCGAGATTAAACACAGCTCTGCCACACAGCACAATCCTGCCAGGGGACCATCTTTCTCAGCTGTAGATTCAGTTTCTCTTCAGGTTTCGTGCCCGCACCCTCATCCTTTGACTGGTGAATAACAAGAGGGCCCCGGATCCCCCCCCATGTAAATGGGTATACTCATTCACTTAAAACAAAATTACAAAAATTTTGAAAGGTAAATAAATCATGATGCAAATATGAAAAATATTCCCCGATGTACATCCACCATCAACCACAATGAATGCCACCCACCAACATGACTGCTTTCTCCCAGAGCTTAACCACTTGCCCTCCAGGAGGATTTAACCCCCTTCCAGACCACTTTTTGTGCTGCGTTACTTTAACTCACAATTGCGCAGTCATGCAATGAAGTACATAAATGAAATTTATGTCCTTTTTGCCCCACAGATAGAGTTTTCTTTCGGTGGTATTTGATCTGCGTTTTTTTATTTCTTGCGCTATAAAAACAAAAGACTGACAATTTTGAACAAAAAACATATATTTGAGATTTTGCTATAAAAAAAATCCCAATACGTGTAAATGAATTGGTTTACGTGAAAGTAATAGCGTCTACAAATGGCGGTATAGATGCTGGAATTTTTTTTTATAATAGTAATGGCGGCAATCAGCGACTTATAGCAGGACTGCGGCAGGCATTCTGACACTGGGTGGGAACTGATTGACTACCATTGACAACCCCAGTGACACCAATACAGTGATCAGTGCTAATAAAAGCACTGACACTGTGCTAATGACACCGGGCAGGAAGAGATTAACTTTTGGGCGACCAAAGGGTTAACTATGCATGTTACATCTCTGCTGTGCAGGGAATCGCTGGCCGGGACTTGGTGATTGACATTCCTAGCCACCAATAACGGTGCAGGTAGGACAGTGCATGCGCGCGCCCCCTATCCAGAACTGCAAAAACATACATACGCAGCCCTGCCGCCGTACTTCTACTATAGGGCGGCGTGCAAGCGGTTAAGTAAACAAGGGGGAGGGGCTCAATGACAGTCGGTAGGGTAACCTGGTAATGCCAGACACATCCATATTTGGTCAATGACAATGGGTGGCCCTAGCCCTTTGTGACATTAATCAAACAAGGATGTGTCCGCGTACGGTCAATAAGTGGCCCCACCCCCTTGTTTAGCAGCAGATCAGTCTACAGAAGCCAAGCGATGGAAACGTCATGTCTGCAGGCTGTGTTTCTTATTCCTTTAAATTGTAAGCTCCATGAGCAGGGCCCTCATATTCCTTCTGTACTGAAATGTATTGGAATTGTACTGTCTCCCTTATATTGTAAAGCGTGGCGCAAACTGTTGGCGCTATATAAATCCTGTAGAATAATAATAATTCACTGATTGATTATGGATATACATCAGGGGACTTTATATTTAATTTAAGAACTTGTCAAAAACAGTGAGGTTTTTATTTACACTCGTCATTTTCTTGGTGAAGGAGAAGGGGTACTATTTACCCTACACATTCACATAGGGTGCCTGAGATACCAATAAGTCACCCTCCACAACTGGCAAAGTGCGTTGCCAGGAGGGCCCTGCTCAAATGGGTTTTTGGGGAAGATCCAGCGCTCTTTATTTTTGATGCAATGTCCCCCCACAAAATCCATACCAGACCCAAAGGGGGTTTATTTACTAAAGCTGGAGAGTCCAAAATCAGACTCCCTTCTGCATAGAAACCAATCAGCTTCTAACCTCAGCTTGTTCAATGAAGCTTTGGCAATGAAACCTGGAAGCCGATTGGTTTCTATGCAGAAGGGAGTCTGATTTTGGACTCTCCAGCTTTAGTAAATAAACCCCAAAGAGTCTGGTATGGATTTTTTTTTTTTTTTTTAAATGCCAGTTCTTTTTACATTCTGCAGTCAGTGGGGAATCACGGTTGACAGGCATGAGTCGCGGCAGTTAGTGGGTGCCTTAACCAGCAGCCCAGAAAAGAACTATCACATTTAGCAGTGGTAGGAATACCACACTGATACTTGCACACAGAAGGGGGGAGGGGACAGGAATCACACAGGTGTATTCTAGAGGGAAGGATGACAGGCTCCCCCAGGTCCTAGAGCTGTGTACACTGAATGCAACATCACCCCACCCCCCCCCCGCACAGAGATTGGGGAGGGGGATAGACCATCACACCACCCACAGTACCTATAGGATGTCTGCAGACTCTGACCATCTCTGGTAGTATGTCAAACACTAAATAATATGCACACCACTTTGGTGTGTCAAGGGCTGCAGTTGAGCTCACCTCATCAGCTGACCATCACTGGGAGTAGTTCCAAAAACAAGCTATATGTTCACAAAATAAATGAAGTGCATGGGAGTTAGAACAAGCCTTTCGTGACTTAAAGCGCAACGGTCACCCCAAAGGCCTCCTTCACATGTGCTGCAATCTTTTCTGCCGCTCCAAGGTGGATTGCTTTGCAGAGGCAGTTTGCAGGCATTCTGGAGGCAATGCTGCAACTGGCTTGTGGCTGCGATGCAGTCCCAATGACATGGCCGTGCCTACGAAACGTCATGTTGAGTTAAACTGCCTATTAATCGTCCTCTTAAGCCACTCTTCGATGCAATCTGGTCATGCATGGTATTTTGTCTTGCTCTATTGACTTTAGTGTGAACAAGGCATATTACTTGTTATGGGTGTTGTCAGTGTTTATACGGTTTAAATATAATTTGTCTGTTTTTAATACGAGTTATCATTTGTAGGTTGTCAGAAAAAAAAAAAAAAAAGTGTGCTGTTAGTAAAGTTTTGTCAGTAAAAATTGCAGCTGGAAGTTAGCAACTCTGAGGTTACGGCTGTCTGTATCCCCGCTAGGGAGCTTATATTAACGACTGTCACTGGCACTGAAAGTCAAGGGAAAAAAACTAAACAAAAACAAATCTGAAACCTGAGCCATTAAATGAACACTTAGAGGAGAAATCTTCCAACAGGGACACTGGTTCCATTGACCACTGTCTAAAAGGACTTTTTACTTTAAAGACAGGAAGTGAAGGGTAATCTCCCCAATAAAACAACTGAAAAAAGTAACCTGTTCTTTGTATTACTTCCGTTTTGTGAATTTCCTGGTGTTCCTGCCAGTCTCTGCGTTCCTACTATAAACTGACCATACCAAGCAGGAAAACACGACTGTCAGTTCTCTAGCTAGGCCTGCTCTCCTCCAATGATCAGAGTTGACATGTCCCCTATTCCCTATGCACAATCATTTACTGGGAAGTTCAGTGTACTGTGGTTTCTCCTTCCCTAGCACATAGGCAGCTGAGAATAGAGGGAATGAGATCACAAAGCATTTACCTTTTTTTTTTTTCCCTCACAGTTGGTATAGAAAAGAAGAAAAGAATCACCCCCTTTACAATAATCTCATTGTATTGCTTTGTAGCCTGAAATGAAGACAGTTTTTGTTTTATCCAGCTGTATTTGCTCAGTGTAACTTATAACATCCAAGTGAAAGATAGAACACAAACAAGTTAGAAAAAAAAAAAGAAAATCACTGAGTTGGAAAAAAGATCACCCCCTTGTGTCAGTATTTTGTTTTAATTACAGCCCTTGGTCTGTTGGGATGTCTCTACTAACTGCAATGTTTGCCCACTCTTTTCAGAACTGCAAAGTTCAGTTAAATTTGATGGTGACCATTTGTGGACTGCAGTTTTCAAGTAATTTCACGGATTTTCAATGGAGTATAAATCTGGGCTCTGAGCAGACCATGCAGGACATTCACCTTTTTCTCCTTCAACTGTGCTATGTGCTTTGGGTCATTGTCATGTTGGAAGGTAAACCGTCTTCCCATTGACAACTTCCTGGCAGAGAACAGCAGATTTTCCTGAAGAATTTGACGGTATTTTGCCACATCCATTTTTTCTTCTGTCCAGACAAGTCCTCCAGTCCCTGATGCAGAGAAACATCCCATAACAGATTACCACCTCCATGCTTTACTGTAGGAATGCTGTTATTTGGGTGGTGAGCTGAATTGGATTTCCGCCAGACACCTCGTCTAGTGTTGAGGCCAAATAATTCGATTTTAGTCTCATCTGATGAACACCTTTTCCCATGTGGCCTCAGAATCTACAAGGTGCATTTTGGCAAAGCTCAGGTTGTGACTGCATGAGGCCTTTGTGGAGTGGCTTTTCTTACAACTCTCCCATAGAAGCCACATTTGTAGAAAATTTGTGATATTGTTGACACATGCACACAATGGCTACCCTTGCTCATAAATTCCTGCAACTGCTTCAGAGTTGCTGTAGGCCTCTTGGTAGCCTCAATGACCAGTTTCCTCCTGGCTCTTTCATCTAGTTTGCAGCAACATCCTAATCCAGGGAGGATGTGTTGTACTAAATACCTTTGACTTCTTAACAGACTTTGCTGTGCTTCTAGGCATTGATAAAGCCTTTGAAGTTTTTTTGTATCCATCTCCTGACTTGTGCCTGTCCACAACTTTATCCTGGAAATATTTTCACAGTGGCTTGACACCCATAGTTGACTGCTTCAGTTTTACTATCAGAGACTGACATGCTCCAGGAAAGCTCTTTTCATGTGGATCTAATCAAAATGATCACAGCTGATGACAGTTGAAAGTCAAATGGCTTTGTGTGACATTGAGAAGGCGATTAACTACACCTGACTGAGTTTACAAGTCATTTTTAGGAGGAGGTGAACCTTTTTCCAACTAGGATTCTGTTTTTATTTTTTTTTTCTGACATTGTTGTGTTATATTTTTCACTTTTATTTACCCAATGCAACTTATAACATCCAACTGGATAAAAGAGAAACTGTCTTCATTTCAGGCAGCAAAGAAACAAAATGTGATTTTAAAAAGAGGAGTGATATTTTCTATACCCACTGTATACACACACACAAATGTTTTGCCTTTCATTTTAAACTGAATTTTTTTTCTTTTTTATACAAGGTGGTTAGGGTTTACAATCAGTTTAGCTTTTATTTTTTTATTTTTTTTTAAATCTGCACCTGGTGATTCTGCCATGAAGGTTCTTGTTCATGCACCTCCTGTTACAGAATGACCACTTGCACTTTTCTCCTCTCCCAAATGTGCTCCTGCATTATTACCCTGCCACATGTGCCACCAATGGGGCACTACGCTCCAATAGTTCGCTCAGCGCTGTACATTACAAAGGGGGACAGAACATTACCAATACAATGTAAAACATGAGGGGATTGAGGACTATAAGTGAAGAAAAGCTGTCCATTTTCAAGTGTTACCAAACCCACAGCTGTAAAATCAGTCTATATGCAGTAAAGCATGCTTGTTATACTCACAGTGGAACCTAAGAGGTTAACCTTCTACATTGTGTAAAAAAAGGCTGTTTGATCCTGTCTTCTATGATCCTCCCCTTCTACTGTCCCCAATCTATCTGCTGATAGTACAGAGTTCTAGGAGTCACTCTGCACATGCTCAGTTTAGTGTGTATTGCTAGAGGGGTTTCTTTCCTCTCTGGCACAGTACATGTGATCAGCACAGGGCCAATCAGCACCATCCAGACAGAGGGTCAGGTGTTATGTAGCCTCATAGGAGAGTCAGTGGAGAATGAACACATGGGAGTCACAGCCACGGCACAGAGCTCTGAAGGGGACATGAAATGTCTGTTCTGTAGTAAAACAAACTTATCTGCCTGCATTCAACAAACCACAGCCTGTAAACCAAGCTGCGCATGCACAGGTCAGCTTGCAGCAGTTGGGCCAATCCTGTGCGCCAGGATAACTAGCTCTTGCACATGCACAGAAGTGACGTCATACAGTGTCGGTCACCAGGAGAAGAATGGTCAACTGTGGCTGCAAGAAACATTTGCCTAATGTATGGCAAACCTAAAAAATGTAGATTGAGGAACCTCCACTGCCAGCTATTGCATTCAAGTAGCTGTGGCACCTGTGGCTGCCTGAATATCCAGTGACTGCATCTAACAGGATGTGTAGTCATGCCTTGGCCAATACTTTTTCCACCTAACCCAGTAGTTTTTTTTTTTTTTTTTTTTAAATCTTTTGTCAAGGCAGATGGTGCTGACAAAGCCATCAACAGCTCAATTTTTGGAAAAGTCAGCAGAAATCTGGAAAATTTTGAGTGGTCTATGGCCAGTTGTAGCTCATGGGGTGATTTAAAGATTTTTGTTATACTGTGTCAGTTGTTCTTTAAGCCCCCCATTGACACCTGAGCGATTTGTAGGAAAATTCCTAAAGCACAACAGTGCTCATGAAGAATCCCATTATCCTCAATGGGTCCGTTACCATCTAAAAGGATGGCATTAGAACATACCCCTCTAACAATTAGAGAACTGAATAAAAGTTCCCAAAACAAACATTTCCCAGTAAAATTCTACTAGTGTATGGCCAGTTTTAGAGACGATTTACACATGTGCAGTGCGGATTGAAGTTCAAGTTTCACAGCTAATTGACTCAGCAGTTGTCCAGTAGTTCCTGTCAGGTATACATCAGGATCAGGTCAGGATTTTATCCTATTCACACATGTGGTTTAGAAACGGTTCCCATAGAAGTCAATAGCCTGTAATTCTCACCTGAACCTGAAGGCACTGCTCAGAAATCGTAAGGGACTCTTTCAAACCGCACTGAATCTGCACTGCCAGCGGACCAGACTATGTGAACAAGCACCATAGGAAGCAATGTTATTTCACGTCATGCAGATTGGATGCGCTTCAAATCACATCCAATCCACATATATGTGAACCGGCGCTTAGTGTGGCGGCGCTGATCACCTGAAGCTTGGAACCCGAGGGGTAGAATTGCATGTTACTGGCCCCACATACTTTAGTGGGAGTTCCTTTAAAATATGTTCGTTTTTCAGGCTTTACCTTTTAAAACAGCTTGGACCAAAACAAAAACACGCATTTCTGTTCCTGTATTACAAGTCACACACAAAAATAAAAAGAGTCTCCAAATCGCCTGGTTATGTACATGCTGCATGTGAATGGGAACTAAAGCCTCGGGATCAGCATAGCATCCAGAATTCTCTGAAGATGTCAAGTAGAAACTAGTTGGCATTCTCTCCTCTTCCCTAAAGCTGGCCACTGAGGAAGTCACATGACTAGACCAGAGCACTGCAAGTATAAGCATCTTCCTTCTACAGCAGTCGTCTCCAAACTGTGGTCCTTTGCATGCCTTTATCTGGCTCTTGCAGTTCTATTCCTCCCATTGACACCAAAGACGGGGCACGGTATCCTCTCCTGACACCAAAGACGGGACACCCTTTACTACCACTAATGCCAGGACAATTTATATTGCCACGGACTGCCCCCCCCCGAAGGACAATAAAGTTGCCCTTTGTTTATAAAGTTCAGAGCCCCCCTATTCTACAGGGTAGCCAGCATAGGGGTTAGAAGAGCGGTGGGAGCAGTTCGTACAGGGGGTTGGGCGAGCAGGGGGTTGGGCGAGCGGGGCGTACAGGGGGTTGGGCGAGCGGGGCGTACAGGGGGTTGGGCGAGCGGTGCGAGAGGTTCGTACAGGGGGTTGGGAGAGCGGTGCGTACAGGGGGTTAGGCGAGCGGTGCGTACAGGGGGTTAGGCGAGCGGTGGGAGAGGTTCGTACAGGGGGTTTGGCGAGCGGTGCGTACAGGGGGTTAGGCGAGCGGTGGGAGCGGTGAGAATAGGGGGTTAGGTGAGCGGTGCGTACAGGGGGTTAGGCGAGCGGTGGGAGTGGTTCGTACAGGGGGTTGGGCGAGCGGTGCGTACAGGGGGTTGGGCGAGCGGTGGGAGTGGTTCGTACAGGGGGTTAGGCGAGCGGTGCGTACAGGGGGTTAGGCGAGCGGTGCGTACAGGGGGTTAGGCGAGCGGTGCGTACAGGGGGTTAGGCGAGCGGTGGGAGTGGTTCGTACAGGGGGTTTGGGGAGCGGTGCGTACAGGGGGTTAGGCGAGCGGTGAGAATAGGGGGTTAGGCGAGCGGTGCGTACAAGGGGTTAGGCAAGCGGTGAGAATAGGGGGTTAGGTGAGCGGTGCGTACAGGGGGTTAGGCGAGCGGTGAGAATAGGGGGTTAGGTGAGCGGTGCGTACAGGGGATTAGGCGAGCGGTGAGAATAGGGGGTTAGGTGAGCGGTGCGTACAGGGGATTAGGCGAGCGGTGAGAATAGGGGGTTAGGTGAGCGGTGCGTACAGGGGGTTAGGCGAGCGGTGGGAGTGGTTCGTACAGGGGGTTGGGCGAGCGGTGCGTACAGGGGGTTGGGCGAGCGGTGGGAGCGGTGCGTACAGGGGGTTAGGCGAGCGGTGCGTACAGGAGGTTAGGCGAGCGGTGCGTACAGGAGGTTAGGCGAGCGGTGGGAGTGGTTCATACAGGGGGTTAGGCGAGCGGTGGGAGCGGTGAGAATAGGGGGTTAGGGGAGCGGTTTTAAGTTTAGTCAGATCCGCGTACATGGACGGCGAGGGGCTTAAAACTTGGCAGATATTTTCCGGCACCCAGAGAGCCGCATACAGCCTGCCATACAAGTGAATGGCTGTAGGTGGGCACTCTTTTGTACACGCCGATAGCTTGTGCATGTACTCACCTTGGCGTGCAGGAAATACGTGGAACCTGTATGTACACAGAGGTCATTGTCGGAGTCCAGCCATTCTCCTGCACAGCAGGCTATACACACCACCTGCCACTCCCCAGGCGCAGGAAAACCTCAATATTACCATTCGCTTGTTTTCAGCCTCTCCTCACCTGTGTGCATCTTATGGTCAGGCGAGACCTTCGTCCTGGGCACAGTACACACACCACACAACTACAAGTCCCAGGAGACACAGCACATACTGCTCCAGCTGTAAATACTCCCTCCCGTCTACCGCAGGGAGTGTCTGGAGTGCAGGTCGCTCGGGACAAAGCCGTGCTTCTCACACACGTCCCCGGACAGCAGACACTACAGCCGCTGTTTCCCTCACCGAAGCACTAGCGGCCACCACCGCGCTGCCTCCAGGCAAGCCCAGCAATGTCCGCCGACATTCACACGGATACAGCAAAGTTCGGTAACAGACACAAGCGCCGAGCCACTCACCGACTCGTCGACGCCATTGTTACGGTGTCCGCTGACCCCCGTACAGTAACCCGGCAGTCACCACGCTTCTCTTTTTTATAGAGCTCGGTCACGTGTCTCAAAGGGGAAGCCGTGAGCTCATAACGACTCATTGTTAGCTACCGCGCAAGCGCATAAGAAGATAGCTGCTACTAGCCCGCCTACTACACATGCGTACTCAGGCTTGCTTGCTGTGGAATGTGTGTCGAGTCACTCTAACCTGGATGGCTACGCATGCGCATACAGTACTCAACGTTACCTGTAGTTTACATGAGGAAACGGGGAGGTGGTGTCTGGGTTATGTAGTTCTTCAGCTAGTGGGGACTGATGGATCCCAGGGGATGCTTGCCTCTATTAAAGAACAAGATATAATACAGGTTTATGGTTTGGGTAAACACATCACCCTACATAAAAGCTGCTGGACTGGTTGAAGTACTTTGAAAAGTGCAGAGGTGTGTGGAAGCTGTAATCAGAGAATTATAGGGTAGTGACAATATACACAATAAAATGTCATGGCCGGGGCCTGCAGGCCTTTGTGCACGTCACACGGTGCTGCCTTCCTACACAAGTCTGGGGGAATGCAATGCTTGCTTGATAGAGATGGAATACAGGTCAGGAGGAGGACAAGTGAAGGTCAGATGGTCCTGTATTCTGGATGGTCTCAGAAGCATTTCCATCTGATGTCATCAACAAAGGCCCACAGACACAGACCATAAAGGAATCGCTGGCTTTGTAAAGGTTTTGTGGTAGGGCCACATCACCAAGGTCACAAAACCCATTCCAAACGATATTGCTCCCCAGCTGGCTGAAATTCTGGACAATCTTGTTAACTGGCTAGGCAGCAGCTGCTAGGCAGCAGCTGCTCAGCAACATAGGAAGAAGATATGTGGTCTCTTAGAGCTCATACACACTAGCGGTTGTGGGGCAGCAAAACCCCATGCTTGAGCCACACTCTTATCGCCCCCAACCGCTACCTCCTTTTTTTTTTATTCATAAAGATTTCATTAAGTATTTGCAAAACCACAGTGGCTAAATGGTTAGCACTTCCGCCTGGCAGTACTAGGGTTGTTGGTTTGAATCTCAGCCATGGCACCACCTGCCTGAAGTTTGCATGTTCTCCCTGTGCCTGCATGGGTTTCCTCCAAGGTACTCCAGTTTCCTCCCACACTCCAAAGACACACTGGTAGGTAAATTGGCCCTAGTATGTGTATGTATGAATGTGAGTTAGGGACCTTAGATTGTATGCTCCTTGAGGGTTAGGGACTGATGTGAATGTACAATATATATGTAAAGCACTGTGTAAATTGACAGCTCTATATAAGTACCTGAAATAAAACCAAAATAGAGTACACAGCACAAGGTCAAATACACGGCATGTATAGCCATGCTGAGAACAATCCTATACATTGATAAATGTGAAACCACTCCCATTATATGCATTTTCCACATGGACACAGGCAAACAAACAGCTCTTCAGAATAACAAAAGGTAGCATTCTGCAACAAAGTCCCTGCAATGTATATAGATCACCCAGATAGGAAGATTTTTTTTCTCAACAAAAGTGGAGTTACTCTTTAACCTCCTTGGCGGTTTTCCCGAGTGTAGCTCGGGGTAGAATTTCTACACCAAGAACGGTAACCCCGAGCTACACTCGGGCTTACCATGCAGCGTTCTCTGGGGGTCCCTGCAGTACTTACCTTGTCCTTCGCTCCCACGATGGGTCCCCTGCAGCGTTCCCGTCCATCTCCTCCAGCGGATGCCGGCATCTGGCTTCCGTGTTCCGGTCCCTGTGACGTCGGAACGTTCGGGCGGCGGAACCGGCGGGAAATTTTAAATTTTTAAAAAATGACATTTTTGCTGTCATTGCTTTTTCACTGCATTTCGCATACATTTTGTCCCTACTGCTTTGTCCTGCGCCCTGCCTGCATTTTGACTGTTCTTTCTGCCTGGAAACTTAGAAAAGTCCATGGCGGCCAAAAAGCATCCCTTTACGTCAAAAGCGGTTTTAGAACAGCAATAGTAAATCAGAACCACTTGCAGAATTGAGTGATAATGATTTGTGGGGAAATTCGTCATCAGACACTGAAAACGATTTTGCGACTTTGCTCAGCGATGTGCGAATTTGCCTCTGTATTTCAAATTTCAGTGTTTTTGGTTTGATTATATTATTGAATTAAATTTATTATTATATTATTATTTTTTATGATTATTTATTAAATTATAATTTATGATTTCGTGTTTCAAGTTTTATCATATCCGGAATGTTTAATAGACTCTTTTTCGGATAGATTTCAGTGAGTTATTCCTAAAAATTACAGCCTACAATAAAAAACTACATATTTCCATGCAAAAAAATGGTACCGCTTTTGGTACAAAATTCCTGACATAATCATACCGCCAGGGAGGTTAAATGATTCAGATCAAACAAAATTTTAATATTACGCAAAGATAACCGGAATAAATACAAAATGAAGTTTTTAAATGATGATTTAATTTAATAAGGAAAGAAACGTGTCCAAACCTGCCTGCCCATGTGTGAAAAAATAACTGCCCCCTTCCCTTGCTAAATCATGAATAGACTCCCTCAAGAGTTGGTTCTGGCCAGCTCAGTGGATTGCTTTAAAAAAGGCATGGATTCTTTCCTAGATACACAGAATATAACTGGATACTAACATTTATAGGTAAAGTTGATCCAGGGAATATACGATTGCCTCTTGGGGGATCAGGAAGGAATTTTCTTCCCTGCAGGAGCAAATTGGATCATGCTTTGCTGTTTTTTTTGCCTTCTTCTGGATCAACTGTGGGTATAGGATTATAACTTTTTTTTTTTTTTTTTAATGGTTGAACTGGATGGACTTTTGTCTTTTTTCAGCCAGACTAACTATTTAACTGTGATTAACCACATTATTTTTAAAGCTGTGTTAAATTTCACTTTCCACACTCAGGCTTGATTACTGCCAGACCTGTTGAATCAAGAAATCCCTTGAACAGAAGCGGTCTGACAAAGTGAGGCACACTAAAAGATCTAAAAAAGAAACACATCATGCCGTGATCTAAAGAAATTCAAGAACAGATGAGATATGGATTAGTCTGGAAAGGGTTACAAAGCTATTTCTAGGGCTTTGGGACTACAGCGAACCACGGTAAGAGCCATTATCCACAAATTGAGAAAACTTGGAACAGTGGTGAACCTTCCCAGGAGTGGCAAGCCTACCAAAATTACTCCAAGAGCACAACGATCCAGGAGCTCATAAAAGAACCCAGAACAACATCTAAAGAACTACAGGCCTCACTTAGGCTCCATTAATACCAATGCGTTTTTTAGTGCTTTTTTTTTTTTGCAGAAATGCACTACAGTCCATTTAACATAGTTTCCTATGGAACATGTTCACATCTATGCTTTTTTGAGCTGCTGCGTTTTTGGAAAGGGTCAGGGACTTTTTTAAAAGCAAAAAGCAGCATTTTTGTTACAATAGAGATCAATGGAGAAGCTGCTGAAATGCATGGTAGTGCATTTTTGCCACATTTTGCATATTTATTCTGCCCAGCAACAAAAAAATCTACTTTAACAAGAAAAAAAAGCTGGAAAAAAACACAAAAAAGCAGTATAAACGCATTAAAAAAAGTGTAGAAAAACGCAAAACAAACTGCAAATAGCACTTGGGAAAACATCAAACGCAAAATGTATATATGAGAACCAAGCCTTAAGGACAGTGTTCATGATTCAACAATAAGAAAGAAACTGGGCAAAAATGGCATTCATGGGAGAGTTCCAAGGTGAAAGCCACTGCTGAACAAAAAGAACACAAAGGCCTGTCTCACATTTCTCAAAAAACATCTTGATTACGCCCAAGCCTTTTAATATTGTGTGTACTGATGACACAAAAGTTGAACTAAAAAGGTGTGCGTCTCATTTTATCTAGTGTAAAACTAACATGCCATTTCATAAAAAGAACATCATACCAACAGTAACGCATGGTGGTGGTAGTGTGATGGCCTGGGGCTGCTTTGCAGCTTTAGAACCTAGATGACATGCCATAATTGATTAAAATTATAAATAGTGCAGCGCTCAAAAACAATACAAAATATAATACAACAAATGTGCTCACATGCAATAGTGTCACAAAATTATTCAAAAATAAATCATTAAGTGAGATATCTACATTATAAAGTGCCAGTCAATATTATTCTCTATCACATTAGTGCCCACATATTCAAAAAATAACTACCATTTGAAAAAAAGACACAATTTTCACAGTGCTCCAAGTGTAATAACGTGACCACACTTTATAGACTACTCAAAAAGTCAAAAAAATAAAATGTCCATAAAAAACTGATAATAATAAATTCATGCAATGCGCAAACAAAAGTGCAGAAAAAATGTGTTCGTATTCCGCAAACGTGCCACTCTTCACCTCCTAAGGCTAGATTGCCTCCTCACCTCCTTAAAACGACCCTTAAGGGCCAAACAGCTTTCAGGATCACTCGGGATCCTTATCCCCTGGCGATAAGCACTTCTCCTGACGTTGTGGATCACTTTAGGGGACATCCATTACCCCCAATCGGAAGCCTCTGGAGAACAATTGCTCACCAACCCTGAGCTGAGACTGCAATTTTCCTGCTTTGTTGATAAAATCTTCCCACACGGGATAACTTGCCTTCATATCATTGATGATGGTCTCTTCCAGACCATCATCAGTGATATGAAGGCAAGTTATCCCGTGTAGGAAGATTTCATCAACAAAGCAGGAAAATTGCAGTCTCAGCTCAGGGTTGGTGAGCAATTGTTCTCCAGAGGCTTCCGATTGGGGGTAATGGATGTCCCCTAAAGTGATCCACAACGTCAGGAGAAGTGCTTATCGCC
This sequence comes from Staurois parvus, assembly GCF_062004578.1. Taxonomy (NCBI): domain Eukaryota; kingdom Metazoa; phylum Chordata; class Amphibia; order Anura; family Ranidae; genus Staurois; species Staurois parvus. Next base: position 6,726,061 of record NW_028317862.1, read on the forward strand.
AGGGGATAAGGATCCAGAGTGATCCTGAAAGCTGTTTGGCCCTTAAGGGTCATTTTAAGGAGGTGAGGAGGCAATCTAGCCTTAGGAGGTGAAGGGTGGCACGTTTGCGGAATACGAACACATTTTTTCTGCACTTTTGTTTGCGCATTCCATGAATTTATTGTTATCAGTTTTTTATGGACATTTTATTTTTTTGACTTTTTGAGTAGTCTATAAAGTGTGGTCACGTTATTACACTTGGAGCACTGTGAAAATTGTGTCTTTTTTTCAAATGGTAGTTATTTTTTGAATATGTGGGCACTAATGTGATAGAGAATAATATTGACTGGCACTTTATAATGTAGATATCTCACTTAATGATTTACAGTCAGGTCCATAAATATTGGGACATCGACACAATTCTAACATTTTTGGCTCTATACACCACCACAATGGATTTGAAATGAAACTAACAAGATGTGCTTTAACTGCAGACTGTCAGTTTTAATTTGAGGGTATTTACATCGAAATCAGGTGAACGGTGTAGAAATTACAACAGTTTGCATATGTGCCTCCCACTTGTTAAGGGACCAAAAGTAATGGGACAGAATAATAATCATAAATCAAACTTTCACTTTTTAATACTTGGTTGCAAATCCTTTGCAGTCAATTACAGCGTGAAGTCTGGAACGCATAGACATCACCAGACGCTGGGTTTCATCCCTGGTGATGCTCTGCCAGGCCTCAACTGCAACTGTCTTCAGTTCCTGCTTGTTCTTGGGGCATTTTCCCTTCAGTTTTGTCTTCAGCAAGTGAAATGCATGCTCAATCGGATTCAGGTCAGGTGATTGACTTGGCCATTGCATAACATTCCACTTCTTTCCCTTAAAAAACTCTTTGGTTGCTGTTGCAGTCTGCTTTGGGTCATTGTCCATCTGCACTGTGGCGGCGTCCAATGAGTTGTGAAGCATTTGGCTGAATATGAGCAGATAATATTGCCAGAAACACTTCAGAATTCATCCTGCTGCTTTTGTCAGCAGTCACATCATCAATAAATACAAGAGAACCAGTTCCATTGGCAGCCATACATGCCCATGCCATGACACTACCACCACCATGCTTCACTGATGAGGCGGTATGCTTAGGATCATGAGCAGTTCCTTTCCTTCTCCATACTCTTCTCTTCCCATCACTCTGGTACAAGTTGATCTCGGTCTCATCTGTCCATAGGATGTTGTTCCAGAACTGTGAAGGCTTTTTTAGATGTCGTTTGGCAAAGTCTAATCTGGCCTCCTGTTTTTGAGGCTCACCAATGGTTTACATCTTGTGGTGAACCCTCTGTATTCACTCTGGTGAAGTCTTCTCTTGATTGTTGACTTTGACACACATACACCTACCTCCTGGAGAGTGTTCTTGATCTGGCCAACTGTTGTGAAGGGTATTTTCTTCACCAGGGAAAGAATTCTTCGGTCATCCAACACAGTTGTTTTCCGTGGTCTTCCAGGTCTTTTGGTGTTGCGGAGCTCTCCGGTGCGTTCCTTCTTTTTAAGAATGTTCCAAACAGTTGTTTTGGCCACGCCTAATGTTTTTGCTATCTCTCTGATGGGTTTGTTTTGTTTTTTCAGCCTAATGATGGCTTGTTTCACTGATAGTGACAGCTCTTTGGATCTCATCTTGAGAGTTGACAGCAACAGATTCCAAATGCAAATAGCACACTTGAAATGAACTCTGGACCTTTTATCTGCTCATTATAATTGGGATAATGAGGGAATAACACACACCTGGCCATGGAACAGCTGAGAAGCCAATTGTCCCATTACTTTTGGTCCCTTAACAAGTGGGGGGCACATATGCAAACTGTTGTCATTCCTACACCGTTCACCTGATTTGGATGTAAATACCCTCAAATTGAAGCTGACAGTCTGCAGTTAAAGCACATCTTGTTTGTTTCATTTAAAATCCATTGTGGTGGTGTATAGAGCCAAAAATGTTAGAATTGTGTCAATGTCCCAATATTTATGGACCTGACTGTATTTTTGAATAATTTTGTGACACTATTGCATGTGAGCACAGTTGTTGTATTATATTTAGTATTGTTTTTGAGCGCTGCACTATTTATAATTTTAATTATTATATACACTGTTTGGGTAGCAGGTTAAGTGCTGGCAGCTTTCAGTAGGTGAACTTCCCTTTTAGCGCAGGAGGATTTCTTTCTGTATGCCATAATTGATATAACCATGAATTATTCACTCTACCAGAAAATCCTGAAGAAGAATGTCTTGCCATCAGTTTGTGACTTCAAGCTCAAGTGCACTTGGGTTATGCAGCAGAACAATGATCAAAAACACACAAGCAAGTCCACCTCTGAATGGCTAAAAAAAAAAATAAAAATTAAAGTTTTGGAGTGGCCTAGTCAAAGTCTGGACTTTTCTCGAATGAGATGATGTGGCATGACTGTAAACAGGCCATTCATGCTCGAAAACCCTCCACTGTGGCTGAAGTAAAACAATTCTGCAAATAAGAGTGGGTCAAAATCCCTCCACAGCGATGTGAAAGACTCATTGCCAGGTATTGCAAACATTTGATTGCAGTTGTTGCTGCCAAGGGTGGCACAACTAGTCATCAGGTTTAGGGGGCAATTACTTTTTCACATTAGGGCCAGGCAGGTTTGGACAGCTTTTTTTTCCCTTAATAAATGAAATCATTATTTCAAAACTGCATTTTGTATTTACTCGGTTATCTTTGTGTAATATTAAATTTTGTTTGAAGAGCTGAATCATTTAATTGTGACAAATATGCAAAAAATCAGGAAGGGGACAAATACTTTTTCACAGCACTGTAATTTGTGCAAAGTATCACTGTGTTAAGTGAAAAGTAGGTATCAGTTTTACCACAGATACAGTATATCACATACTCTGTGTGAACAGCATTCATGAATAGGTGAAACTCCAAAGGTGTCCTTGCTCCAACCTTCACCTTAAAGCACCATCCATGTAAGTCTTTCTATCATGCAGGGGGATTGCAACCTTTGGCAATGTTTTGCTGTCTTAGGATAGAGCAGCAATATACACTTGTTACACAGTGTCCTCCATGCTGTCTCTCCAAAGATGGTGTTGTAAAACTGTACTTCTCCACTCCCCCAGGGGTAAATAATAGCACTGACATCTGTAAGGAACCATCACGAAGAGAAGCTCTCATAGTGTAGTATTTAATGGTGACTCATTAACATATACTATATTGCCAAAAGTATTGGGACACCCCTCCAAATCATTGGATTCAGGTGTTCCAATCACCTCCATGGCCACAGGTGTATTAAATCAAGTACCTAGGCATGCAGTCTGCTTCTACAAATATTTGTAAAGAATGGGTCACTCTCAGGAGCTCAGTGAATTCAAGCGTGGTAACGTGATAGTTTGCCACCTGTGCAATAAGTCCATCTGTGAAATTTCCTTGCTACTAAATATTCCACAGTCAACTGTTTGTGGTATTATAACAAAGTTGAAGCAACTGGGAACAACTGCAACTCAGCTATGAAGTGGTAAGCCATGTAAAATAACAGAGTGGGGTCAGCGCAAGCTGAAGCACACAGTGTGTAGAAATCGCCATCAGTCTGCAGAGTCAATAGTTAATGACCTCCAAACTTCATGTGGCCTTCAGATTTGCACAACAGTGCGTAGAGAACATCATGGAATGGATTTCCATGGTCAAGTAGCTGCATCCAAGCCTTACATCACCAAGTGCAATGCAAAGCAACGGATGCAGTGGTGTAAAGCATGCCGCCACTGGACTCTAGAGCAGTGGAGACGTGTTATCTGGAGTGACGAATCACACTTCTCTGTCTGGCAATCCAATGGACGTGTCTGGGTTTGGCGGTTGCCAGGAGAACGGTACTTGCCTGACTGCATTGTGCCAAGTGTATAGTTTGGTAGAGGGAGGGATTATGGTGTGGGGTTGTTTTTCAGGGGTTGGGCTTGGCCCCTTAGTTCCAGTGAAAGGAACTCTTAAGGCGTCAGCTTACAAAGACATTTTGGACAATTTCATGCTCCCAACTTTGTGGGAACAGTTTGGGGATGGCCCCTTTTTGTTTCAACATGACCGCGCACCAGTGCACAAAGCAAGGTCCATAAAGACATGAATGAGTGAGTTTGAGGTCCTGACCTCAACCCGATAGAGCACTTTTGGGATAAATCAAAGGAAACAGCAGCAATGGATCTTGGTCAGCAATATACAGTTGTGTTCAAAATAATAGCAGTCAGACATCACTAACCTGATCAATCACTGTTTTTGGTAGAAATGATATTTCTACATGGCAAATAATTTACTAGCAGGTGTAGTAGAGTAATAGAAATCCAACAGACCCAACAGTCATGACATGCATGCTGCTGATTCTGTGTAATTGAATCACTAATTGAAAGGGGCATGTTCAAAATAATAGCAGTGTGGAGTTCTATTAGTGAGGTCATTCATTCTTTGAAAAACAAGTGGCAATTATTGCCCTTAGTTAAGGAAGGAAGGCAGCAAATGTTGTACATGCTGGTTACAGTGCATTTCTCTCTAAAATTCTGAGGAAAATGGGTTGTTCCAGACATTGTTCAGATGAACAGTGTACCTTGATTAAAACGTTGATTGGAGAGTGGAAAACATATAAAGAAGTGCAGAAAATGATAGGCTGCTCAGCTAAAATGATCGCAAATGCTTTAAAATGGCAACCAAAACCTGAAAGACATGGAAGAAAGCGAAAAACTACCATTCGAATGGATAGAAGAATAGCCAAAATGGCAAGGACTCAGCCAACAATCAGCTCCAGGAAGATCAAAGAAGGTCTAAAGTTACCTGTGAGTACTGTTACAATTAGAAGACGCCTATGTGAAGCCAAGCTATCTGCAAGAAGCCCCCGCAAAGTCCCACTGTTGAAAAAAAAGACATGCTGAAGAGGTTACAATTTGCCAAAGAGCACATTGACTGGCCTAAAGAGAAATGGAGCAGCATTTTGTGGACTGATGAAAGTAAGATTGTTCTTTTTGGGTCTAGTGGCCGGAGACAGTTTGTCAGACGACCCCCAAACACTGAATTCAAGCCACAGTACACTGTGAAGACAGTGAAGCATGGTTGCGCAAGCATCATGATATGGGGATGTTTCTCATGCTACGGTGTTGGGCCTATTTATCGCATACCAGGGATCATGGATCAGTTTGAATACATCAGAATACTTGAAGAGGTCATGCTGCCTTATGCTGAAGAGGAAATGCCCTTGAAATGGATGTTCCAACAAGACAATGACCCCAAACACACCAGTAAACGTGCAAAATCTTGGTTCCAGACCAACAAGATTGACGTTATGGAGTGGCCAGCTCAATCCCTGGATCTTAATCCAATAGAAAACTTGTGGGATGACATAAAAAAATGCAGTTTCTGAGGCAAAACCAAGGAATAGAGAAGAAATGTGGAATGTAGTCCAGTCATCCTGGGCTGGAATACCTGTTCACAGGTGCCAGAAGTTGGTTGACTCCATGCAACACAGATGTACAGCAGTTCTCAGAATCAGTGGTTATACAACTAAAAATTAAGTGATTCAAAGGAAAGCAAAATCTTCAAACATTTTTCAGTTTATATAGTGAATGTTTGAGTTTGTAAAGAAGAATACAAACACTGCTATTTTTTTCAACAGTCTAATATTCACTTTTCTTCAATTTTTTTAGAGGAACAACACAAATTTGATATATTTTTCTTCATGTTTTGATTTGGAATAGAATGTGTAGTGTTCCCAATGCATTTGTGTGGATGGAAATAAAAGCTATTAGAAGGATTTTGAGCTTTATTCACTTTTTTCAACACACTGCTATTATTTTGAACACAACTGTATGTGATTTTATTAAGCAGTTAGAAATAGTACACTCACGTGTAAAGTTCTTGACAAGCGGCTCAGGTACCGATCTCAACATGGACATAACATCAAGTATGTTAGGTAAACAACCATTCCGAATCCCTCAGCTAGCATATCGAGGGACTGAATGTAATAGCTGTCAAACCCCGCTAATGGTCGACACCGATAACACTGCCTCTTGGATCACCGTACACTGTAGGAATGGAGGAGAGGGAGGGCAGAGAGGGGGTGGTTTCAAAGGACACAACTTCTTTGTCATAACTTCTTTGAGGTGTGCGGCTGTTTTCTTCACTTTTTCAAGTTATTTTGGTAGCCGCAGAATCTTTTGGCTGGGTCCATCCTGAGATTTGCTTCTCCCATCCCTGCAGTAAATTGGACATTGGATTTGGAAAGTTGGGACCTGTAGTGCGCTAGATGGGTTTGTGATTTGTTTTGGGATGAATCAGAGTGAAGACTGTAAGCCATGCCTTCTCGTCCGACATCAGTGCCTTACCTCACAAATGCACTTCTGGAAGAATGGTCAAACATTCCCATGGACACACTCCTAAACCTTGTGGACAGTCTTCCCAGAAGAGTTGAAGTTGTTATAGCTTGAAAGGCTGGGCCAGCTCAATATTGAACCCTACAGACTAAGACTGGGATGCTGTTAAAGTTCATGTGTATGTAAAAGCAGGCATCCCAATACTGTTGGCAATATAGTGTATAAACAAGTTAAAAACACCCACAATCAAAAGTTCAAATGCCACTTGTGACACTTGCATAAGGTGCCAACAACCAAAAATGGAGTGGCAGCGCAACCTCAAGCAATTCAGTGCTGCCCAACGCTGTTTCATGCGGTCGGGCGTCCTCAGGGGCCTCCTATTTACATTTATATATAGATCAGCTTTATTACAATACCTTAAACCAGTCTTTCTCAAACTTTTCAACACAGTGGAACCCTTGAAATAACTTTCCAGTCTCAGAAACCCCCCTGCTAAAAATTACTATATCTACAACTCATGATACATTAGTACAGGGGTGGGCAACTGTGGCCCTCCAGCTGTTGGTGAACTACAAGTCCCATCATGCCTCTGCCTTTGGGAGTCATGCTTGTAACTGTCAGTTTTCCAATGCCTCATGGTATTTGTAGTTCTGCAACAGCTGGAGGGCCACAGTTGCCCACTCCTGCATTAGTATGATGGTCAGTGAGAAGAATGCTCCTTACACTTGTAGTCATTGGGAAGAATTACTGATTTACAGATAGATAAAAAGATCATTGGTGTCAGTGGGAACTTCTATGAGTGGTATAAATTGCTCATTGCTCAAAGAACCCCTAGCAATCTCTGGAGGAACCCCAGGGTTCCATGGAACCTTGCCTTAACCCCTTCACGCCAGTGCCTCCCGGCCCTTTAAGGGTTTCAGCAGCCGGGTGGTGGGGTGGGATTTAGGGTCACATGATCAGGAAAGGTCACGATCAAAAGAGAAGATCGGGACCTTTCCGTGAGTACCGGACGTGTGCTGAGAGCGCGCATGTCGCGCGCTCTCAGCACATGTTCTTTTTTAATAGAATGCAAATGTGCAGCCGCTCGGCATCTAGGCCCAGACGCCGGGAGGCCGCACATTTGCGTTCGGCCGGTGTGAAGAGGTTAAACAAAGAGTATTAAAAACACACCGTTGCCAAAGAGTTCTAAGGTGATGTAAACACTTCATTATAAAGGGGCTCTTGCAGGATAATTATAAGGATTGGAAAGAAAGAAGAGAACAAAAAAACCCAAAGCCCCTCCACCCGCGTGCCGATGACCGCTCCCTATCACTGTGTGCAAGGTCAACACCTACCCAGTTTAGAGGTGGCGGTTCGATACTACAGCCAGACGTAATGTCAAGATAAGTCTCAGTCGACTTAAAATGTGTCCAGCATGTCCAAATTTTAGTAGAAACCATGATCATAACCTGAGATGTGAAAATCAGCAGCAACTCCAACTCCGAAACCCTGTCCAATCTCAAAAACTATTCTCTCACAGATGGAACTGATGGTTGCTTCCAATGTGTAGGTATGCACATTGTAGCAGCACTGACCATGTGCATGGCAAGGGATTTTGGATAATGCCTGTGCAGCAGGGACAACAAATGCTGTAGAAATTTGGCCAGTGAACAATGAAGAGTATAGGTAGTTACCTTTTGGATGATTCCATGCACCTGTTCCGAATATGGCTGGAGTAAGAAGCACTGCCACCAGACATGTAGAAGGGTACCTTCTTTAATTGTGAAAGGGCAGCATCGATCCAACATGGACAGATAGGATTTGTGTAAGAGAACCAGCAACTAGAGAAAGGGAACGTTCCAAAGATACCCAACCCTTGTAATGTTGAGTCCAACAGTCAACTAATTGCATTAAGTGGCAGGCCCTGTGACTGCACTGTAGGTCTGAAAAGCCAATGCCTCCCTTAGCCTTTGGCAGAGACAAGCACACTAGGCTAAGCTTCAGGGTCTTATTTTGCCATATGACTATATTAAAAAACCTACATAGAAACCCAAAGAAACGTGAGGTAACTTGATAGGTATAGTCTGGCAGTACAAAAATCGCACCAATACGTTCATCTTTATAATGGCAGCTCTGCCAAACCAGGAGAAGCTGGGATTATTCCAAGTGGCAAGATCCTTCTGCACTGATTGGAACAGAGGAAGGAAATTTTGGGAGTAAAGATCAGGTAGCTTAGCTGATAATTGCATACCCAAATAAGGGAATTCATGCTTACAAAATTCCACAGTATAAGTCTCGGTTCACACTACTACGACCTGAAAGTCGCGCAACTTTGCCAGGTGACTTGAGTACTACTTTGAAGCAACTTCAAAGCAACTTTCAGGGAATGCCTGGGTAATCTTTCTGTAATGTTGGATTCAAATCACATCAATATAGATGAGGATTCAACTTGAAGACGATTTCCATTAAAGTCTATGGGCACAAGTCGGATAGAAGTTACCTTGCAGTAATACAGGAACCTTTTCTAAAGTTGGAGCAACTTCAGTAGTGCTAATTAAGACAGTGCTCATTGATTAACATGGGATCTCACATGTCATGCGACCTGGAGTCTCACAAGTCGGATCCCAAGTCGCGACAGTGTGAACCAAACCTTCGGGAGCAAAGAGACATTGAGAGCATGAGATTTGGAATAGTTGATTTTGAGGTTAGACAAGCACTCTATAGTCTCTATCTCCTTTAACTGATTAGGAAAAGCAGTATGAGGCTTGTTGTGGAAGAGTAGTATATCATCAGCAAATGCAGCAAGTTTATGTTCCTGGTCGCAGACCAGAACACTTTTCACATTTAGGTTGGCTTGTAGACAGCACAGGACCAAGTTAAGTACATACTATATATTAGTGGGGAAAGGGGGTAACACCTAGTTTTGTTGGTAATAGCAAAGGCTTCTGACAGATAGCCATTGACATGGACTTGAGCTTAAGGCATAAAATAAAGCAGTTGTACCCTTGCTTGCAGCACAGGACCCAGACTTAAGGTTTCAAGGGATATTTGCATATAATCATAGGCTACGCTGTTGAACGCCTTTTTGGAGTTGAGACAGAGAAAACAGCCTTTCATTCCACTAGTTGAAAGTCAGTGATGAAAGTTAAGAGCCCTTAACGCTTTGTCAGACTTCCTTGCCTAGTATGAACCCCACTTGGTCCAGTGATACTCAGGAAAGGAGAAAGGAGAAGCGTCTACTGGCCAAAATTTTGGCGTACAACTTGACATATACATTAACCAGAGATATTGGCCTATAATTGTCCATCCATGTCCTCCTTGGATATCATTGTGATGAGTTCTTCCAGAAGCTAGGGTGCGGGAGAGTGATCCACCAATGAGTTGAAAGCTGAGAGAAAATGCAGGGCCAGGATATCCCCAAAACCTTTTTAACACTGTACCTTAACCACTTGCCATCCTGAGGATTTACCCCCTTAATGACCAGGCCTCATTTTGCTATTCAACGCTGCATTATTTCAATTGATAATTCCGCAGTCATGCAATTTAAAAAAAAAAAAAAAAATGTTGAAAACATTTCAGTCATAAAAAATATCCAAAAAAACTAAAATGTTGTCATAAATTTAGGCCAAAATGTATTCTGCTACATGTTTTTGGATAAAAAAATCCCAATAAGTATATCTGGATTGCTTTGTGGGAAAGTTAAAGCATCTACAAACTATGATATAGATAATGGAATTTACACAGCTTTTACTTTCTGACTGCCCATCACATTCCTTGAGGTGCTAAAATACTAGGACAGTCAAATACCCCCAAATTACCCCTTTTCGGAAAGTTAGCTATCTGCTGAGAGGAATATTGAGTCCATGGAAGATATATTTTTTTCCACGTTTTTGGAAAATGACAAAAACATTTTTTTTTTTTTACACAAAGTTGTCATTTAAATTAGATATTTCTCACACAAGCCATGGGTATACAGTGGGGATCGAAAGTTTGGGCACCCCAGCTAAAAATTTGTATTAATGTGCATAAAGAAGCCAAGGAAAGATGGAAAAATCTGCAAAAGGCATCGAATTACAGATTAGACATTCTTATAATATGTCAACAAAAGTTAGATTTTATTTCCATCATTTACACTTTCAAAAAAACAGAAAACAAAAAAATGGCGTCTGCAAAAGTTTGGGCACCCTGCAGAGTTAATATCTTGTACTGCCCCCTTTGGCAAGTATCACAGCTTGTAAACGCTTTTTGTAGCCAGCCAAGAGTCTTTCAATTCTTGTTTGAGGTATCTTTGCCCATTCTTCCTTACAAAAGTCTTCCAGTTCTTTGAGATTTCTGGGCTGTCTGTCACGCACTGCTCTTTTAAGGTCTATCCATAGATTTTCAATTATGTTGAGGTCAGGAGATTGTGAAGGCCATGGCAAAACCTTCAGTTTACGCCTCTTGATGTAATCCCCCGTGGATTTCGAGGTGTGTTTAGGATCATTATCCATTTGTAGAAGCCATCCTCTCTTTAACTTCAGCTTTTTCACAGATGGCATCAAGTTACCATCCAAAATTTGCTGAAATTTTATTGAATCCATTTTTCCTTCTACTCGTGAGATGTTCCCTGTGCCACTGGCTGCAACACAACCCCAAAGCATGATTGATCCAACCCCATGCTTAACAGCTGGACAGAGGTTCTTTTCATTAAATTCTGTGCCTCTTCTTCTCCAAATGTACCTTTGTTCATTCCAGCCAAAAAGTTCAATTTTAACCTCATCGGTCCACAGAACTTGTTTCCAAAATGCATCAGGCTTGTCTATATGTTCATTTGCAAAGTTCAAACGATGATTTTTGTGGTGAGGACGCAGAAGAGGTTTTCTTCTGATGACTCTTCCATGAAGACCATATTTGTACAAGTATCTCTTTATAGTGGAATAGTGTACCACAACTCCAGTGTCTGCCAGATCTTTCTGGAGGGATCGTGCAGTCAAACGTGGGTTTTGAATTGTTTTTCTCACAATCCTGCGAGCTGTTCTGTCTGATATTTTTCTTGGTCTTCCAGATCTTGCTTTAACTTCCACTGTTCCTGATGACTGCCATTTCTTAATTACATTCCGAACAGAGGATATTGACATCTGAAAACGCTTTGCTATCTTCTTATAGCCTTCTCCAGCTTTGTGAGCATCAACTATTTTCAGTTTCAGTTTTCTAGACAACTGCTTAGAAGAACCCATGGTGCTGATTGTTGGGGCAAGGTCAGATGAGTCTGGGCATTTAAAACCTTTGAGATTGACATAACCTGGTCTTCCCAGATGATGATTGAGAACAATCCATGACACTGGCAGGTCTCAGCTTTGCAAAGGGGGCAGTGCATGCTATAAATTCTGCAGGGTGCCCAAACATTTGCAGACGCCATTTTTTTGTTTTCTGTTATTTTGAAAGTGTAAATGATGGAAATAAAATATAACTTTTGTTGACATATTATAAGAATGTCTAAGCTGTAATTTATTGCCTTTTGGAGATTTTTCCATCTTTCCTTGGCTTCTTTATGCACATTAATACACATTTTTAGCTGGGGTGCCCAAACTTTCGATCCCCACTGTATGTAGAACGACACCTGTGATGGGAGTCACTTTGGGTGGGGGGCCCATAGAACTCAGCTCACTTTGGAGAGATGGGGAGACCCGTCTCAGCTCCTCATATCCCTCTTATGTGTAAATCACCCTGTGCCTGTTAGGGGTACAGGGTTTTCTGTCTTAATATTGGGGTGGGGGGTTGTTGATTGTTTAATGTCATGTGGTTGCATCCCATTGTTCTATTGTGTGTCTTGCTTGGGAGCAAACTATTATGAGATGTATGTGTATTTGCTTAGTGGGGGGTGTCTCCAGCAGTACTCCCTCCTGATGGGACTGTCTGCTGGTGTGAAGTTTGAATAGCTGAGTGTCTCTTGTTACTAAATGTAGATTTCCCCACCCTGTGTCATTATGCAGGACGGGGGAATTGTCCCCTGAGTGTATATATTTTGTATCTGTGTTCAAATAAACTAGTCTACCTTCTCAGTTACTTCAAGATTGGTGTTGTCTAGTCTTGTATGGTCTGCTGTGGTGTCTGTTGTCGGTGTCCGGACAGGGAAGCGGTAGTCTAACGGAAGTACTCAAATGCCGTCTGGGTCAGTTCCAACACCCCCAAAATACATTTTGCTACTTCTACCGAGTATGGGGATATCACATGTGTGAGACTTTTTGGGAGCCTAGCCACATACAGGAGCCTGAAATCCAATGACAACTTTGAAAGCCTGTAGGTGCTTAACTTCCTCATTTCACTTCCTCACTATCTATCACAGTTTCGGAGGCCCTGAAATGCCAGATTAGCACCAAGCCCCCCCCAAATGACCCCTTTTTGGAAAGTAAACACCCCATGGAATTTAAAAAGAGGCATGGGTGAGTATTTTGCAGATCTCATATTTCCTCACAAGGTTTTGAAATATAAAAAAAGAAAAAATATGTTTTTGTTTCATTTCTCCAATTTTCAAAAACTTGTGGCAACAAGCGAGATCTGCAAAATACTCACCATGCTTCTTATCAAATTCCTTGGGGTGTCTGCTTTCCAAAAAAGGGTCATATGGGGGGGGGGGGGGGGGGGGTTGGCGCCATCCTGGCATTTCAGGGCCTCCGAAACTGATAGGTAGTCAAGAGGTGTAATAAGGAAGTAAAGCCCTTTAAAAGCCTGAAGGTGCTTATTGGATTTTGGGGTCCTGTACTTGGCTGGACTGCCAAAAAGTCTCTCGCATGTGGCACCCCAATACTTGGGAGAAGTAGCAGAATGTATTTTGGGGAGTAATTCCACATATACCCATGGCATGTGTGAGCAATAAATCATTTAAGTGACAAAATATATATATTTTTTTGTCATTTTCCAAAAACTTGTGGTAAAAAAAATAAATTCTTCTATTGACTCAACATGCCTCTCAGCAAATAGTTTGGGGTGTCTACTTTCCAGAAAGGGGTCGTTTTGGGGGGGGGGGGGCATTTTTAATTTTTATGCCCAGCATTAGAAGTTTATGCCACACATCATTCATTCTTCTAACCTCCTGAAGACCAAGCCTTTTCTAACACTTATTGTTCCCATGAAAAAAAAAAATCAGTATTTTGTGCTAGGAAATTACTTTAAAAAATATATATAATGTTTGGGGGTTCAAAGTAGACACCCTAGTGAATAAAATGGTGGGTGCACAAAAACACAGTATATTGTCCAAATATTTGGTAAAATATAGAAGATGATGGTATGCCGAGGAAAGAGATAGCAAACATGACATGCTTTAGAACTGCGCATACCCCGTGCAATGGCGACAAACTGCATACATTTTTAATATCCATAACCAACGCTTTAAAAGCCTTTACAAGCTACCATTTTAGATATACAGAGGAGGTCCAGTGCTAGAATTACTGCCTTTGATCTGCCATTCGCGGAAATACTTCACATGCGTGGTGCAACCGCTGTTTACATATCGGTACAGAGTCAATGCGAGGGTGTTTTTTTTTTTTTTTTAAAGTTATTTAGATTTTTTAAAATTATTTCTACACTATCCTTTTCTTTTTTATCACTTTTAATGCTATCACAGGGAATGCAAATATCCCCTATAACTTCAATGGGCATTGTCATATATTCTTTGTTGAGAAATCTGGGATCTATCAGACTCTAGATATCTCCTCTGCCCATGCAATATATAATCTCACCAAGATCGGTGTGATCAGATGCTTTCCCAATTTACAAATAGCGGTATTTATATCCTGCGAAACTGAAGTGATGAAATGCTTGTAATGTCCGATTTCTCATACTATAGAGATGATTGGCACCATTCCGGTCTCCAATCAGCTCTATGGTCAGCTTGCAGAAACACCAGCTGCATTCTCAGGTTCCCCCGATGGCACGGGACTGTCTGAGAAGGCCGTGGAAGGCAGCGGGGGGCATCATCTCCTAGTGCTTGTAAAAGCAATCCTGCAGATAATTAGCCACTAGGATTGCTTTTACAGTAAAGCCAATCGCCGGCTGAAGAAAATGATACCAGGATGATACCTGCAACTGTAGGCATCATCCTGGTATAACCAAAGTCCAGTGATGTACCAGTACGTCGCTGGTCTTTATTGGGTATATATGCAATGTTCTTTTTTTTTTGTATGCAGCCTGTGGGCTGAATGAAAAAAAGAGAAGAAATCTCTGCCAGAAAAAGTGTGTGGTATGCCTACCATTAGAATATACTGCCCTGCATCCGCCCAATTCTAATGGTGGGCACACATTAGGTCGCACGGTGCCACATGTGCCAATTCCAAGATTGTACAAATGTCTAAATAGTGGCACGCTTGAATAAAAATTATCCACGTATAAGTGGTACCCCGTATGGAAAAAGGATGACACCAAGTCCCAAACTATCTTGCCACTACTCCCCATGTAGTCTGGGCATCCGGGGAACTCCACATGACTATCTTTTCCCTCGTAAATCCGAAACTTATATGTATAGTCTGTTGCCTTCTCACAGGTCTTATATATCTTGACCCCATATCTGGCACGCTTGCTGGGGAGATATTGTTTGAATGCAAGGTGGCCAGAAAAATTAATAAGGGACTCATCAAAGCAGATGTTTTGCTGGGGAGTATAGACATCTGCAAATTTTTGGTTAAAGTGATTTACAAGGGGCCAAATTTTGTGGAGCAGGTCAAATTCAGGGTCACCACAAGGACGACAGAGTGTATTGTCATTGAAATGCATAAAACATCATACCTATGCCTGGCCATGGCAGCAGAGAACACGGGCATACGATGAATCGGGTCTGTGGACCAATACAACCGCAATTCATTTTTTTTTAGTAATGCCCATGTTGAGGGTTAGGCCCAAAAAAAATGTAAATTCGGAAACTGTAATGGGTTTCCATGCGAATGGTCTGGCAAGGTTTGAATTTGGTTTGGCGGCGATAAACTGCTGTGCATATAAATTGCTTTGATCCACAATCAATGCGTACAAATCGTCCGTGAAAAACAGCTCCAAAAAAATCAAGGGGAGTAGTTAAATTTGCTGTTTCCACCTGAATTCCGGGTTGGGCAGTGAATGGAGTAAGTACGGGTGCTGCAGAATTTGTGGGCTGACAATCGGGGTTCGCAAGCACATCTGAAAGGAAACTAGGGGCTCTACGGGCCTGTTTGCGAATTCTTGGTTGTTGCAGGACAATACTTGTGCTCGCTACCGCACCAGCTTGTACTCCACTTATGGGACTCGCCACGTCACCAAGTAATACTGCAGTGCTGGTATGTGAAAGACCAGGATGCACTAGGCCGCTGGTGCTCGCCAGTTCACCAAAACGTAGAGCGGCACTAGTTGTCAGGGATCCTGTCGCCGCGCAGCCATGCGACAGATCCCCTCGGGCCGTGGAGGTGCAAGTGCGCATGTGCGGGAGCATGTGGGCGTGCACGCGCATTAGTGTACACGTCACTGCTAGGCGGTCTATTTAAACCTGTAGAACAGTAAAATCAATGCCTCCTGGTCTACAACGTCCCTGCACATATTACCTGATTCTGTTGCCGTATCTTGATCTGACCTAAGAAAGAACTCCGCCTGCACCGACCTCGGCTATCCCTGACCATCCGCTTGCCTGCTCCCTTGTACTTGATCTGCTCACTTGATACTGACCCTGCTTGTCTGACTCTGCTGCACCTACTTACCCGTACCTGAACCTGGCTTGCATCCAGACGGCTGCCATACTTACCTGCCGCTGCACCCACAGTCCTGCACCTGGTCAACATCCTGGTCACCGCCATACTTACCTGCCGCTGCACCCATGGTCCTGCACCTGGCCTACATCCTGGTCACCGCCATACTTACCTGCTGCTGCACCCACGGTCCTGTATCCGGCCTGCATCCTGGTAACAGCCATACCTGCCCATGCCACATCCCCGCTCCTGTGTTCAGTCCAGTCTGCATCCTGATTTCCGCCATACCGGCCTGCTGCTGCACCTACACTCCTGCATCCGCACCTGGCCTACATCCGGAGCGCCTGGGTCCCCAGCTACCTGCCGCCATTCCAGATCTACCCGGCACTCGTGCCACTCCTGGCTCTGCGCCCTCTGTTCCCACTATCAAGGGCTCTGAGCAGGAGTCATAAGAGGATGCCTTCTCTCCACATCAGGCTCCCCAACCAGGTACATGGCACTAGTACTGGCAATCTGCTGCATATGAGAGTCATCAAAATTTACGGGCAAGTGCTAGCAGAGATCAGGCCTGATTCTGCGAACACTGCGGTTTTTGTGCAATGTATCAAGTGACAGTGACCTACTGACACTACACTTGCTGAGGGAGAAGGGGGGGTAAGCGTAGGGGCTAAACGCAGGTGCTGGCAGGTGCCAGGGCTGATCTCGCTAACGCTGTGTTTTTGGGGATACTATACTAATGTGAACGCTGATATAGTGTTGATCTGACCAAAGATATTGATCCGTTCAGACACTATGCTAGCAATGGAGGTTTATTGTGTATGAGCGTGTTCCTGTCAATCAAGGGGTTAAATGTGATTATTGGTGTACTAACGGGCAATCTGACGCTATCTGGGAGGGGCGTGAAAACCACGGGAGTGCGAATCACGTATACATACACGCAATTTTGCACACCCGTGCCGCCCTGTAGCAGTATTTCTGCTATAGGGTAGTCAGGAAGCAGTTGAAGCGGTTTGCGTTACAGTTATTACTTTAACTGACAATTGCACGGTCATACAACGCTGCACCCAGATGAAATTTACCACCTTTTTTTGCCTCGAATTGAGCTTTCCTTCTTTGGTATTTGATCGCCTGTGCGTTTGTGTTTTTTTGCGCTATAAAAAAATAAATAAAAAGACTGACAATTTTGAGAAAAAAAAAAAACATTTTGGACTTTTTGCTATTAAACATGTCCAGTAAAAAAAAAATGTACATGTAAATTAATTGATTTACGTGAAAGTTATAGCGTTTACAAATGGCGGTATAGATACTGAATTTTTTTTTATACTAATAATGCCGGCAATCACCGATTGCGGTGGGCATTCTGACACTGGGGGAAACTGACTTGGTGTCACTGACATCCCCAGTGACACCAATACAGTGATCAGTGCTTAAAAAAAAAAGCACTGACACTTTACTAATGGCACTGGACAGGAATGGGTTAACAATGAGGGGCAATCAAAAGGGTTAACTGTGTGCTGGGAGTGTTTTACTCGGAGGGGGGAGGGGGGGTGGCGGGTTTTGGTTCACTGTAAGCTCACTGATTGGGTTGGCTCTGCTCAGCCATCCCGAGCAGTGTGCCCGAACTGACAGGGAGGGATGTTGGTAAACAATGCAGCCCTCCTCCCTGTCAGTGATCGCCGGTAATCTCCGGCTGGGACCCGGTGATTGATCCCCTACCCGGATATGCAGAATCATGTATATATACACGTGATCCTGCGCACAAGGGCTGCCCTGTAGCAGTAAATCTATTGTGGGTGGTCCTAAAGCGGTTAAGGCCATTGGGGACAGGGCTCTTGCCCAGTGACATTTGCTTCAAGGCTTGTGAGAATTTGTTCAAAGGTGATAAAGACTTCTAATGTTTTGGCTAAAGACTTAGATATAGCCAGAGGTCCATTGGTGGTAACAGAAGTTCTGAGCTGATCAACATGTTCCTTGGACAGTTGACAATGCATGAATTCTTTTAAGATGTGTAATCAGGTCTAATAGGCTTGGAACTGTGTGGAGATATCACAGGTCATGACATGGGTCTTACTGGGAGTTGTCTCAAAGGGTGTGCACCATCTTTTCCGCTCATCTAGCGTCGACTGACTTTGCTAGAAGTCTCCCGTTTTTTTTTGCCGTACTCATGGAAAAGTTTTTGGGAGGGAAGAAACTGTTGCTTATTGATCTTCCCCAGCTCTTCTAGCAGTTGTATGTGCGTTTTCATGAGGAGTGATAGAGTAGATGGCTACCTCTTTTAGCTGCAGAGGCAGTTGCCAGGGGGTGTACACATGCTATGGAAGGAATTATACCCCCTGTCCCATTTGATGCCCACCAAACCCAACCTCCATTCAAGTGATTGGGGCCACTCTGCACGCACCCCGCAACCGCATACAATGCACACAGTTATGGCACGCTAGTGCAGGGTTCAAGCAGGTGGTAAAGAGGTTCTACAAAGAGAAAAGCTAGCGTCAACAAGCCCTTTATGATCCTATGGCTAGTGAGCTTGTTTCTATGTATTCTCTAAAATGGAAGAAGGGAAAAACAAGTGTCTTTATGGTGTAGTATTTAACCTATTTGCTGCCACTGACATATGTCATATGCCAGCAGAAGCTGGGTACTTTGCACCTACTGTAACAGCCAAGGATGTGTGTAAGACTGACTAGCCAACTGAGATGGAAAAGACCAGGTGGGTGTACAACCACCCAATCACTTCCACAGGCCCTATGAGCATTCATGGAGAATGGGCTCAGACAGGAAAGGAGGAACTCATTCCTTGAGGGAGGAAGCCCAAGAAAAAGGGCAAAATAATCTTCCAGCCAGGTAGAAGGGGAGGGAGGAATCCCATAAAGGGTGGAACCACCCTATGGGAAAAGAGAGGAGGGGTCAATTTCTAAGGGAAGAAGTGTCAGATGGCCATAGATGACTGTCCTGACCCCTCTCATTATATTCTGATATAGGATTCCAACCGCTCAACAGTCCTGGGTTTTCATCGTCATATTTTTAGTTTCAAGATGCACCAAATATTTAATTGGTGAAAAGGTGTGCACTTCAGGAAGGCAGGCTAGTTAAGCACCCAGACTCTTCTACTAAGGAGACATGCTGTGGTCATAGATGCAGTATGCGGTTTAGCATTGTCCTGCTGAAATATGCAAGGCCTTCTTGAATAAAGACATTGTATGGATGGGAGCATATGCTGCTCTAAAACCTGGATTTATCTTTCAGCATGGATGATGCCTTTCCAGATGTGCAAGCTGCTTATTCCATACGCATAAATTCACCCCCAAAGCATCAGAGATGCAGGCTTTTGACTGAGTGCCAATAACAAGCCAGAAGGTCCCTCTCTTTAGCCTGGAGGACGTGGCACCCACAGTTGCCAAACAAAAATGTCAAATTTTGATTCATCTGACCACAGAATAGTTTTACACTTTACAACAGACCATTTTAAATGAGCTTTGGCCAAGAGAAGACAGCAGCGTTTCTGTATCATGTTCAGATATGGCTACTTCTGTGCATGATAGAGCTTTACCTTGCATTTTTGGATGGCATGGCAAACTTTGTTCACACACAGCGATTTGTGGAAGTATTCCAGAGCCCATGCAGTGCTGTTCATCACGGAATCATGCCTGTTTTCAATGCAGTGCAGTCTGAGGTAGTGAAGATCATGGGCATCCAATATTCAGCATTGTCCCTTGCGCAACGATTTATCCAGATTCTCTGAAACTTGTGATTGTTATGTACTGTAGATGATATATTTAAAGTCTTTGCAATTTTATGTTGAAGAACATAATTCTGAAATTGTTTGACAATTTTTAGACACAACGTTTCACAGACTGTGAACCTATACCCATTTTTACTTCTTAGATACTCTCTAAGATGCTATTTTTACACCCAATCATGTTACTGTCCTGTTGTCAATTAACCTAATCAGTTGCAAAACATTCTTCCAGCTCTTCCTTATTAGTACCACTTTGCCAGCTTTTTTTCAAAATTGCCTTATTTTTTTCTTCAAAAAGGTACATTTTCTCAGTTTAAACATTTGATATGATACCTATTCTTTATTGTGACTAAAATACGGGTTTATGAGATTTGTAAATCATTGCATTTTGTTTTTGTGTAGGTTTTACACAGCTTTCCAACTTATTGGGATTGTATGTAGCAATACAATAAACTACATTGATGTGTGAATAGAGAATAACCCATCACATTGCATTTGCTTTAAAAGCTAAACAAACAAATTTCATATAAGAGATAGAGACAGGTCATTTTGTCAGCTCAGTACTGCACAGTGCAATAGACCACATTGGCAATATGGAGACAAGAGGGGTTCTCCTGTTTCTGCATGGGTTTTGCCCTCATTCCCTCTAAATCCTCACCCTTGTCTCCCCAGCTCACTGTTATTGGAAATGGACTAAATTGGGAATAAAAGAGCACCTGAGAAGGTCAACTGCAATAACCATCATGTTTTTGTTTTTTTTCAATACTAGAGCTTTCCTGCCTTTGTTTTTACAGAAGTGATTTCTTAGCATTTCAACAAACACAGTGTGTGCAGACCTATTCAAATGTATTACCTTATTAAAAATCTAACTTTTAATACACTGTATATAAACCCAATCACTAAAATCTCATATGACCGTTACCATGTTAATGTAATCCCAAATGTCAATTTTAATATTTTTAAATGTGCAGCTTTCATTAAATTATTACCAGGTGGTCCTGCTGTGAAGTCTTTCGTCAGGTACTACTTTTTATAGGGGGAAATTGCTCGGCTCCTTTCTCCCCATTAAGCTACTGCATTCACATACTGTCACTTGGACTTCCAATGAAGACAAGTGGTCTGGCAGCTATGGTTCACTGTTGTCCCCTTCAAGAAACCCACTCAAAGAACTGCCACGCAGCCATCGTTAGAGAAGAGCCTATATTTTCCATACAAATGATTGGACAGCACACTGCTTATGCACAGACCCAGCCCTGGAGATCTAGATACCAGGAAGGATCACTTCATAAGCAATATAAAAATTAGATAATTTTATTTACACACCCTTCCCATGAAAACAATAATCTAAATAAAACAGCAGTACCAATTACATTTGATTATTTGAGGTTTGTCAGATACCAGCAAGAGAACAGTGAATGCAGTTGATTAATATAGCCATTGCTCCTAAATTGGTCTAATCAAGTCTGTCATTTTCATTTATTCCAGTTTTTCAAGATCTTCTCACCGGCGTCTAATGTCTCATCTCGCTGTAATAAAGAAAAAAAATGGATTTACCCTCATTCTAATAAACTTTTGTTAAAGCAACATATCCAAAAATTTATGCGGTGCACCAAGGAGGTAACCAGATCTACCACTGCAATCGAGGTAAGAAAAGGACTGTGCTAAAGGCATTTAGTTTGCTAAATACAGTTCTACTAGATTTAAAAACTCAGATTATGGAAGTCTATTCCATTAGTTTTCATCACCCTTCTGCTGAAAGGATTAGTTTAAGATTATTGCTTGCTCTAGGAGTCAATTCAAAGTAGATGTTGACCCCAACGGGTGACATTTATTCTGCTACAAAATCTGTGCATCAAACAATTGCCATGTTGTCTTTTTCCCCCTAACCCCTTTACGACCACCGAACACATACAGTATGTGCGTTTGCAAAAGGGTTGAATTGAACGCCCACATACTGCACAGATGCGTAGCTGGGAAACTGATGTTTACATGTTGAGATAGAGCTCAATATGTGTCCCCACAAAGATTGAAAGACTGACCTTTCAAAGACAGCTTTTAGGTCGGATTAAAGACTGGCTTCTGATTCACTGACCACTGTGACAGTGGTCACATGATCGCCAATACTTCCCAACCTCCAGGTGTTCAGAACTGTTTAAAGGATTGCTAGACAGGCAGGCTACAAAAAATACATTCTGTGCCCACCACAAATTTTTACTTGCATTCCAGTACTACTGACTTCCTAAAGCCTCTTTGCAGCCACTTCCTGGTGATACGCACTCGCTTCAGTGACAGCTGCATGTCATTTATTTGGTTATTATTTTAGAAGGAGACGATGGCAGAGTATGCTTATGCAAAAAGCATTGACATAGCTGCTTATAGTCTCTCCTGGGAGCATATGTCATAGGGTGACCACACAGGAGTGTAACTGCCAGATGAACAGAGCATTGTCATAACAGGAAGTAGGTAAACTACAACTTTTAGGGCAGGAGAACCAGTTATTTTTATAAAATCTACAGATTTTAAAAATTTTAAATTATGTTACCTTGTCAATATATATATATATGATTTTGCTGAGTACATTTGCTTTAACTGTTCCATATTAGAAAGCAAGGATTTAGGTAGGTTTGGGGTTACGTCTCAAGGGATCTGTATATTTAGGTTTTCTTGTTATTTATTAAATTTTTTTTTCTATTGGATGAAATAAGTAGACTTGTGTCTTTTTTTCAAACGGACTAACTATAGGAGCAATGTTTGCAACTATGTCATTTTAGGGTTTAGTTAAAGTGTCAGTGGGTTCAGATAGTAAGAAGTTTAAATGTTAGGATATGCTTTAGTGTTAGGGATGCTCTATATATTTAGGCCAATTAGGAAGTGAAGTGTAGGATTTTTAAGCAAACTTGATTCCAATAAACCTAAATTTAGTGTTTAAAGTCCCAAAATAAAGTCCACATAAAAGTCCAAATAAAATCCCAAAAAAATGTTAGTCTTTATCAGTGATTCCTCAATTCTTCGTGTTTCCAACCAGTATTATTAATATAATCCAAGAAAAATCTTCATATACCTCAAAGAAAAAAACCTTTAAGATGATATCATAGGGACCATCATATAGATGAGATTATTTCCAACCTTTTTTTCCTCAGCCTTTTCAGCCACTTCCCACAGACCTCATAAACAGACCAGGGATCAGTGTATATCATAAATAATAATAACACTTTATTATAGCAACTTACATTAAAATATGATGAGATGAGCTTCCATACAGAGAAAATGATTCCACAATCGTGCCCCTCCTCCGTAGTATTTAGGTATCCTCACCATACCACTCCGGAGGAGGAATAAATCATAGGTGGTAGATTCCCCAGATAAACATAACCACATGTGGAGGATTCCAGGACAGACCAGCCGCGTGTTCCAGGATCAAAGATGGCCGCTACGGCACTAACATTTTTTTGGGATTTTATTTTGGGACTTTAAACACTAAATTTAGGTTTATTGGAATCAAGTTTGCTTAAAGATTGATTTATTTATGTATGGACTTCAGGAGAAGGACTGTTAAAGTGACTTGGTGGGGTGTTATAAGTAAAGAAGGATAGTGCTGGTATTTATAATATAGAAATGTAGGATTTGCTTGGCCTGACAGCCTTGTACCAAATCTACTACCACTGGGTTCCCAGCATCGAAAACCAATTAACCATCTGGGTGAAATTACAGTTTCCTTTAACATTGTCATGTGTTTGCAACTTCAGTCTCACTTTCCAATCTGGATAAAGATACTACAATGGTCATGAAAAATGCAGAACCTAAATCTCTAAACACAATAACAGCATTCATCTTAAAGGCTTGTATACAGAGCCATTTAGAAAATACTAGAAGTATTCTCCCAACATTAGAGATATATCAGGCACTGCAGACATCTGTATAGATGAGTTGTATCCTCTATGTATATGTGA
Organism: Staurois parvus; assembly: GCF_062004578.1. NCBI lineage: Eukaryota > Metazoa > Chordata > Amphibia > Anura > Ranidae > Staurois > Staurois parvus. The sequence continues at coordinate 6,749,753 of NW_028317862.1, forward strand.
AAAATATTCATGTCTGATTAGAGTACACCATCAGGAATTTAACGAGCCCATTCATAGTGCACTGGAGTAATGTACACTGTACGATACACTTTACACATCTTGTTTTAAAACACCCTAGTACACATTCAGAACACAACTGCACTATGGCACACTGCTAGACATAGTGTAATGTAGATCGTGATGTGCTGCAATGAAAAATAATAAAGCAGGGGTGATTTAGGTTGGTGTCCATTCAAAATAAATGGGCAAAAAGGGAATATGTTTAATAACAATAGTATTAATAAAAAAAATATTAGCCAAAAATAGCAACCCTCATCATAAAGCTTGAAAACATATAGATTTTACAATTATAAAAATGTAAACTTCTGAATTACAAATAACAGACAGCTTTATGTCATCTGGCCATTTTAATACACCATATAGACCTACCTTAATAAAACAGAATCTGATATACATCTCAAACTGTTTCTTGGATTCAGGTCCACAAAATGCTGTTACTGGAATAGCAGCTAGTTTCTAAAATATATTTCAAAGATATAAAATGTTATTTGCTATAGATATTCCCCGGTTAGTTGACAAAAAAAACATGCTGTGCGAGTCTACATGATTAACTAGATTGCTTACATATACTGCTCCAAACTTGCTAAACAAGGGGCCAATTTGCATTCTTCAGACCTTAGGGGGGTCAGATAGTGGCAAGTGGGAGCAGAAAATGGTGGGAGTGTCAGTGGGAGCAGAAAAGAAAGAAAGTGTCAGTGGGAGCGGACAATTTCTTAGACTTCTGGTGGTCAATGGGAGTAAGTAAAAATACACAGCGTCTGCTGCCAGTAAAAGAAGACATAGCGCCCCATCACTGGTATTCGTGAGAGGAATAGTGTCCCATTATTGGTGACAGTAGAATGAATTATGCCCCTTCATTGATGTCAATGGAAGGAATAATGCCTCGTATCACTGGGAGCAATAGTGCCCCATTATTGGTATCAGTGGAAGGAATAGTGCCACATTACTAGTATCAGTGGGAGGAAAAGTGCCTCAATCATTGGTGGCAGTGAGAGGGAAAAGTGTTCCACTCTTGGTGTTAGTGAAAGGAATAGTGACTCATGTTTGGCGTTACTAGGAGGAACAGTGCCCCAAAGGCTGGATAAAGGCATGCAAAGGACCACATCCAGTCCATGGGCCACTGTTTGAAGACCACTGCTTTACACTAGAAGCTAGCAAAATAAATAAATGTTCCAAGTGCTTTGCTTTGATGTGAGTACACTGCAAGTAAATTTGACTTATCTTGAACAATACTATAAATGCTGCATTACCCACCTTAGTTTTAATCATCCACTTTACAAATTTGTAATCATAAGGTTCATCATCTTTCACTTCAGAAAGATCCACACCTTCAACATAAAAAATAAACACATACATATATAAGAGAGATCTGGTTAAGCACAGATATATTACATATTATATTTGTTATTTTTATTGTTACATTCTTATTTCTTACAGGTACTTGTATAGCACGATCAATTTACGAAGTGCTTTACACACACACACACATACATATATATATATATTACATGCACATCAGGAACATGTACTATACCCCCAAGGAGCGTTCAAGCTAAGCTCCCTAACTCGCATTCATACATACACATACTAGGGCCAATTTAGACAGGAAACAATTAACCTACCAGCATGTCTTTGGAGCGTGGGAGGAAACCCATGCTGGCACAGGGAGAACATTCAAACTCCAGGCAGGTGGTGCTGTGGTGGGATTCGAACCAACGACCCTAGTACTGCCAGGCAGAAGTGCCACTGTGCTTCTCTTGCATCGTCTACTTTGTTCTAGTGTGGTTGTGAACTCTCGGAATCAATACACTTTACTTACTTTCAATATGCTGTATTCAGTGCCTTTTGAAGCCTACTAAATGAGCACTAGGTGTCACTGTAGCACAAAAAGAACTACATTAGATAATCAAAGATGCCAATCGTCTATTTCATGAAGCTTTTTCCTCTTGTTTAGCCATTTACTCCATACAGCGCCTAACATAGCTCACACCATTTTAGATGTACAACCACTGTCACTGTTTTACCACTACTGGAGCAATCAACACTGTCAGTGTGGTGTTAGGATGAAACCCATGTGAATGTTAATTCATAAAGAATACTGCAAAAGTTACCTCTCCTTCAAGCAAACCTGTATTTTGCCCATTTAATCTTTAAAGCCTCATTTACACTTGAGTTTCCCTCTGAAGAGTGATCCACATTATAGCATATACTTACTTTTTGATCCACTTTGTTGCTGCATTCAATGTTGGGAGCCAAAGAAAACACTCAGGTATGGAGAAACACATCATAGCCCTGTGTAAGCTACAACTTTAACGACCTGTAGATTACACACGGCTTTCCATTAGACCTAATTTACACTTCTGGTCACCCCCTTCCCAAAATAATGACCCACATGGGTCAAACAAACAGACGTATGTTAAAGCAGGCATAACATGTTGTCCGTTGTCCTGTCACTCCTCCTCTGTGGCCCAGAGCCATGAGTGGTATGGTACATTTATAAAGCACAGGGATTGGCTTTACAAATCTGAGACCAGAGAACCGAATCATTTGACTTGTCATATTCATGTGACTGGCTCTACTCCAACCACAGAGTCCTCTATGCTTCATCAAGTAGAGAGAACTCTGTAGGACACTGAAGGCTTAACTTCATGTCCTGCATTTTTGAATGGGCCGTAAAATGCAGGTTGCGGCATGGAGAAACCTTGCAGAGTATAACAGAGACCAAAAGGGATATCTGCTCTTTAACACAAAACATTACAAGAGCAAATCAGAGAGCTTGATTTACTAAAACTGGAGAGTGCAAAATCTAGTGCAGCTCTACAAAGAAACTAATCAGCTTCCAGATTTTTTGTCACAGCATAATTGAACAAGCTAAAGTTAGAAGCTGATACAATGGCTACAATGCACAGCTGCACCAGATTTTGCACTCTCCAGTTTTAGTAAATCAACACATATACATATATATATATATATATATACACACACACTACGTAAATAGATAGCACTATAGAGGTACCTGTAATAAAATAAATAAACCCCAGTGTGTTCCTACGCTGTAAAACTGGAACAGCTGTGCTTTAGATAGGTGTGTGATTTTAAAGGCCAATCATCAAGGTTTCATAATTCGTATGACAGAGAGAAGTCAGTATTTGTCACTCTGCTCAGTCAAGTCATTAAAGTGTTACTAAAAACTCAGGACCCTGTATTCACTCTATCTGGTCTCCCACATTACACAACATGGAAATGCAATTATTTAAGTCAATATAAACTGCTAAATACCTTTTCTCATCAGCAGTATATAGCTGTCTTGTAATCTCTATCAGTGTCCAGCTAAGCACTGGTTAATCTTATAGGAGGAAATTTTATTTTCCTCTGACTGTGAGGCTGCATGACCCTTGACCGTCTGTCCGGATGGTGCTGATTGGCCCTGTGCCCATCACATGCAATCTCCCTCCCCCCCCCCAAAAAAAACCAACACTCTAGCAATACACACCAAACTGAGCATGCTTACTAGCCCTCTGTATTATCAACAGATTTATTGGGGACTGTGGAAGCAGGGGAGGATCAGAGAAGACAGGATCAAACAGCCTTTTAACACAATGTGGAGAATTAACCCCTTAGGTTCCACAGTGAGTATACCAAGCATGCTTTACTGCATATACAGACTGATTTTACTGTTGTGGGTTTAGTAACACTTTAAGATTAGTGCATAAACACTGCTAATAACTGCAGGTTATGTGTGATTTCAAAAGATAGAACAGTAAAAATCAACTATAGATAGGTCTATCGTTCATGAAAGGCAGGTATTTCAATCATTTGTACTCTGGAGAAGTAAATAGTTAATATGCAATAAAGTCAGAGTGAACATAGTTTGTTACCGAGTGCAGAAACATCCGCAATCATGAAATATCCTCCTTCTGGAACAACTGGCTTTAGTCCAGCTTCCTGAAGCAAGCAAGCCATTCGGTCACGCTTGGCTTCTAATTCCCGGGGTAGTGAGTTGAAATAGCATTCTGGTTCATCCATCCTTTTGAAGTCCTTGAAGAGAGAATGGGCCAGGGCCTCCTGCACAACACAGTAAAAGTGGCTGTCATATGGGACCCAATCCAACAATTGCTATTTGATGTATGTATACCTGTAGCATGTTTGTCTTTGCCCCAATTCGGAATACATTCCAGTAATAAATACATAAACACATCCCAATAAACTTTTAACAAGAAAAAACACTTTGAGTCACTCCAAAGTAAAATGTCACTACAAACACTAGAACTTACAGATGAAACTCAAAAAATTAGAATAGTGTGCAAAAGTTCATTTATTTCAGTAATGCAACTTAAAAGGTGAAATGAATATATGTGATAGACTCATTACATGCAAAGCAAGATAGTTCAAGCCGTGATTTGTCATAATTGTGATGATTATGGCTTACAGCTCATGAAAACCCCAAATGCACAACCTCAGAAAATTAGAATATTACATGCAATCAATAAAACAAGGATTGTACATAGAACAATATCGGACCTCTGAAAAGTATAAGCATGCATATGTACTCAGTACTTGGTTTGGGCCCCTTTTGCAGCAATTACTGCCTCAATGCGGCGCGGCATGGAAGCTATCAGCCTGTGGCACTGCTGAGGTGTTATGGAAGACCAGGATGCTTCAATAGCGGCCTTCAGCTCTTCTGCATTGTTTGGTCTCATGTCTCTCATCTTTCTCTTGGCAATGCCGCATAGATTCTCTATGGGGTTCAGGTCAGGCGAGTTTGCTGGCCAATCAAGCACAGTAATTCCACGGTCATTGAACCAGGTGTTGGTGCTTTTGGCAGTGTGGGCATGTGCCAAGTCCTGCAGGAAAATGAAGTCCGCATCCCCATAAAGCTTGTCTCTGGAAGGAAGCATGAAGTGCTCTAAAATCTCCTGGTAGACCCTGGACTTAATGAAGCACAGTGGACCAACACCAGCAGATGACATGGCTCCCCAAATCAACACAGACTGTGGAAACTTCACACTGGACATCAAGCATCTTGCAGTGTGTGCCTCTCCATTCTTCCTCCATACTCTGGGTCCTTGGTTTCCAAATGAAATGCAAAAGTTGCTCTCGTCAGAAAAGAGGACTTTGGACCACTGAGCAACAGACCAGGTCTGTTTTTCTTTAGCCCAGGTAAGACTCTTCTGACTTTTTTTGTTGTTAAGGAGTGGTTTGACAAGAGGAATATGACATTTGAAGCCCATGTCCAGGATCCGTCTGTGTGTAATGGCTCTTGATGCACTGACTCCAGCCTCAGTCCACTCCTTGTGAAAGTCCCCAACACTTTTGAATGGCCTTTTCCTGACAATCCTCTCCAGGCTGCGTTCATCCCTGCTGCTTGTGCACATTTTTCTTCCACACTTTTCCCTTCCACATAACTTTCTATTAATGTGCTTTGATACAGCACTTTGGGAACATCCAACTTCTTTTACAATTACCTTTTGAGGCTTTCCCTCCTTATGGAGGGTGTCAATGATGGTTTTCTGCACAACTGTAAGGTCAGCAGTCTTTCCCATGATTGTGATTCTTACTGAACCAGACTGAGAGACCATTTAAAGGCTCAGGAACCCTTTGAAGGTGTTATGGATTAATTATCTGATTAGAGTGGGACACTTTGAGCCTAGAATATTGCACCTTTTCACAATATTCTAATTTTCTGAGATTGTGGATTTGGGTTTTCATGAGCTGTAAGCCATAATCATCACAATTATGACAAATCACGGCTTGAACTATCTTGCTTTGCATGTAATGAGTCTATCTCATATATTAGTTTCACCTTTTAAGTTGCATTACTGAAATAAATGAACTTTTGCACAATATACAAATTTTTTGAGTTTCACCCGTACTGTATGAGTTGATTGTAGCCGTATTACTGCATTTGCGACAGAAACAAGGGGACATTCCCCGAAAGCTTGTCCTCAAAATTGTATGTTAGTGCAAATAAAAAAAGTATCATGGACCTGTACTGTACAATCTCTTTTAGATTCACCAACTATATAGTGCAAAGGCTGCAAACTCACAGGCTCGTCTGACAGTGGTGATAGAAGATCTTTTCTGCAACTAGCCTTTTTGGTTGCTAAGGGAATGTTCCTAATGGGTTCACATGGTAGTTTCTGCATGGCAGATATGCAAGTTGAGATCCCAAGAACACACGGGGTGCTGCAAGGGGGCCTTAATAAGAGATACACCCTGAAAAAAAAATTTTCAAAGGGAGAGAGAAACCAGTGGTCTTTGAAAGTGAATAGACAAGACTGAGATCTGCCTTTTAAGGGTGCTTAAAGTGGTTGCATTCTATGCATGAAGATGAAAATACCTTCTGAGCGTGTTGTTCCGCCCACAGCCCCCTCTCAACCCAGTGGTGTGCATGGGAGCCTTGGCTGTCCTGAGTCTCTCTCTCTTCTTTGGCTGAGGCACAGCTGTTGGAGCCATTGGCTCCCATTGCTATCAATCACAACCAGTGAACCAATGAGTAGATAGCAGGGGGCGTGGCCAAGCCATGGCTCTAGGTGTCTTGTGGACGCATAGAGCAGGGCTTGGGAGCATGCATACACCAGTACCCCCATAACAAGCGGCTGGTGCTGGTGAAGGGGGAAGGAGCCAGTAGCACTGGCAGGGGACCCGAGAAGGAGAGGATCGGGGTTGCTCTGTGCAGGACCATTGCACAGAGCAGGTAAGTATAACATGCTTGTTATTAAAAAAAAACAACCTTTAATATCACTTTAAAGAATATGTAAACCCAACATTTCATATTCCTGTTATGTGCCTGCTGTATCATGTACTTGTATGAAAAAGTATTCTATGCTCTTTGTATAGCTCCCATTGTGAGAAATCTCTGGTGTTCTTGCCAGTCCCTCTTTCCTATTAGAAGAGCACAGTGTAGTGAGTACTCTAGCCTGCTCTCCTCCAATGATCAGACTTGTTCTGACACGCAACCCCCCCTTCCCCCGCACAGACATTCACTGGGAAGTTCAGTATGTTGCAGTTTCTCCTCCCCCGCTACTTATGCAGCTGAGAACAGAGGAAATGCAGGTGGATGCCGGGTCACATGCAGGGGAGGAGCCTGAACATGGCGGCTGTGGGGAGCGTGCGGCAATAGCTCCCTGCTAAAGTGCCGCTACTCGACCTCCCTAGTGACCCTCTGAAGCAGGACTTGGGGATCTGACTCACCGGAGTCTGTCGGACGGCGGAGGAGGAGAGGAGAGAGAGCCGGAGATGGGACCAGGGCGGAGGTGGCAGTGACGCGCTGGTCCGCCCGGCGCCTTACGGGGGAGAGATCCGGGAGGCTGTGAGGCGAGGTGACGTGGTGGGAGCACGTGACCGGCCCCGGAGGATCTCTGGGAGAAGGAAGAAACCAGCCGGCGTCCCGATGTAAGAGGGAGCCGCCGGCTTACATATGTTCAATCCCCCCGGCCAGCTGATCGATCCTGAGTCTGGGTGACCCAATAGAGGAAAAAGAACCACCCTGCTTTCCTGTGAAGACCTAGAACAAAAAACAGGAGGAGAAAAGTGAATCCCAGAGGAATCCCCCCTAGGACTGAGCTGCTGCGAAAGCCCTACATCTTAAAGCTCGGAGCCACTGTTTGGAGAAGAAGAAGGGTGAGTGAGAGCTGTTGGGGGCTTATCGTATGGGTGATCCCCGAGTGATATAGGAGATCCAGGGGTGAAGGAGAGGAGGGGAGGATTCCCTGGGTTAAGAAAGAGAAGAGGAGAAGAGTTCCAGGTGTCCTAGGAGAGTAAGAATATAAGGGATAACAGCAGGCTAGTCTGGTGTACAAATTAAAGGACTGATATAATTTCATCTTGAGAATAAGAGAAGAAATCCGAGATTTATAGGACATGAAGAACAAAGGTCCTAAGGGAACAGGGCTCAAAGGGTCTCAAACAGGTACGATAAAGAAATTTACATCGCAAGGAAATATTACGCCAGAAAGGGCCCAAGGTGCAAGCGCAAAAGGGGAAATGGATATTACTCTGGGAAATAGCCCTAGATTATCAATGGGTATGAATAGTAGCTGTAGCCACCTAACAACAGAGGACTTGGAAAAAAAAGAACTAGACGGTGAACTACAAGCACCAAATAAAAAGGAGATGATAGAAATGTTCTAAAATTTGGAAAAAATGATAAAACATGAAATGACAGCTGTGCGGAATGATTTAGGACACCTGCTAATGAGAGTGGAAGAAACAGAGGAAAAAGTTAAAAACCAGGCCCAAACCATAGATAATCTAGAGAAAAAAATAACTTACTTGGAGAATACCCAGAAAAAATTGCTCTATAGGATGGAAGTTCAAGAAAATAAAGAAAGATGTAACCTTAGAGTTCGAGGAATTCCAGAGCAAGTAAAAGGGGAACCACTATATGACCTAGTTGTAAAAATTCTAAACTCCATAAGAGACAGACCTGAAACAGACAGGATTAAACTGGATGGAGTGTTTAGAATAGGAAAGCTTTATCAAGCTGCGGAGAAGGAAAGATCAAGAGATACAGTAGTCCAGTTCCAAAAATTTGGGGTCAAAGAGGAGATTTGGAGGAAGATTAAAGGAAGATCATTAATTAAGTATGGAGACTTAAATATCCAAATTTATGCGGACCTAACACCAGAGACCCTATGGAGAAGGAGATCCCTGAGACCCTTGTTGGAACAAATGAGAAAACAGAACGTCCAGTATAGATGGGGTACCCCAGCTTGTTTAATTGGCTGGAAAAATGGCGTAACAGCATATTTGAGATACCCGGAGGAACTGAGAGATTTTTGTGACAGACTGAAACTGCAAAGAATGGTGATAGTGGGGTGGGAAGAAGAAGAAAAAGAAAGAAGGGAAACAGAAGATACAAGAAAAGAGGACTGGCAGTGGGTTGGGGGGAGGGGGGGGCCCGGGGGTGGGGAGAGAGAGGGGGGAGAATTGAGAAAAAAAAATATATTTTTTTTTCTCTCCTCTATCTCTCTCGACCCCCCAGACCCCACCTTTGTTGAAATGGTAATCCCTCGGGTGCTTCGGTTGAAAGGGGAAGTAAAGATTTTTGTATTCTCCTGTGGATAGAGAGAGGGGATCTGGGGAGGTCGAAGGAGAGGCTAGCCGGCCATGGGTGGAGCTTACGCCCAAAGCATTAAATCAGTGGTGGAAATAGATCCACAAATGATTTATAGGCAGTATTCAAGCCTAAAAATGGGTAGGGGGAAAAAAAAGAACGAGAGATGGGGGGAGGGGGGGGGATGGGAGTTGGGTTGGAGGGAGGGAGGGGGGGAGGTATTGGGTTAACACTCTGCATGACAGTAGGGATAAAGAGGAAGAGGCAATTTGGAAGAGAGATAGAGCAAACTAGGAAGGATGGAAGAATTACAGTTTATAACCTATAATGTGAACGGGTTGAGTTGTCCAGGGAAGAGATTTAAGTTGTTTAAGGAGTTACATCATAGGGCAACATCAGTGGTATTTTTACAGGAGACACACTTTGGGATAGAGGCAAATGTGAAATTGAAATCTAAATATTATCCAATGTGGTATAATAGACTCTCCAGACTCTCCAATTAAAAGAGCAAAAGGGGTTGCAATAGGATTGGCAAAGAATATGAGATTTGAGCTGCAGGACAGAAGGACCGATCCGGAGGGGAGATTTTTATTCTTAAAAGGTAAACTTCAGGGGATTGAGTGTACTTTAGCCAATATATACTGCCCTAATAAGAACCCGGAGATGTATATGAAGGGTCTGTTGAAAAAATTAATGGAATTTAAAAAAGGGCGTTTGATAGTAGCAGGAGATTTAAATTTCTGTATGGACCCACAAAAGGATACTACCTCTTCTGTGCAAAGAGAGGGGAGTAGGTCTCTGAGAGCTTTGAAAAAAGTGATGCACGAGTATCAACTAGTGGACACCTGGAGAATAATGCACATGAAAGACAAAGACTATACCTTCTTCTCTAATGCACACGCGACATACTCGAGATTAGATTACATTTTAATAGACCATCAACTTATAGAACATCTGGTTAAAATTGAAATAGAGACAAGAACGTTCTCGGATCACGCCCCGGTCGTAATGAAAATGGGATGGGGAAGAAGGTGGACTGGAGGATTAGGGTGGAGGTTAAATGAGGCTCTTCTTCTGGATGAGGATTTAGCTCAGAAAATCGAGAAAGAGATTGGGGTATATTTTAGGGAGAACGAAACAGAGGAAGTATCGATAGCTACAGTTTGGGAAAGTCATAAGGAATTATCAAGAGGATTCTTGATTGCGGCAGGAGCAAGGAAGAAAAAAGAAAGAAGAGAGAGGGTCAGTGGGCTTCTAAAAGAAATACTGGACCTGGAGCAGATCCATAAGAAGAAAATAACAAAAGATACAAGACAGAAGTTAATGGATAAAAAAGATGAACTAGAGATGTTAATGGATGAGGAGAAGAGAAGAGTATATAACAGGGTTTTAAATGAGAGATATAGATGGGGAGATAGACCAGGAAAATATCTAATGAGAGCTTTGAATAAAAAGAAAAATAGGAACTATATAGAAAAGATAAAAAGTCCTAAGGGGGAGTCGGCCCACTCAACTAAAGAGATTATTAAAGTGTTCACGGAGTATTACAGAAAGTTATATAATATTAGTCCCCAAGGTTCTCTAAAAGAAGCCCGAGAGGGAATCAATGAAAAAAGGATGATATATTTAAAAAACGCGGGATTACCAAAACTAAGTGAAGCACAGTTGAACTCCTTAGACGTGGAAATTTTCCAGGAAGAAATTAAAACAGCATTAAGAAGCACGGGGGGGGGGGGGAAAGCCCAGGCCCGGATGGCTATACAGTTAAGTACTATAAGAAATTTAGTGAAGTACTGTTACCCAAGCTGGAGAAGTATATGAATGCTCTGAGAGGTGGGATGGAGGTGAGGAGAGAATCTTTACAGGCCCATGTAGTACTTATTTACAAGGAGGGAAAAGATCCATCTCAGTGCTCCAGCTATAGACCTATTTCATTATTGAACACAGATACCAAACTGTACGCAAAGGTTCTAGCAAACAGGTTGAAAGATCTAATGCCTGAATGGATCCATGGAGATCAGGTGGGCTTCGTACCAGGGAGAGAGGGAAGAGATAACGGCTTGAGAACCCTGATGCTTATTCAGAAAAGTAGAAAAGGGAAAGCCCCGGTGGTGCTCTTGTCAATTGATGCAGAGAAGGCATTTGATAGAGTGGACTGGGGCTTTATGATGGACAACTTAAAAGTGCTGGGGATAGGTGATAGAATGCGTGAGTGGATAAGTAAATTATATAGGGAGCCTACTGCAATCATCACGGTAAATGGGGAGAGATCAGAACCCATTGGAATGTCTAATGGAACAAGACAGGGCTGCCCACTGTCCCCTTTGCTATTTGTGTTATCACTCGAACCTCTGTTGTCAATAATAAGGAACAGTGGATCGGTAAAGGGAATTCAGATAGAAACTATAGAACATAAAACAGCGGCCTTTGCAGACGACTTACTGTTCTATGTGGGGAACCCCCGAATAACACTCCCAAATATAATGAAGATTCTGAAGGAGTACGGTGAATTATCAAATCTAAAAATTAACCCAACGAAAACAGAGATCTTGAATATTAATATATCAAAGAATGAAAAAGAAAAACTACAAAAAGAATTCCCCTTTATATGGAGAGAAAAAGAGATAAAATACCTAGGAATAAAACTCACTGTCTCATCTAAGCATTTATATAGATTAAACTATATTTCTTTGATAAACGAGATCAGGGAAGATTTAAAAACATTAGAAAGAGGAAACCCATCCTGGATAGGACGTATAAACCTAGTCAAAATGGTAATTATGCCTAAAATATTGTATAGATTTCAAATGGTACCAATTAAAATTCCAGAGGCCTGGAATATATAACAAGATATATATGGAAGAATAAAAAACCTAGAATAGCATATGAAATACTAAGTAGGACTAAAGAGAAAGGGGGAATGGGTCTGCCAGATGTCAAGAGATATTATAAAGCAGTGGTCTTAGCAAGAATATATGACTGGACATTTAACCACAAGGGGAAAAGTTGGGTAACAATGGAAAATGATCTTAGTGGAATTAGATTGAGTCAGCACAGTTTAGAGGAATTAAAGAAAGCACAAGTATCTACACTTTAAATGTTTTAAGGGTATGGGACAACTTACACAAAAATATGAAATGGGAATTTAATTCTATATTAATGCCTCTCACAAATACTGAGTACTTTCCCCCGGGAAAGGATAAGATATCAGGGAGATGGTTTAGAAAGGAGGATACTCAACTGAGAGACGTTTTGGTGGAGGGGAAATTGAGACCACTTAAAGAATTAATAGAGAAGAAGGGAGATATCTTCACTAGAATAGATGAGTGGAAAGATCATCAATTGAAATGTTTTATTGGAAATCTCCCGAAACCCCTGAGATTAAAACAGGAGTGGAATATGTTTGAAAGGTTGTTAGAGACACGAAGGGATGGGAAGCACGGTATTTCGAAAGTCTATAGAATACTCACAGAATTAGACACAAACACAAAGTTAATTTTTATAACAAAATGGGAAAGGGATATGGAAGTAGGGTTTGATGAGGACAAACAGAGAAAGATGTTTAGATTGGTACACGAGAATGTTAGTATGAGAGAGGTTGAGATAAATTATAAGTGTGTGACACGATGGCACATTACACCGAGTGTTGAGCACAAGATGAATGGGGAAAATTCAAAAATGTGTTGGAGAGGATGTGGAGAAATAGGCACGGTGTTTCACATATGGTGGGAATGTCCGAAAATTCAGGTTTTTTGGAAGATAATAGTCAAATTGATTGAAGAAATAACTGGAATTGACATAGGGTTAGACCCAACGACGTGCCTACTACATAATGTGGAGACATCTGTAAATAAATACAAAGAGTCAGGTGTATGGTACTACTTAAATGCTGCGAAAGGTTTGATACCCAAGTTTTGGCAGAAATCTGAGGTACCGAAGGAGGAAGACTGGATTAATAGAGTAAACCAGATAGGTAGAATGGAAAGATCATACCATATGCAGGAAGATAGGATGGGAGTTTATTATATGAGATAGGAAAAGTGGGAAAAAGCAGGTTTGAAAGAAAAATATAGGAAACTTTAAACTAGGACGTTAGCTAAAAATTAATAAGCCTCGAGAGATTAGAATGGGTTGGAGTATGCAGAGGGGGAGGAGGGGGAGGGGAGGTGGGAAGGGTGGGGGTGGGTTGGGAAAGAAAAGAGTTTTTAGAAGGGGAAATTTAGAAATGATATAAATGTCTATTTATATGTGAATTGTCTCCCTTTATGGGTATTTGTATTAATATGAAAAAAGTTAATAAATATTTAAATAAAAAAAAAAAAAAAAAAAAAAAAAGAGAACAGAGGAAATGGGAAGGGTATTTATAAAGTTTTTTTATATCTATACACAAATGTTTTGCCTTTCATTTCTATTTTAAGCTGAATTAGTTGTTTTGCAAGGTGAGGGTTTACATTCACTTTAAGACCAAGTTCTGGTCAAGACCTGACTAAGAAGACCAGAATGCGAGACACTGAGTAATCTCTGGAATTAAAGTGCCTGTGTTCATACCAGGAAAGAAGGATTTCCAGGTATGACAGTAGATCTTCCTGTTAGGGTTTGTAATTCCTACCTTACTAAATGCAGAAAAAGACTCCTCTCCTCTATCTTTTATGACCTAGGCTTCAACAACTATGCCAATAAAGCCAGAGACTGAAGCAGGATGGAATAGAGAGCCTAGGGACAGCAAACCCGACCTGTTGGGAAAAGACTAGGGATTGTCTGCTAGAAGTCTGAGTATGTCTGTGCCACTATGTGACACACAGCCTGTGCCAGCGGGGAGATCTGCACTTCCAGATTAGACAGGCTAGATCTGGTCTTGGTGTTAACCACTGTCACGAGTACAAGTGAGAGAGAATCAAAAATTGCCTGGAGCTTGCATGTTCTCCCTGTGTCTGCGTGGGTTTCCTCCAACACTCCAAAGACATGCTGGTAGGTTAATTGGATCCTGTCTAAAATTGGCCCTAGTGTGTGTATGTATGAATTTAGGTCAGGGACCTTAGATTGCATGCTCCTTAAAGGTTAGAGACTGATGTGAATGTGTGTGTATATATATATCGCTGCGTAAATTGACAGAGCTATATAAGCACCTGTAATAAATAAAAGTACGAGTTGTCAAAGGTAAGATCACTTGTAAAGAAACAATAAAAACAAAAACAAGATTTTCCTTGTGCTAAAAAACGGTGTACAAATAAAGTTTCAGCACCATAGAGAGCTCCTGTGGGCCAGTTTGTCATGTAGTAGCTGAGTACCCTATAAGGGCTCTCGGTCGAAGTGGCAGTAAAATGTGCGACCTGTGGCATGATGTAACAACTGATCATCCACGCGAGATGAAGTGGGTGAGTTTTTTTTATGATTTTAGGAGGCAGTGAAGAGTTAATTTAAATAAATGAAAATAAATACAGGAAAAAAAAAAGTGTTTAAATTAAGAGTGATTTCTCTGTGAACCAGAAGAGGTCCCTCACCTTAGGACAAGAGCACAAAACTGAGGACTCAGGGAGTGGGGTAGTGTTACAGGAGAGGCACCAAGGGGGAGTGTCCCCAAAATGTTGCCATAGTCTAATCACCTGAAGATTTGAGCCTATAACCCAGGGTCTATGAATACTTTAGTTGTGTCCTGTACAATACGATTAAGATAAAATGTTCTTTATTTAGATATATTTTAAGATTTGTTTTTATATAAAAATTATAATGAAAATCATGTACTCACTGAAAAGGACACGTTCGTGAAATTTCATGGAGGTCCTGACGAAGCTGCATTACACTAGACTTTGATGTTGGCATTTAATGACACACTGACCACATACAGTACAACCTGCATCCCGGAGTCAAGGAAATCAATCGGTTCATGTGCCGACAGGCCACCGCAGAGATTGCCAACATAGCCGGCAAAAGAAATATTTGATCTTGGAGAAGCACAGGATGACTGAAGCACACAGTGGGAGGAATGGTAAGATGGTCTCTTTAAGAATGACGTGGCATTAATGAGTTTACGCACATGATGGGACAATGTATGCAACACATTTACCCTCTGGCTAATCTGAATACCTGCATGCACATGAACTGCCTTCCTACCTGCTACATACGTGCCTGGCTCTATATAGCTCTCGGCTTGCCTCTCTTTACTTTAAGTACACAAGTATCTGGTGGCAAACGTACGTTATGCACGAACATTCGATTTTTCAAATTTATTTCAATTATTTGAAGTACTGTTTATTATACCAGGGTAGCTGCATCAAGTTGGCAACTACAAGGGCAAGGCATGATGAATTACTAGTTTGCCATGTTTTGGCTTTTTCTTTAACCACCTCCCGTCTGGCTATTGTATATAAACGGCTGGACGGTGGCAGTGCACGGTTGGGTTGGCTTTTTATATACAGCCTCCCTGCACCCTGCTTGTGCGCGCTCCCTCGGAGCGCGCAGCACCGCAATCTGGTGCCCGCTGTGTCCTCCGTGGAACACCGATCAGTGGAACACCGATCGTTGGACGGGACCTCTGTACGAGGTCCCAATCATGTGATCACTGATTGGCCAATCAGTGATCACATGCAAAGTAGTAAGCAAGATGTCACTTATGACATCATTGCTTACTACATGTGAAATCTGTGAATGATCACAGAGGTCACATGGTACAAGGCTATTCACAACAGCCTTGTACCATGTGAGAAGCTGTGACCAATCACAGCTCACTCAGTAGTTCTCAATGGCTGCAAGAATGCAGCTAGAGAGGAGAAATGATTGCTTTTACATCCTTTATGGGTGTAAAAGCAATCAGTGTAAAAAAAAAAAAAAATCTTCATCACCCCCCACAAGTAGTACAGTGTCACCATGGTGACACTGTACTGCTAGGGTGACAGTATGTAAAAATAAATAAATAAATAAATGTAAAAAAGAATGTTTGAAAATTATAATTTTTGGTTATAAACTAATTTGGGTTATTTTTTTACTAAAAATATAAACGGAATAAATTTTGGCCAAGATTTATGATGAAATACTATTTGCAAAATTTTATAAGAATATCACTTTTTTCAAAATTTTTTTACTTTTTAATTTACATAGCAAAAAAAATAAAAATCCCAGTGGTGAATAAATACCACCAAAATAAAGCTTTATCTGGCTCAAAATTTAAAAAAAAAATTCATATGGGTACAGTGTTGCATGACCGCGCAATTGTCATTCAACGTGTGATAGCGCTGAAAACTGAAAATTGGCCTGGACAGGAAGGGGATAAAAGTGTCCGGACTGGAAGTGGTTAACTTTTACTATCATGCTTGGTCATAAGCAGGGTCACCATGATGTCAGGAAGTTTATCTAGGTAAATAGGACAATGTTGTCTAGTTTTTAAGGTCTGGTTTTGCCCATTTTGCAGTGCTTTTTGCGTTTTTTGCACATGCATTTTGATGCTTTTTTCAATACGTTTTGCGTTTTTTTCTTTTGGGCCAACTTGCTGCCAAGCAGATTAAAAAATGCATCAAACACGCGTGAAAAACACATCAAATGTACGAAAAACGCACTACATGCATTTTATGCAGCATCTCCATTGAAGTCTACTGAACCAAAAACAACGTTTTGTGCTTAAAAAAGTCTTTTTGAGTCGCAATGCTGTGACTCAAAAAAGCATAGGAAACCATGTTAAATAGACTGCATTGCGTTTCTGCAAAAAGCACTAGAAAAAACACATAGGTGTGAACCAGTCCTATAGGGTGAGGTGAAGGGTATTTGGTTTACTCATTAAATTTTGTAACTTTGTGTATTTGGAAAAATCTAAATAAATAAATATTTTGAGACTTTTGTAATATAAGTCATATGTGTCAATTAGAGCAAGCTTCTTTATGGACCTAGGTGTCTATACCATGGTCCGCGTTGGAGGTTTACACTTTCAAGAAATTAAGCAGCAAACATCAAAACAAGATGTTTTGGCAATTAAAATTTAGATCCTGACTCGGAATTCATGCATTACACTTACCTGTAATGGAGTAGCGCAGGTGTACAAGACATTCTGATGGACAGTTTGTAAATGTTTAATAAGATGCTCAGGACCAATAGACCAACCAATCTTTGAAAAAAACAAACAAAAAAAAAACAAAAACCAACTAATTTAGCAATAAGAAAATATTTTAAGACTCTGATCACACCACTATAGATATACACCCTGCCCTTAAATATTCTATCAATCTTTGCTAGAATAGAGAAGAGTTGAAACTTATGTCAGGGTTTTATTCCTATCTGTGTCTCTGATAGGGAGATTACTCCACACTTCCTGTTCGGGTGACCACTGTCACAGGTACACATGGTAAAGTGAAATCTTTCCAATCAAAGACAATCAACCTAAACACAAATCTGACAGGCTTTAACATTCCTCACATTAAAAAAAAAAAAAAAAAAAAAAAACTGCACGACACACTCTCTTTAAAATAGTCAAATTACTACTTTTTAGGTAACTGGTCATTAGAGAAATCCCAATGCTGACCTCCTTTTGAAAATGCTAGTGCACTTTTAGTAAAAGGTATGCTAGTTCATCCTCCTTAGCCCTCCTAACCTAAAAACTTCCCATCTAATGTCTTACTTAGCTCAGCAGGACAGAAACGGCCTCTTCTGTGGTTTATTTATTCCAGGTCAAAATCTTCATCAAACTCGATTACCCCTTGGCAGTGAGCCCTTAGACTTGAATGACACCACACTTCAGGTGTTTCCAACCTCACAGTCCATGTGCCATCACTGTGCAAAGGAAGGCACCACTTAGGGTTACCATCCAGAGGTTGTGCACTTGTTCTTTAATACATTGTGAATCACTCAGAAAATGTATTCAAATCTGAAAAGTCATGAATCTTGATCTGCACACAGCCAGGCCTTTAACATTTTCACAGATGTCAGCAACAGCAGCCTTTATGATTCTCTCATTACAATTTTCCATTAGCAAAGCTAGCACTTTATATAATAGGACAGTCTGGTTACAAGTCTAACCACTAAAATCTTGTTTTCCCACAAACAAATAGATTCTGGTATACTATAAGGATCTATGTGAAAGTGTGCTGCATTATTCTAACCTTTTAATTCCCTTGGAGGACCATCTGCTCTAGAAATTATCACCCCTGCCAACAGTCATTACTCCCAAAGGGAGTCCTTCCTAGGTAATCTTCTGTGGTCTAAAGTCTCCCATCGGAAGTGTAATTGTCAGATATATGACAACACACATCAAATAGAAATTGTCATACAAATAGGCGCTTATGCAGGCCATAGATGGGTCGAAAATCGGCCGATTTTTCGGCCGATTTTCAGATCGTTAGTGGGCTATTTGTTCGGCCATTTTTCGGTATTTTGGCAGATTTTTTTTATCGGTAAAGTTGGAAAAAAAAACGGCCGATTTTGCCGATCGGCCGATTTTCGCGGCAATGATGGGCAAATCGGCCAATTTTTTACCGGTAAAAAATCTGTGCATGAGCAGTGACCTGCAAGAGGAAGACAAAAAGAAGAAGAAGAAGAGGATGAAGAAGAAGAAGAAGAAGAAGAGGATGAAGAAGAAGAAGAGGATGAAGAAGAAGAAGAGGATGAAGAAGAAGAAGAAGAGGATGAAGAAGAAGAAGAAGAGGATGAAGAAGAAGAAGAAGAGGATAAAGAAGAAGAAGAAGAGGATGAAGAAGAGGAAGAAGAGGATGAAGAAGAGGAAGAAGAGGATGAAGAAGAGGAAGAAGAAGAGAATGATGATGAAGAAGAAGCAGAAGAAGAAGGATGATGAAGAAGAGGATGAGGATAAAGAAGAAGAAGAAGAAGAAGAGGGTGAGGATGATGAAGAAGAAGAAGAAGAAGAAGAAGAAGAAGAAGAGGATGAGGATGATGATGAAGAAGGATGAAAAATAAGAGGAATTCCAGTACGGCAAAAAGTGTCCCTGCAGAGAGCTCCGCTATTTCTTTGACAGTTCTTTGACATTTACAGCGGTTGCAACATTGTATCTATTTGTTTCTGAATAAAAACATCTGTATCCTAAATTGATACAAATAGATACAATGTTGCTATTGCTGTAAATGTCAAGGAACTGTCAAAGAAATAGCAGAGCTCTCTGCAGTGACACTTTTTGCCGGGATGAAAATCGGCCGATTTTTTTTACCATTGCTGGTAACGTCGGCCGCTTGAACGACCGATTTTTAGTTTTTTTAAAAGAAAAATCGGCCGTTTTTCTTTCCGTCTATGGCCTGCATTAGGTGGGATTTCCCAATGCAGGTGTCAGTGACCAGCAGTGAAGTGTCAAGTGCAGACAGAGTTAATCACAGTGTCCTCCAGTTCATCATCAAAAAATCTTTTTAAATTGTACATAAATGCAAAAACACCCCAAATAGAAAATAAAACGTTTATATTCATTTATCAGAAGTTGTATGATAGTGGGTACAGCTGCAGCCACCACAGACAACTATTTTAACCTGCTATAAACATGCATAAACAGACTGGCATTTTGTGCATTCCTGCCTGCTGATCCTCGGCCACAAGATGTGAAAGCATAAGATCAAAAAAATAAATAAAGCCCCTGAAAGAGCATAAAGCTACCACATCCATGAACTAAATACATAACACACTACCAATACCCCTTGAGACTTTAAAAGTATATATACATTTTTATAAAATACGGTTGATCATTAATTCACAAATAGTTCTCATACAGTATCCAGATGAAAGCCTCAATGTGTTTCAAATCAAGAGTCTAGATTTTCTTCAGGGGGCATAGCCGGATATCCTAATCCACATACATAATGAATGAATCTGACTAGAACCATAAAAGAACAGATACTTACTCCGGACCACCAGCACCAAAACGAACCAGAAAGTCCAACAAGGAACCCACAAGGATTCAAAATGCTAATGGGGGAAGAACAAAAAGGGCCACCATCCCCACATAAAAAAATGCCCCCTACCCAGAAATGCAAACTCACACATTATATATATATATATATATATATATATATATATACATACATACATACATACATACATACACACACATACACACGTGATTTTGCGCACCTGTGGTGCCCTGTAGCAGTACTTCTGCTATAGGGTAGACAGGAGGCGGTTAATTACTGTGACCTATGCCAACCCAGTATAGTATTTGCTCAGCAGTCATCTTTGCTGACAGTTCACCACTTTCCCTACACTGTACCGCCAATACCAGATAGAGTCACTGACTGCAGAATCTAGAGATCATCTTCTATGGCCGCTGCTCGTGACATTTATTCAAGCACGCACAGATTGCAAATATTTGTAATGCATATGTGCAGCAAGATGATCTCTTCTATGCTGTGTATCTTATTAACTTGATTGCTTATTTTACTGCACTTAGTTGCATTCCACCTATGGTTTTACTAGTGTACGCCAGTTCTGGGTGCCAGGACAATGAAAACCGGTTACATTAATGAACAGTAAAATTGAAAATCAGTGCTTCCACAAAAAGCTGTGACACTTACACAAAATGACAATGAATGAGGAGTAATAAAAAAAGAAAAATGATCTTTTCCGTGTGGGTCAAGACTTACCTTCCATCCTGTAACACTGTATGCTTTTCCCGCACTTCCTATCGTTATAGTCCTTTCCCACATTCCTGGTAAAGTTGCTGGAATAAGAAATAAAGGACACTGCAATCACTGTTTCATCACAACAGCAGCATAGGACATGAATAACAGTTTTGTGATGCATTAATGCACGTTAATTCTTGCATTAATGTGTGCTTTCTTAAGGCAAATGCCAACATACCCAAACTGCAGCTGACCCTGATTTGTGAACACAAAGCAGTGCAGTACAGAACAGAAGTTGGTGTGCCAAATCATCATTATCCTATGGACTGCATTGTGAATCTGCATAAGCATATTGGCTACAAATGCTCAGGATTTTACACCAATGACAGCCAAATGCAAAATAACAATCAGATTTATTATTGCATTTCTAACAACTTCCTCAGTTGCTGCAATTCAAATAATATTTACAACTAAATACCTAACTGAAATGCAAATATTTGAACAGTGAACCTGCCAGATGTTTGTAATATCCTATAGCATCCCTGTAATCTTCATCTCTGGAAAGTGGCTTCAACACTTCTAGGTACTAGGCTGATAGTGCTGAGCAATGCTACGATGCCTAACTAGCTCACAGCACATACCCTCCTCATAAAGCGGAGTTCCACTCATCTGTCAAAAAATAAAAGTCAGCAGCTACAAAAACTGTATCTGCTGACTTTTAAAAAACAGCCACTTACCTGTCCCTTGGTCCCGTGGTGTGTCCCCCGCAGCCCGTTTCACCGGCCATCCTGGATTCCAGGAGGCCGGCATCTTCAGTGTGGGCACCTGGCTGTGACTGCTTGCGGCTTCACAGCCGGGTACCCACTGCACATGTGCGAGTAGAGCTGCACTTTCTGCATGGTCTTGTAGTCTTCTGGGACCTGTCACATGTCCCAACAGACTACAGGAAAGGAGGGAGGGAGGACACCTTCTGTGTCCGATCGCCTAGGCAATCAGACTGGAAATGGGAGCGTGTACCTGTCAAATTCAGGTACCCGTTCCCCCGCCCCCAAGGTGCCAATCCTTAATGGGGAGCGGGGGAGCAGTCCTTAAAGCGGAACTTCCCCTTTTGGGTGGAGCTCCGCTTTAAGGGAAGGAGGGAGGGGCTGTGAATATATAAACAGGAGTTTCAGTATTAGGAGTACCTAAGGGCACTAGGGATTTCTTTAATGCCTGCATGATTGGACAAAATGGTGTTTGTGACATTTATTAAAGTTGGAAATAAACGTTTTGTTAAAGCACTAAGAATTTTTTTATTTTTTCATTGTTCTGATTGCACTAAACCAGGGAAATGTGGACCCTTAAAAGCAATATTAAACTCTCAGTTTTTAAAGAACTTTCAGCAGCAGATATAATCACCTACTGAATGTGCAGCTTCTTTATCTTTTAAAAGTAAGAGTTCACCTTCGGGAACATGTTCTACCCGCTTTTAGGGTGATCTTCTCCCAGCACCTGCTTTCACAATTTGAAAAGATTGCAGCCATGCGTGGCACCACCCAGATGGCCACGTCAACTATTCACAGAGTTCTGTGAATGAATACCTATAAGTACAGTCAGCCTTTGCAGATGACAGCTTGTAGTTCTCAATGAACTGCAAGGGCGCTTGTCAGCACTCTTGTATTCCGTTGAGCTTCCTGGTCTGCAGTAACTGCTTGTATTAGAGGCATGGGCAGTCAGCTACACTGACTGCAGGAGCCTAATATTGCACCTGCAATCTGCTGTTCACGGGTCCAGTGCTTTATAGGCTCCTAAGAATAAATAAATAAATTAAAAAAATAGTAAATGCACATTTTTACCTGCAAAAAAATGTGCTTTTTTTTTTTTTTTAAGGTGAACTTATTCTTTAATCCTTTTCTATGTTTCAGTTTAAGCAGGTGCCACGTTGACTGCCCCGGGTCTTCTCTTTCAGAGTGGCTCCTTCCTCCTGCAGCATCCTATGGGGTCACTCTTGTATGCAGGGACTAGAGCCATGTCTCCCTACACTGGGTGCATCAACACACAACCTCATTGCTTAGCAAGGCACTCCCCTGCTCCCACCCATTCTCCAAGCTAAAATACTGGCTTGGGACTGCACTGTCCATTGGTAACTTTTTCTGTGAAGACCAGAATTTCAGGGAAGGAGCACTGAGAGAGCAGAAGCCAGGACCACTAAAAGATGTAAACTGCAAGCGCTGGGGTAAAGATTTTGACAAATAGTTTACAGGGGAGTTTTTATTTTATTTTACTTAAGCTAAAACACTGTGGGTTTCATACCACTTTAGTCCTGCAAATTGTGCATAATCCCGGGACTTGGAATTACCTTACTAAAGGGGTACATCAGGAGGCACAGACTGCAATGGACAGGAAATTGTGTGCAATGGGTAAATTATACATCTCTCCGTGGTGTCCATAACTGAGAATGCTGCTACAGTCAGTTCACAAGACTTCAATTCAAACAATAGCACTAGACACAGAAATGTGCTGGAAGCAGTTAGAGGGGATAGAAGTGATTTACAGCAGTGTTCCAATGAAACACACCACAGAGGTTAGAGAATAGTTTGCAGATTGCACTTACTCCCCCAAACACTACCAGATAATGCTTCCCAGAGTTTTACTTAAATGTAGTCTGGAGATGTTTTTTCCTAATTTGTCCATGTGCAACACAGTTTAATTTTGCTACAATGTAATATAAACAAAACTTAAGGTATAATTAAAAGGCAAAAACTTTTTTTTTCAGTTTTGGATAGAATAGAGAAGGATTAGAACCCCTGTCGGTTTTTTATTGCTGTCTGTGTCCCTGTTAAGGAGATTTCCCCCCCCCCCCCCATTTGTTCTATTTACCATTGTCAGTGAAAGTTGAAGAAAATCCCAAATTTTGGGTTGTCACCAGAAAAGTAATAGAGCAGAAATATTCCAATGGAGACACTAGTTCTGGTGACCTGAGGGTCCCCAAGGAATTCCCTTCAGTTATAGGAATTTCCTCCCATTTCCTGTTCGGCTATGGGACAGGAAGTGAAAGTAAATCTCCACAATGGGGCACAGATGACAAAAAAAAAAAAAAAAAAAAAATCTGACAGGGGTTATAATCTTACCTTGCTTTATCCAAATTGAAAAAAAAAAGAAAAAAAAAAAGGTTTTGCCTATAGTTCTACATTATTGCATCAGTTTCACATTACCTATTTTTACATGCCGGCTTCCAGAGAACACCAACCATTCATAGACTTCATCACTAATACAGAGTGTGTCATGTTTTATACACAAGTCTGCAATGACCTGTAACTCTTGTGCTGTGTATACCTGAAAGAGCAGGAGAAAATGAAAAATGTTCAAATGTAAGTAAAACCAACGTTAAAGAAACAAAAAGTAGGTGCAGAGGGAGAGCGAAAGATTTTGTATAATTTTACGGTTACTAAAATTACTTTTGTTCATTCATTGTACAGCCAGCTACAACATTCTAAAAAGTGACAAAGTAAAAAATTGCTTCCTTCCTGGGGGGTTCTGAACATTGTGGATGTACACTATTCCAGAAAGGAAACTTCCTGCCCATTGGCTTTCAGGCGCTTCTAACAGTTTTCCTTTTACTGCTTCCCCAGGCATGATCATGTGACTATAGATGGACAGCCCTCCAATTAGCACTCAGGAAGAAGGAACTGAGTGTATAGGCCAGTTTCAATATAGATGCCAGCTGGTAGGCTTTCCCAATGATGTTTGGCAAAATCCTTCCAATGTAACTGACTGGGGAATATGCTCAGCAAAATGGAGTCACACCATTCATAAAGTGCGCAATCTTTGAAGTGATAACAATGAGCAAAATTCAAATACAATGTTAATGTTCAGTCCCAACATGTGAATAATTGGTGCAACGGTGCTGTATCTTTTAACGGTGAATCTCCATACTGAAATGACAAGTGCTTCACTGTGTTCACACTGGTGCCCCACATAGATGTAAACTCACCATCATTTCATGACCACGTATCTTTAGGTAAGTCACACTCGCTTTTGGGATTATCCCAGTATGCAATCTGGTCCTGATGGCCGATATTCCTTCGCCCTTATAACCATGGTTGCTGGTAATAACCAATAACTTTCCACTAGGACTGTATCAATGTTAGGAAACTCCTCTCCTCCACAGGCAGTATTTCATATTTTCAGCATAAATTAAAACAAAACCAAACATCCCATAGTGTAAAACTGTATAGAACTCTAATATGGGGTCAAACAATAGAAATGCCACTCACAAAAAAACTGCCTTTCCTGGCACTAGGTGTATTCAGCTTTGTATATTATGAATGGGAATGGGAATTTTTTTTGTACTTCCAGAAGACAATCCTGAACGTGTCAAGGGCTTATGACGCAACGTCTGCTGACGTCACTTCCGGTATTTGAAATGCACGCTGGGACGCAGCGGCCATCTTAATTTTTCTGCTTACTAGTCTTTATGAATGGGGGCTGCATTTGTTTTCTTTTTTTATGCCCTCCCCCCTTTTTTTTTACCTGGGGATCCTGCCAATACTACACCTCCTGTCCTAGTTGACAATGCCCACTTCATGTTCGGCACATACGCAGCTTCTGTACCTATGGAGTAGCGGCACTGTAAATCTAGGACAGGATGTGTGTTAGGACTACAGCTCTCACTTTTCTCATAGCAAAACACAGGGGAAGGTATGTAGTCCATATACAAGTGAACTGGCTAGGACTGATAATACTGCAGAGTGCAACGACTCATAAAGATATAACAAAACATATTCACTGGTATATAACAGACCAAAAGGAAACAGAGATGTTCATTGTTAGGGATTACAAACATTTTACATGGTTTCTTTCTGCGTCAGTATTTCTGTAATGCTAGCCACCCATGGCAATTTTCAGGCAATTCCAACCACTTTTAACCAGTTTACAATCACAAAAACCACTAAACCAATTTATATCAAACTCCAACATACACTGACCATTTTGTGGCACTAAAACTGTTGTCGGTAGGCTACATTCATCCATTTTTGCAATCAAAATAGTTTAAGTCAGTGCTTCTGTAATGATGACCACACATGCAAAGTTAACCACTTTCAACCAGCTTACAATCACAAAAACAACCCAATTCAAATGAACTGAACATCAACACAACCACTTCACGAGCAGTTTGTTGGTGGCAATCAAAAGCTGGTTGAAATTGTCTGAAAACGTGTGTGACCTGCATGAATGTGGGATACATGCCAAAGGCAACACTTGTCCTAGCCGTACATAGTACTCAGTGGCAGGGTTTAGAATTTGTACCAGAAAAAGTGACTGGAATTACAATAGACAAATCTTACATCCCGAGATACTGTACAAAAAATGT
The DNA here is from genome assembly GCF_062004578.1 of Staurois parvus. Classification (NCBI taxonomy): domain Eukaryota; kingdom Metazoa; phylum Chordata; class Amphibia; order Anura; family Ranidae; genus Staurois; species Staurois parvus. The sequence continues at coordinate 6,775,762 of NW_028317862.1, forward strand.
CCTATGGATAGCTTGTGCGAAAAAACAGAACAGAACGGTCTCTTACGGGCCATTCCAGGGTGTTCACACTTGTATATAATCTTGTTACTGAAATACAGTGCAATCACAGTACCTACCTTGCCCATAGGATTGTTTGGAGTGTTCAGTATAATGGCCTTTGTCTTGGAACTGAATTTGCTGGCTAGTTCTCCAGGGTCTAAAACCCAGTCAGAACTCAATACTGTTCCTTTTCCACTATCCTTCTGTGTATGGAAAGCATAAATATACAATATTATACCATATAATAAGTATAAGATGGACACATAATACACCATATGAAAAAAAAAAAAATTGCTAACATTTCATGCGACAATGAACGGTTTACAGCCACAACTGTCCCATAATTTAAAGGTACTTAAAGCATTAACAGTCTTCCCCTTTCTCCACAGCAGACGAATGACTCAGCACTTGTTTTTCTCAGGGATAGGCTAACACAGAGTAATGCTTACCAGCAATCTTCCTCCCCACTGGTTCCAGTCTGTCAGCTGATGCCCCAAAGTCACTCTTCTTGGCAGTCTCTGACCAATCTTGTTGCTGCCCCTCTTGGCAGTGTCACCATGTACAGTGTAGGATCAGCAGAATAGGATGTGATGGCTGAATGTCCACATTCCAGAGCTGGGAAGTAGTGGACCTGACTGCCAGCTGTGATGGGACTGCGAATTAAGGTAATTATTACTGTGTTTTATCCCATCTCCTTAAAAAAAACAAAATCACTAGAGCCTTCATCTAGTCTGGGGGTAGATTTTTTTTTTTTTAATGCCTGAAATTAGACTATAACACCTTCCCAACGAGTGTATGCATATATGTGGCACTATGGAAGTCACAAGGCTCTGCCTTGGCTAAACAGCTACTAAGCTCAGTATGTGAACCACTTTAAAGCCTAAATGTGCCTGCTTTTTTCAGGCCCCATAGCTACTGAACCAGTTGTTAAATACATTTTATCAGCTATATAAAAGAGCCTGAAGGGCCTGCTTTGGCCAGCTCACATAGGAAACTACTGTATATTGCTTTTGTTCCATGTCAAAGGCCAAAAGCATCACAATTTACCTTGTTCAGACTGACAAGATGGCAATGTCATGTAAAAGGCTTGAGAGTCTAATTTCCCCTGGTCAATCCTAAACATTGGCTTGCAGCACTTATTTTGCCTTGCACAGATAGAAGCTAAAGCTGGCCAAAGATGGGTACAATTTCAAAGGTAAATTCTTAAGAAAAGACTGTTCTAAGAAATTTCCATATAAAAAGTCTCCCAAACAGCAGTAAGGAGAACAAAATCCAATAGGACTTTAAACCCTTCCCACAGCCGTCTCCCGGTCTTTAAGAGCTTCTAGATAGGGCATCTGGGTCATGTGACCGCTGTGATTGGCTGTCACAATTGGAAAGCTCCCGAAATTATGAATCAGGAGCTTGCCAATCCTTGCTGGCTACCATGCTGGGAGCATGTGGGCAGCGCACTCTCAGCATAGTAAGTTGTACATGTTGTGTGGAGACACCATCAGAACCCCCAACTGTCCAGAAAATGGGTTGTGTGATACGAAAATAGATCCAAGTTGGCTCATAATTTCTTATTGGATTGGTTTGAAAAGAGACCCCTTAATGTATCACCTGCAGGATAAAGGACATTCTGTGGACTGGCATTTTATTTCTGGTGCTTAATATGAGATCCTCAGTGGGTGAGAATTGTGGCTCTCTCCCATGACCTAAGAGTAAAGCCATGTCTATCTTCAAAATTTAGGCCTGAATCCTGAGGAAGCAATTGGACTGCGAAAAGCTTCAATCCCTTACACCATTGTTACATTTGTACTTATATAATTATTATTATTATACAGGATTTATAAAGTGCCAATAGTTTACACAGCGCTTTACAATATAAAGGGGGACAGTACGATTACAATACAGTTCAATACAGAAGGATTGTAATGACAACATGGCAGCTGATGCACTTTAGTGCATGCCTTTTTAATTTATTTTAATCATTGTAATAAAGACTTGTTGTATTTTAACTCACTGTGACTGTATATTCCTATTAGGGCACATTTAAAATCCCACTGGATTTAATTCTCCCTACTGCTGGTTGGAAGTTTTTTTTTTACGGAAATTGATTGAAATTAGGGATAGTGGCTTAATGAGAAAATTGAAAGGCAGCTCCACCCACATTTATTGCATGTAATATTCTAAGAAAGTTTGTTTGATTTTCTAATCATTAGTGGGTCAAATCAACATTTGTTTTTGAACGCAGTGACAATAATATTCTAAGCAGCAGGATGGAAAATGTTTCACACAAACAAATTAATTTCTAACAGTTTAATGAGCATACGCATTTTCCCTAGCCTTTTCCAAAGAATTTTTGTTCTGAATTATATCCATCTATGGCCAGCTTAAGACTTTTATAATTATGTCAGCCATTTGAAGTGCCTGAACCAGGGGCGGACTGACAACTCATGGGGCCACTGGGCAATAGGGGATCATAGGGCCCCTGTGTCTTTGCCCAAACTCAAAAAAGCCTATGAAAAAGGTACCAGGGGCATCTCATGGGGCCCCCTACTGACCCCGGGCCCTCGGGCAATGCCCGAGTTTTCAAATGGTCAGTCCGTCCCTGGCCTGAACTTCCTACTTCAAGTTCAAAGACTGACCCACAGCCCCATATGTCTAATTTCACCCTGATCACACAGAAGCCGAGCCATTGAACAGCTAGCAGCACCTTGCCTTGGTCATGCAGATACACTGAGCTACTGTTCATTTTGTCTGCCATATCATAGCTTTGAAACATCGGTTTTGCCTAGTTCACACGGACCCAGAGATGCCTGTTCAGGTTTCAGAACACCTATTTTCCTAAAAAGAGCCACTAAGCCAGTAAAAATATATGGACAAGATATTAAATAATTCTACCCGTTATAGTCCCTTTCAAAGTGACTAGATCCTTCAGTTGTTTTATCAGCAATGGTGCCTCACAGACAATCGAATTCAAAATTAAACTCTAAAGCTGACTTTTCCTATAAAAAAAAAATGTTCATATAATACTTACATATCTCAGTGGAATGTGGACAGGCATCGCCCCAGCCATCTTTATCATAGGCTCATAACAGTCATAAAATGGATCAATAATCATCACCTGTATCACAAAACATAAAAAGCAGAGAATAGTATGAAATAAAATAGTGATGGTATCTACCAATGGTTACGATCATTGTTACTGATGTATACAAAAGAAAAACTACTGCTTTCGCAAAAAAGAACACTTCCCTTGGTAGTCACCGATTTATATATGGATGAACTTGAAATCATCAAGAGCTGGTGTGCACTAAGTGTAATAAGCAGCTCTAGCAAACCATCCCACACATGATTATATAGGATTTATAATAATAGGTCATACGTGCATGATCAAACTTTGTAGTGGTGTAATAAGTTATTTTACTGCCAACTCTAAGGAATTAGTACAGATTTTGGACCCCACTACAGCATTTGCATAGGCTACAATAAACTTTGCCATAAAAAAAAAAAAAAAAAAAAAAATCAGCCAGAGGCTTGTACACAGGCTTGTAAATGCGTGCCTACAAAGCAATGTGAACCACAAGCATTTACAAAGCTTCTTATAATTCTCACAAATTATGAGATATTGGAAATCACTTCTTATTGACCATGGGAAGGCACTGCGCTTAAATCCTTTGGACAATGTAATTAGTGTGAGACGTGTTTCTATCTAAGCCTAATGGAAGTTTCTGAACCAATAATTAATCATCAAAACGAATGTTCTATGTTGGCAAAAAGACACAATAGTTGATGTTCTAAAAGATAAGATTATCTCAGGATACTTGAGTGTTAGACAATTGATGATCAATGAGAACAAGAAAGAAACACAATTCAAAATTTTACACACAGCATACCTGGGATTTTATCCTAATTTATATATTTTATCAGAAAATGTAAGGAGACGAAAGCCATGTTCACTCACTGCTTATGACTTTGTAGACATATTCTATGCTTTTTGGAAAAAAGGTTTCCAATACATCACTGAAATTATGGGTTTGATTTGGCCTCAGACTCCTATATGAATATTTGGAAAGAGCCAATTTCATCAACCCATGTGACTTCCAGTGGACACACATCTATCCATTGGCAGCCAGACGGTGCATTACAAAAGCAGGAAGTCCGGTTCCCCTCTGAATATTTCATAACTTAGACAAAGCTTGTAATATTTTTTTTACATTGAAAAGATGGATGTGGATAGGCGGAAATGCATTGAGAAGTCTTTAATAGGGCTTAGATAAATAAATGTCTACATTTAAATCTACAACTTGGCACATCATGGAAAATCTAGGGGGCATTTTAGAGGCTAGGAGACTGACATAAATACAAAGCATTTGTCATAACTCATAGATATTCCTCTTATATTGGCTGGCTGAACTTATGTTATTATCCTTCTTTTCTTTTGTTGGGTTTTCCAACATCTGTTGCATTTTACCTTCAGGTATGAGAAAACTATCCACAACTTTATAATATGTCCTGACTGTCCTCACACCCAGAGGCCCAATAAAAAGTATAAATGTTATTACCTACGTGAATTCTACCACCTAAAGTGATTGTAAAGGCTGAAGGTTTTTTTACCTTCATACATTCTATGTGTGCTGCTCTCCCCACAGCCCCCCCTAATACTCACCTGAGCCCCCTCTCGATCCAGCTATGTGCACAGAAGCCTCAGCTGTCCCAGGCCTCTCTTTTCTGATTGGCTGAGACACAGCAGCGAGAGCCACTGGCTCCCAGATAAAGAATTAAGAGACAAGGGATAATATACATTGACGAGAAACCATGCTACTCTTGTTTTCAAACACCTGTAAACACAAAATGATTTCACTAGCATCTTAAGCTAACCATAGAATGTAAAAGGTGGTCAGATGTAAACTAGGTGAGAGATGAACTGCAGACATTTCCAATGAAATGGGAAAAACAGTAGCAGCTGAAAAGGATTTTCTAACGTGCCCACTTGCTATTTCCCTGATATATTTTAATGTAGAAAGTTAGCTGGTAGTGTCTAAGACTACCTAAAAGATAATAGAGCAACACCTGATCTTGGCCAAAAAAATGGCAAAATTAGGATACTTTTCACCTAAAGTCTACAAAAACCTTTATCATTCCATTATGCCAACTTGAAAAATGCCCTGGAAAAGGAGAATCACAACATTTTATACATAATGATACAGTAACATGTAGATTATCACATTTACATATATAAATAAAAAGTCTTTAGGATTTCTTTAAGACAACAATGAAACTCACTTCATCACCTTCTTCTACTAACCCCTGGATTGCACTGAAAAGGGATCCATATGCTCCCACTGTTACAAGGATATCTTTGTTTGGATTGATCTTCCTTCCAGTCACTTTGCCATAAACCTGAGAGAGGGCATCTACCAGTGGTGGGTGACCCTTTAAAAAGTATTGCAGATCAGTTGTACAATATTGACAAACAGATTTTACAAAGATACTCAGCTAATGCAACTCTTAATGCAAATACTGAATATATCCAGATCTCAGTTATTTCCAATTACATTTTTGAAAACACAAGCTCAATAAAAGAACAATGAATCACTTAAGTGGCCAGAAAAGAATCACTATGGATTTTAAGCAGCAGTTCCTCCTGTGGCTCTCAGGAGAGTAGGTGCAGCTGCCAGCCGTATTCACTATCATGACAGCCACACCTATTCGCAGCTCTCTACACAGCCAGCAATTACCTGTGGTGATCACTGCTGGACACACTGGGGTTTATTTACTAAACCTGGTTGACTCAGAATCTTGGGCACCTGTGCATGGTAGCCAATCAGCTTCTAACCTCAGCATGTTCAGTTAAGCTTCAGCAATAAAACCTGGAAGCTGATTGGTTTTTATGCAGAAGTGGACAAGATTCTGAGTCAACCAGGTTTAGTAAATAAACCCCACTTTGTCTGCATCCAGCAGCGATCACCGCAGGTAATCACTGGCTTCACTAAGGGCCACAAATAGATGCGGCTGCCAGCGATCTGTCATTCAACTGAACAGGCCCTGCGGCCGCACCTGTCCTCTGAGAGCCGCAGGAGGAACTGATCATCAGCTATTATAATTGTTACTGTATTTTATGTGTGGCTCAAGACAATTTATCTTCTTCCAATGTGGCCCAGGAAAATCAAAAGGTTGAACAGCCCTGGCTTATATGTAATGTTTCTTTTTATCAATGTCACTATATGGTGTAAAAAATAGATGTAAACAACTAATCCTAAGAAGGGAAGTGTAGAGGCAAGGCTGTCCCTAGGTTCCCTTATAGAGAGAAATCAGAAACAAAGCTGAAATGTTCTATTGTGGAGAAGCCGAGAGCGCTGGCAGGGGTCCCTAGAAGAGGAAGAACGGGGCCGCTCTGTGCAAAACCATTACACAGAGCAGGCAAATACAGGTGAAACTCAAAAAATTAGAATATCGTGCAAAAGTTCATTTATTTCAGTAATGCAACTTAAAAGGTGAAACGAATAAATGAGATAGACTCATTACATGCAAAGCAAGATAGTTCAAAACGTGATTTGTCATAATTGTGATGATTATGGCTTACAGCTCATGAAAACCCCAAATCCACAATCTCAGAAAATTAGAATATTGTGAAAAGGTGCAATATTCTCGGCTCAAAGTGTCCCATTCTACTCAGCTAATTAAGCCATAACACCTGCAAAGGTTTCCTGAGCCTTTAAATGGTCTCTCAGTCTGGTAGGAATCACAATCGTGGGAAAGACTGCTGACCTGACAGTTGTGCAGAAAACCATCATTGACACCCTCCATAAGGAGGGAAAGCCTCAAAAGGTAATTGCAAAAGAAGTTGGATGTTCCCAAAGTGCTGTATCAAAGCACATTAATAGAAAGTTATGTGGAAGGGAAAAGTGTGGAAGAAAAAGGTGCACAAGCAGCAGGGATGATGGCAGCCTGGAGAGGATTGTCAGGAAAAGGCCATTCAAAAGTGTGGGGGACTTTCACAAGGAGTGGACTGAGGCTAGAGTCAGTGCATCAAAAGCCACCACACATAGACGGTGTAGCAATCGTACGTACACAGATGGACGCGGTCATCCATCTTGCATCTCTCTCTCACTCCAATCCCCCTCCTCAGGAATGTGGTCTGTGTGTGTATGCGGAGTTCAAAAGGTATCAGGCCTCAGCTGGAGAGCTTCATGGTTATAAATCCCAAATTAGCTGGTGCCCGGGTGTCTGTTAGCTTCTCAGTCTGAGATATCATGAAACCATAAACCAGTCCTTCACTGGGCTTCAAAAGACATTCCAGCTAGCCGTAAAACAAACCTCACATTTAAAACCCACTTTTCCATATATATTTATATCTTAAGGTAGGAAATAATTACATAAACATAAAGCATATATTCGGATAGCTCAGTTTAATGAGTCATCTGATATCTTACACCTTAGTGGAAGTCTACAGGAGAGCAGAAAGCCATATAGTTCTAGCTGAAATAGTCAAATATGGCATGTTTGATATCTAGACGTTCAGCAGATGATTCTGCATATTAATCTACCCATGGATAGAATGTACATGTACCTAGGGAAGGTTATTGCCCTGGTATAACTTGTGAGGGATTTTGGTTCTAGCCTGAGTCCCCCGCCTACAACACCCCTCCCCAAACTTGTGAGGCGATTGGTTCTCTGCTGTAAGGAGACACCCTGCTGAGTTCCTAGAAAAAGGTTGTTATGCTTGGAGCAGTTGAAGAATACTCCCTTTTAACATCGGAACCCTTTTGCTCAGGACCCTTGAATCTGCTTAACCCAGGACTTTTGGCAAGTACTCTACCTTTCTAAATTTATGTTGTTATCTCTCTGTTGTGGTATTGCTCTCTGTATTTATATATACATATTGGCTACATCTTTTTCTGTAAATATTTTTATTGCACCCATTACCCCTTTTTAGTAATAAATCCTATTATCTGAAAAGTGTTGAACTGTTTCCAAAGCTCCTTAAGGCAAACTAAGAATCCCTGTCTCTGAAGAGCGCTACTGTGTGTTCCAAACCTCTATATATCTCTGCCTGCAGTGACAGTGGTATACAGACGATTATTCAAACATCATAGTGTTATTGCTAATATTGGTGAGTTTCCTCTTTCTCTGTACAAAATGGAGGTGGTGGCAGTGTGAAGGGTTAATTGCGTAATTAACCTGACCCAGTAACAATCGCTCTCAGGCTGCGGTACATAGATTGTGGTCCATTAGCTGGAAAATCTTTGTGCAGGGTGCAGCTGAGCGTGGTATTGTTACACACAAGACAGCGCTGTTTTAGGTTGGCTAGTCCTTCGGTCACGAGTTGGTGAGAAGGGCTAGGGTCTGACGCCGCGATCGTCACAGACAGATCCTGGACATGGGCTTCAAATGTAGTATTCCTCCTGTCAAGCTGTTCCTGAACAACAAACAACGTCAGAAGCGTCTTACCTAGGCTAAAGAAAAACAGACCTGGTCTGTTGCTCAGTGGTCTAAAGTCCTCTTTTCTGATGAGAGCAACTTTTGCATCTCATTTGGAAACCAAGGACCCAGAGTATGGAGGAAGAATGGAGAGGCACACACTGCAAGATGCTTAAAGTCCAGTGTGAAGTTTCCACAATCTGTGTTGATTTGGGGAGCCATGTCATCTGCTGGTGTTGATCCACTGTGCTTCATTAAGTCCAGGGTCAATGCAGCCGGCTACCAGGAGATTTTGGAGCACTTCATGCTTCCTTCCGCAGATGAGCTTTATGGGGATGCGGACTTCATTTTCCAGCAGGACTTGGCACCTGCCCACAATGCTAAAAGCACCAAAACCTGGTTCAATGACTATGGGATTACTGTGCTTGATTGGCCAGCAAGCTCGCCTGACCTGAACTCCATAGAGAATCTATGGGGCATTGCCAAGAGAAAGATGAGAGACATGAGACCGAACAATGCAGAAGAGCTGAAGGCCGCTATTGAAGCATCCTGGTCTTCCATAATACCTCAGCAGTGCCACAGGCTGATAGCTTCCATGCTACACCGCATTGAGGCAATAATTGCTGCAAAATGGGCCCAAACCAAGTACTGAGTACATATGCATGCTTATACTTTTCAGAGGTCCAATATTGTTCTATGTACAATCCTTGTTTTATTGATTGCATGTAATATTCTAATTTTCTGAGATTGTGGATTTGGGGTTTTCATGAGCTGTAAGCCATAATCATCACAATTATGACAAATTACGTCTTTAACTATCTTGCTTTGCATGTAATGAGTCTATCTCATATATTAGTTTCACCTTTTAAGTTGCATTACTGAAATAAATGAACTTTTGCACGATATTCTAATTTTTCGAGTTTCACCTGTATAACATGAAACCAAAAGGTCCCAAAAGCACTTAGAGGATAGGCTCTTGCATAAAAGGTGTCGCCATGTCAATTCCAAGACTGGAATACCAATCAAGTCTCTGTGACACCAAACTTGTAAAATAAGGCACAAGCTAATTTATTGCAAATAAAACACCTGCTCTCTATGGTAATGTACCAGCCAGAGCAAAAAAAATGATGAAGTTCAATAAAATCCGCAATAAATGCACAACAAAGTAAAGTCATCCAGTTAGATGTAAGCTTACATAGCTTCAACAGTGGCAGAGGTGAGCCAATGTTGGTAAACAGGACTGTTCTACCCACCAGTGACTCTGGTTGAGCTGTAAGGACCCACCGTCAACGGGTCCATTAGGATTCTGGGAGTCTCTCGGTAACCTGCTAGGGCTCAGAGGCAGCGCACCGGAAGTGACATCAAAGATCTTCCTGAAGGAATGCCGCTAACCACATCTGGGACACAGGGTGGAACCGCACAGGATGAAGACCTCAACGGTCACCATGACAACACGTTTTGGGCATAACCCCTTCTCATCTCACCAGTGCCTAAAGCTCTACCAGAGTCACTAGTGGTTAGAATACAGTCCTGTTTACCAACGTCGGCTCACTGCTGGCACTCTTGAAGTTATGCAAGCTTACATCTCCCTGGATGGCTTTTCTTTATTGTGCATTGCTACTTTTATTGAACTTTATCCCACCTTGCTGTGGCTGGTACATTACCATTGATCAAGTACAGTGCATGTGTTTTATCTACAATAATTTGCCTTGTGCCTCTTGTTTTACAAGTTTAGGGTCACAGAGACTTAATTAGTATTCAGGTCTTGGAATTGACATGGTGACAACTTTTATTCAAGCACCTATACCTCTAAGTGCTTTTGGGACATTTGGTTTCAGGATTGCTTCTTTTCACCACTCCTGGTGATTTTCCTGTGAAGCATCTGGAGACTAGCAGCTACTATAGACTAGAGTCATTCTATATTTACCTCACTGCCTAAACAAAAAGTTATATATAACTTGTCTGCAAATATCTGTATTATATAGAAAAACCTTAATCTACATGTTTCAGGAGACCAGCTGAATATATTGTAAGCAAATCCTGACTTGCAGAAAACCGAGATCTGGCTATATAATTATAAAGGTTTCTTGGGTGCTAAAACTGAATTGTGGAAGGTAAAATGGGACAGGGTAGTGCCAGAGCTCCAATTAAGCTGTGAGATGCTTATGGCATGCACTCAAGATTTAGGGGTCCCTCGCAACTGCAGAACAAGCTTTGCTATTTGACAGTTATGCACATCACCTGGTTATGGTGACAGGCCATTAGAAGTAAAGGAAACTATAATGAGCTCATTTCCACCAAAGTTCTGTAATATATTGACACATGACATTTTATGCTTCCACATAGGTATGTCCGCTTGAAGCAAATGTTCCCTGTTCATGGAATGCATTGAATGGTTGCAATTGTTCTAACAATATATTTGGGTTTATCTATCAACATAAAATTGAAATAGTGCCTAACACAGTGCTTCTTTAATGAATCATTCATAAATCTTTCATCAATAAACTCTCACCCAAGCTTTCCTTTCATGTCATCACAAATCTAACATGAAACGGAGCTTAACCAGAAATACACTGATTGTATGCAAAGTGAAATATTATATTCCAAAAATCAAATTGTTAGTACTCAGAAGTACTGAGTAAGGAGTGCTTACAAGGTGCTGCGGGTTATCATACAATATTTATTCAAATCAGTTTTTGTCCTCTTGGTTACTATACTAACTCTAATGCTAATGATGCCAGTTTCCATCTACACTGAGCAACAGTCTGATTACTGGGTATTGTTGGGGGGGAAAAAAAAAAAAATTACTTACAAAGCCACGTGTGTACTGATTCAGTCTGTCCACAGCCGACACTTGAGCAAGACCTTCTTTGACATAAGATGGAGGTGATATATCTGGAAACCCCTGACCAAGATTGACTACAGATGGATCTGCAGCAAGGGCTGTAAACTCAACCCTGTGGAGATACATAGAAGCATTACCCAGATAAAAGCAAGGAGGAAAACACTGCTTTATTAATAAACTGTGTACGTTTCAAGGATAAATTCACCTATAATTAAAACACTGCCTCCCTGACAAGCTTTGTAGAAAAATGTTAACACCTAAAACCACCTCATCTCATTCTGTCCAGCTTTGCCCCCCATTGACTCAACTCAGCGACCCAGTATCAGTGCTCTTCTGGACTGAATGATGCAAAGTATCACCCAAACCACATCTTGTGAGTCATCATGTACACACTCTATGTGATTAATGGAGGGTGTCATCAAGCTGGACTGGGCTAAAAGCAAGAAGAAAAGGAAAGACCTATGCCCTCATGTGACTGACCCAAAGACTGCAAAAGTTAATGTTTTGTATGTATAAATAATTAAAATTGGGAGGGAGTATTAAATGCCACTGCCCAGCCATTCGGGGGCCAGTGTACTGATTTACAGTAAATCTCTGTCTGAGGTTTCTCATAGGTACAAAGGTGGGGTGTTATGCACACTTGGCACCCGGCTGTCAAGCCCAGCGCCCACACTACAGAAGCCGGGAAGACAGCGTGCCGCTGGCTAGAGGAACAGGTAAGGTCAAAGAACAACTCCGCGGAAGCAAGAGCGGGTACCTGTCAAATTCAGGTACCCGCTCCCCACCTCCCCAAAGGTCAGCAGTCATCTCCGCTGCAGAACTGTGCGGCTGGCCCGGTATTCTGACACGGCGGCGGTGGAAATACCAAGCCGGCCGCTCCATAAGACGAACTGACATTTTCCCCCCTTTTTTGGGGGGAAAAAAGTGCGTCTTATGGAGCGAAAAATACGATATGTCTGTTCACAGTTCCACACTGTATTCAAATTTTATTTTGCTAAAGTCAGCTCGCTTAGTTCATAATGAATTACTGCACTTTACATTTCACTTTGAACACACCTGTTTAAAAAGCAAAAAGAAACATGGTGTAGGTGAAAATTATATACTAGGAAATCTGATCATACTATATAATTTAACAGAATAACAGCTTTCAGTAATAATAGTGGGAAGATATACAGTAAATAGTTTGAATAGATTACCTGCCATTGTGTCCTTTTCTTTTCTAATATATATATATATATATATATATATATATATATATATATATATATATATACACATACACACATACATACATACATATATATATATATATATATATATATACATACATATACACACACACATATATATTTTATCACCAGCAGATGGTAGTATTGAGTTAGAACTCCATCACGGTCTACTCTAGATTGATCATCAACGTACTTCTAGGGGCACTGTGATATATAGGGGACTGCACTGTAATGAATACAGTGCCCCTTTACAGTGCAGTCCCGTTATATCACAGTGCCCCTTTACATTACAGTGCGGAGGACCGACTCCATTAATAATCCGTCACCAACCGCCCCCGCGAATGCCAAGACTTCTGGTAAGATCAACAGGTATTGTGTGAAGTTATCAAATAGACATGACATAAAATGCTTTTACTGGTAAATTTAAAATACTAAAATTTACCAAATAAAAGTAGTTAGGGTTTAGATATGCCTCAAGCAAACAAAGCTGTCTGTAAAGAGTTAAGAGACAGATTACACACTAGAGACACATTTGTTATTATTTGCCCTTCGAGCTCTAACATTGCTAGTTATAAGCATCACAAAGACCATCAGTACCGATTTATTGCTTGAACTTTACAAAATATAAATCAGTGTATTTTGCATGACATGGAGTTTTATAGTATATTAAAAAGTGGTTCTAAAGGCTTTTTTTTTTTTTTTTTAACAAACATGTCTATACTGTACTTACCTGTGTGCAAGGCAGCCCAGATCCTCCTCTTCTTGGGTCCCCTGCCAGAGCTCCTAGCCCCTCCCTCCTGCCGGGTGCCTCACAGCAAGTAGCTTGCTATGGGGGGACACACTGTTCTGTGTATCCATTCACACACAGAGCTGCAACTTAGCCCCGATTCCTCTCTCTTCTCATTGGCTCTCTGACTGTGATAGACAGCAGCGGGAGCCAATGGCTTCAGCTCCTGTTTCAGCCAATGAGGAGAGGGAGTCCTGGGACAGATGAGACTCGAGTGCACATCGCTGGATCGAGAGGGGGCTTAAGTGAGTATTAGGGGGGGCTGGGGGGGGTTGATGCAGAGAATGCATGAAAGTAAAAATAACCTTGAGCCTTTAGAACCACTTTTAAGGGTAGGTTCACGTTTGTGTGTTGCAAAAATATGCACAAAATGCACGCTTTCCAAACAATATACAAAAAAAAGGACAGCCTTTTTGCAGTTACGCAAGGTGCCATTAATTCTTAAAGGATAAGTGCACCCTTTGTAACATGTTACGCCCGGTTTCAGGGTGTAACCTGTAACGTTTCTGTTGCAGCAGCCCCCACACCCCCCAATCCTCAGTTGTGACAGTAGGCCAGGGATCCTCTCTCCACACCTTCTGTCTCAATTTTTATTTAAAAAGCGCCCATGTAGGGCTCCACCCACCCAACTGCGTTATTCATTCATAGAGTTCTATGAATGGGAGAACTATAGTTACCGACAGCTGACAGGTTGCAGTTCTCAATGAACTACCAGGACGCTGTTGAGAGCTCTAGGTAGTTCATTGATGCTTCCTGTCATTCAGTAACTGTCCGCCCATATGAGGTACGAGCAGATACACTGACAGTCTGCAGGATTCTGAGATTGAATGCGTGATCTGCTGATCAAGGGTGCAATACTTTGCAGGCTCCTAGTAAAAAAAAAATTAATTAATTAAATAAATTAGTACTTTTTTTATTCTTCAAAACAACGTTCATATATTATTTTTATTTACAAAATGTGAACTTATCCTTCTAGCAGTGCATGCGGTTTGGTGCAGCACGATCTTTAAAAAGGGTCATGCACTCCCTAAGTATGCTTTTCGCATGCAGGGCAGCCAATGGAAATCAATGGGCTGCCCTAATGCGTGTGTGTGCGTGTCTTCACACCTGCATTGATGTGAACAGAGCCTCAAGGAAACATTTACTGAAAATAATATGGTTGCGATCCGTCTCCTAAAAATACTAGTTTGCTGGCTATGTTTTTGCGACACTGACCCCAAGCAAGCATGTGTGCTAACAAAAGACAGAGTTAGATGGATAGATATACACATACATACACACTATATTGCCAAAAGTATTGGGACACCTGCCTTTACATGCACATAAACTTTAATGGCATCCCTGTCTTAGTCCGGAGAGTTCAATATTGAGTTGGTCCACCCTTTGCAACTATAACACCTTCAACTCTTCTGGGAAGACTGTCCACAAGGTTTAGGAGTGTGTCTATGGGAATGTTTGACCATTCTTCCAGAAGAGTATTTGTGAGGTCAAGCACTGATGTCGGACGAAGGCCTGACTCAGTCTCCACTCTAATTCATCCCTAAGGTGTTCTATAGGGTTGAGGTGAGGACACTGTGCAGGTCAGTCAAGTTCCTCCACCCCAAACTCGTTCATCCATGTCTTCATGGACCTCGTTTTGTGCACTGGTGCGCAGTCATGTTGGAACAGGAAGGGGTCATCCCCAAACTGTTCCCACAAAGTTGGGAGCATGAAATTGTCCAAAAAGTCTTGGTTTGCTGATGCCTTAATAGTTCCCTTCACTGGAACTAAAACCCCTGAAAAACAACCCCACACAATAATCCTCCCTCCACCAAACTTTACACTTTGCACAATGCAGTCAGGCAATTCTCCTGGTAACCATCAAATACAGGACATGTCCATTGGATTTACAGACAGAGAAGCATGATTCATCACTCCAGAGAATACATCTCCACTGCTATAGAGTCCAGTGGCGGCGTGCTTTACACCACTGCATCTGCCTCTTTGCATTGCACTTTGTAATGTAAGGCCTGGATGCAGCTGCTCAGCCATGGAAACCAATTCCATGAACCTCTCTACACACTTGTGCTAATCTGAAAGCCACACACAGTTTGGAGGTCTTAAGCTATTGACTCTGCAGACAGTTGGCGACTTCTGTGCTTCAGCATGTGCTGACCCTGCTTTGTTAATTTACCTGGCCTACCACTTTGTGGCTGAGTTGTTCCCAGTTGCTTACACTTTGTTATAATACCACTAACAGTTGACCGTGTATTTAGCAGCAAGGAAATGTCACTGATGGACTTACTGCACAGGTAGCAACCAATCGCTGTACTACACTTGAATTCACTGAGCTCCTCAGAGCAACCCATTCTTTCACAAATGTTTGTAGAAGCAGTCTGAATGCCTAGGTGCTTGATTTTATACACCTGTGGCCATGGAGGGGATTGGAACACCTGAATGCAATACTTTTGGCAATATAGTGTATATGTGCCAGGTCAGTGACTCGAAGTAAAGCCATTGGATTAGCAGTACATCAATGTAACTAGTGTTTACAAAAGGGGAGGTTAGTAAAGGCAGCCTTCACAGGTCCTCAGTACAGGTTTCCTTTAAGAAATTAACAAATATATTGAATGAACGTAGGGGGTAATGTCATTTGTTATTAATTTTAGACTTGGGGAAAGTAAATACTCCTGTCAAGCTTTAATTGCTATTCATGCCCCTTGTTGGGGAGATCTCACCTTACTTCCTTGTCCATGGTACAGAAGTGAGTGGGAGTGGTTGTCACAAAATAGCAATAACCTGCCAGAGGCTCTAATCCTACATTTTACTAAAAAGTGTGTTTTATGCCAGTCTGTGTCACACTGAAGAGATTTCCATCATGTTCTGGTATTTCCCCAGTGTTGATAAAGACACAAAAAGACAAGATAAAAACCCCATAGAGGTTATCTCTTCCTCAATGTGTCCAAACTACGGGTCGAGACTAAGTGGTTTACCTACACCTTAAGGAGAGGGACAGTCCATTGAGGGAATGAGAGGCACACATTAGAGGTGTGAAAGAGGCCATCTATGTCAAACCACCAGTGAACAGGGTTGTGTTCTCCACACCAGTGGTTCTAAAGCTGTGGAACCTCAGGAACCACATTTGTCCTTAAGTCACAACTCAAAAATAATTAAATTTCTGAAACATTATTATTTATGCCACAAAAAAAAACCCTTGCACTATTCTACAGTGTACATAATAAACACTTTTTTTAGACTTTTAAAACAATTATTTTAAACATACATAAAATAAAAAAATAAAAAACAAATCCATCAATACCCCTAACTTTAAGCTTTGTCCCCTCTACCTCACACTAATAGCCAATTAAGCTGAGCAATGCCTCCTCTACCTTTCACACACTCAAAGGCATGCAAAGTTAAGAGTATTATTGTCGTCAGTGGCTTTATAAATAAACAATATAGTTTGTGCAATATTTGTGTGAGGGTTTTCAGCCCCCCCCCCCATGCACTCTTTCAATCCCTCCTTCCATGCTCTGCTTTAGCCCACCCTTTCATGCCCTCCTTTCTTTCCTTTTTTATGCTCTTGCCTTATCCCCCTTCCACACCCTCCTTTAATACCACCTTGAAACCCTTTGCATGCCCTCCCCTTTAATGGTTTCCTTCAGTCCTCCCCTTTCATGCACACTTTCACTCCCTCCCTCCCCCCCATCACCATCACTTTCCTGTTTTCTTTCACTCCTTTCAAAATGCGCTCTTGAGAAAACACATACACAGTCTTTTTCTTGTGCCATCTTACAAATTAACTACAACATACCCTCAGAACACAACGGTGATGCAGCCTTTCCAGTAGGCAGTTGGGAGGCACTGACTATGTCACCACTGCCTCAGGAGAGGCAGAAGTAAAACAGTAGATTAGTATATATATATATATATATATATATATATATATATATATATATATAAAAATGGAAGGTCAAACTTGGCCAAAACTATTTCTTTTCCAATTTTGGGTAGAGCAAGGCAAACAGAAGTCTTGTTGGGACTTTCACAAGTGTCTGTGAACCCACAGGTTGGTCAACACCTACTGCCACCCAAGCTGTGATAGCTCATTTAGATCTGAAGCCTTTTTAGCCAAGCTATCTGTGTCACTTGTCAAAGTGAAATCCTCCTATATTCTTACGAAGATGGAAAAGTCTAAACATGTTAATAGGGCTTCCAGTAAAGTGTAATGCTTAAATGATGTATTACTGTTGTAAGGTTTTGCTTAATTGTATTTTTCCAGAAATCAAGCTGAAGCTTGCCAAAGATCTCAGGAGGCAATCTGGTATGAAGATTTATTCCAACTGCTGAAAGATCTGCTCAAAGGGCATAGTAATGAGCAGTCTTTGAATTAATCAATGGATTAACTTCTAAGAGACATCACCGAATTCACGCTTCAAAAGTGACCACTTACCATACATTGCCATCAATTCCCTGGATCCGTTTAGTATTTTTGTGCCTTAAAGACATAATCTGAAAGTAAAAAGGAAGACTAAAATATTATTGGATGTTACTGCAAACATCAAAATTCATGAAAATTCTTCAAATATCATTCCTGCAACTTTGAAAACAACTTTGAACAAGCAGAGCATTAAAACAACTCCTAAACGGCAGAAATATTTTGTACAGTATCTGACAGACTAAGCATTTATTTAACATGTATTTTCAAATACAGAATCTAGCAACAAAGCATCATGGTCAGGGGTGTATTTGCTGCATGGTAAACAAGGCGTATGCTTTGGCCGACGATTTCAGTTCATTGTGCTCCAACACAGTTTAGTTCCGCTTTAAAAGGTTCCACTGAAAGGGAGAATGAGGCCTCACTTTTAACCTAAAAAAATTTCAGCTTGCTCATCTCTGTTCAAATCAATGTCATATTATCTTTATCAAATGTGTCCCAAACAATCCCTGCCAGAAAATGATACACAGTATGATTCTTGGAACCATGATATTTCCTCATAAACAATACACAGGACATTGTTGTGATCTTTTACTTATTTGTTTAGGCTGTAAAAGCCATGGACCATATTAGCCATATGTCGTCCTACATTTTGATAAGACAACAACCCAATAACATTTTTAATGATTTGCAAATCATCTGAATCCACGCATGTTTTTGTTAAATCTCTAATGCAGCTTTGGCCACAATGAGCACATATTTGTGTATATTTAGAATAAAATAAACAGCACGTATTAGTCAAAAATCAACAACATTTTAAAATAAGTTCTTTCTCCTCAGCATTAATGATAATGTTTGGAAGAGGCTCCTCCATTTATTAGGTTAAAATAAGGCATAAAGAATTCTAAAAAAAACAAAAAAAAAAAACAATAAAAATATCTGCAAGCAACAGTAAACAATGTGAAATGTTCGAGTGCTCATTGAGGATGCAATTGTACTTCCAAATATAACCTTCCATTATATTCCATCAACACCGTCGATGCCAGAATCAATTAAGCATTGAGTCTATCAGAATGTACGAGACAATACGTACTCCTGCAGTGGAAAACCTGAGGAAGTGAGAGGAATGAACTGTCTTCAGCAATTGAGCGCCATTCCCAAGGCAGCAGACAGCACGAAAAGCAATCAACATGCCTGCAGAACAGGTCAACAAAAGAGGCATAGAATTAGGAAAATTGTGCAATTAAGATGTTGCCAAATCAACATGGACTATACGATTAAAGGCTGGAAAAATTGAGAATTTAGAAGCTAAATAAAATGATCAGTGTACCTGTGAAACACCATTTCTATTAACATGTTTGGGAACACCGTGCAACCTTAAAGACTGTACCTCTTGTCCCACCCTTTTCTTTTCCCTGGCCATTCTCCATCCATATGCCTCCAGAAAGCAAATCCGGAGGAATGTCATATAGTATGTCTTCCATTTCTCTGTCCATTTCTGCAATCATGTTGCTCTCTGCATTGTACAATGCAGGCTACAGACAGGCTGAATATAAACAAATCAATTCATCTAATGGCCTGATATGACAGTTCCAGAAGCACAGGGAAATAAAATGGCACAGTAAATATCTTTCAAAATTCCTTGCAGTCCCTACATATAATAAAAGATCCGATAGATTTTAAAAATACAGTAAACGGTAACATTTTGATATGGATATTTAATTGTCCACAAAGGAACCAAATTAAAATTTAGGTAAATTGGCAGCAATTTGTCCAGCCTTGAAATAAAGTACATAAGGCCAAAATACTATTTAAATTGAGGCGGATTATTGGGCGACAATTACAATTATTGAGATATATGTATCTATCTAGCTATGTATCTCAATCAATCACCAACATACAATGTAAATTAACTACTAAAAGCAGATTAGTATAGATAGAGGCATGCAAAAGAAACACTAAAATCAAGCCCAGAGTCCATTCCAGGGAGAAGCAATACAGGGAAAAACATGTTCACAGACCAATTTGGCAGCAGTCACAATAAAGCATCCTGAAGAATACAAAGAACCAGAAGGTCATTGCAGAAGTTGGAAACCGAAGCTACAGTATATGTGGTCAGTCGGATTTAGGAAAATTAGGCAATCGTTGAGCCCACTGGAAACAAAATATCTCAGTTCTAAAGATACTAATAAGCAGATGAGATAAAAAGGATGGTACATCAATCAGTCACACAAAATAAGTGTCCAATAAAGAACCCCAATCCAAAAAAAAAAAATCACCAAGTCACCCGCACAAGTATTATAGACGCAACAAATTAAATATAAATTCCACTTTTCATGGTAATCTGCAATCAGTCATTATTTTCTGCATCTTTTCTTATTACAAACCTGAGGCAGTAATTATTGCGACTCCAAACCCTTTCAGAAAGAAATCAGTTTTAGAAGGTCCTGCAAGGTTTACGCTAAAGCAGTATTAAACCCAAAAGCAAAACTGTATTATTTTGCAGCTAACCAATTCTTGGATTTGGTGGCTATATTAGTTTTACATTTTAGGCTCTTACTTCTATCTGGTGATAAAGCTAGCAAGTCTGCTGTTTTCAGAAGCTCAAGCTCTCCAGTGGAATGTATCAGTTTACATGGATGAGACAAACTACTTAAAATGGTTCTAAAGGCTTCTTCTATGAATGAAAGTAAAAATCTTCTGTGTGCAGCAGTCCCCCTAATCCTTACCTGAGCCCCCTCCGATGTTCACAAAAGCCCCTGCTGTATGGGGCAGCTCCCTTCTCATTGGCCAAGACAGCAGTGGGAGAGCCCATTGGCTCCCACGGTTGTCAATCATAGCCAGTGAGCCAATGAGGAGAGAGTGGGGGGGCTGGGGGAAAGCAGCATTCTCTGGGGGCACTGGTCAAGGGGGGAGAACAACCAGGACCGCCAATGGGGGACAAGGATTGGGGCAGCTGCACAGAGCAGGTGAGCATGTTTGTTATTTTATTGTAAAAAAACAAAGGCTTTAGTGTCACTTTTACACTGGCAGGGGTGACGAAAAGGATCAGCTTTGATTTATGTAAAACCTTTATCCCAAAAGGAAAAAAAAAAAAAGCTGTTTGCTGTAACTAATTATAACATGTGAGCTGGAGTTTGGCTTCAATTTATTTAAATCTGCTAATACATTTAACACTCCCCCCCTCAGAGTGAGAATTATGCTGTCCCTCTTGTACTCATTCCTTCAGGAGTTGTGTTTCACTAGTGTAGGAGGTGTGTTACTGGCCAGATCACCAGGTGAAAAGCCAAGGTAAGAGAGCCAAACAATGGTAGATGTCAGATTTTGACTGTGTTGTGGTGAATTGGAATTGTTAACCACTTCAGCCCCAGAATGTGTTACCACCTTCATGACCAGGGCATTTTTTTGCTTTTCAGCTAAATTACACATATGAAATTTCTATAATTTTTTTTCACACAAATAGAGCTTTTTTTTTTTTATACTTTGTTTGCTGTTACAATGAAGATCACTGTAACAGTGGGCAGCACAGTGGCTAAATGCTTCGCACTTCCGTCTGTCAGTACTAGGCTCGTTGGTTCGAATCCCAACCATGGCACCACCTGCCTGGAGTTTGCATGTTCTCCCTGTGCCTCCAGGGTACTCCAGTTTCCTCCCACACTCCAAAGACATTCTGGTAGGTTAATTGCATCCTATCTAAACTGGCCCTAATATGTGTATGCATGAATGTAAGTTAGGAATCTTAGATTGTACGCCCCCTGAGGATTAGGGACTGATGTGAATGTACAAAATATATGTAAAGCGCTGCGTAAATCGAAGGCGCTATATAAGTACCTGTAAGAAATAGATATATAAAAAACAGCAACATTTTCAGCTGTCATGAACGATCACTAGTGATCTGTGATTGGCTACAGCTAATCACATGGTACAGAGTGCTGTGACTGGTTCAGGTACTGTGTGATAGCTGTGGGCCAATCACAGCAAAGGAAATATGGCTGTTATGATTGAATTGTAAATATGATCGCATAGTGCAGCTAAACTGGAGCAGGCAAAATGACATACATGTATGTGATTCTGCATGCACATGCTGCCCAGCCGCAGGATATGTAGTGCGGCTGGGCAGCAAGTAGTTACAGGCACCCCAACAAATGCACTAATACACTTGCCATTCAGTGCTGTAAAGAAAAAAAAAATAAAGGTGTGTTTTTGGTTCATGGATGCACATTGAGAGCATACAAATAGGGAAACAAATGTGCAAAAGTGTGTACAGACCCTTAGTCTTTAAACTTAGGTAACACCTAACATTCATACAGAAGTCAAGCCTCACAAGGTGGTATTGCTGAGAGAATAATTATAGAATGTATTCACCCTCAAGGTGACACTAGGCAGTGAAGAGTGTGTTTTGTTCCTGGTAATATGATGTCAGCAAAGGTATGTTGTTAATTTATAAACTGCCCGTACCAAGATTCTTCTGTCACATGCAGAAGTAGTTACACAACCGCAGTTACTTGAGCAGGATCAAGTATTTAAATGGAACCACGTACTAACCCTCAAAGGCCCTTTATCCAAAAGGTGAAAAAAATGAAGACAAAATTAGGCGGAGGCGTTGTCCTGAGTAACCAATCACGTCAGTCATTTTTCACATCGAGGAAATAGAAATACTGATCACGCTTCTAAAAACAAATAGCTAAAATTCATCCCTCCTTTAACCTGTAACTCCCTACCAGATTATTTGAGAGTGTTAGAACCTATTTCTCACATTAGTTTGAAAAGCTGTGCCATGGAATTCAATGCTAGGGCTCCACAATAAAATCTGCACGTATATTCCTTGGAGTTGGGACTACTAAACTCTATTTTATGTCAGACACAGACCACATGGAACCTGGCTGTCTCCTCACTTCAACTATCTACAGAGAAGTGAGGGATGTCAGCCAATGTTAAGAAATCCATCAGGGAACTAGTATACTAATTCTGCCTTCACACGTATACTTATTGAGCCCCGGGGTTAAATATTTCTGGACATTAGCTTGGCGTTCCTATAGGGTTAAATGTTTTAGTCTACGGATGGTTTAAAACAAAGAAATACCTTATTCCTTGCTACCCTGACAGTTGGTGCGCTTCTCTACTCCAGGGACAAGGGGAAGACCCTTGACGTTCAATGCAGAACTGATGGTTGTGCACAGTACCTGATGACATCAGAGAGGGGGAGGCCACTTGACTGGAAGAGAAGCAGCTTCATAAGACCCGTCATTCAGCAGGAAGGATGCCTGGAGGAATAAGGTAAGTATTCCTCAGCTTTAAACCTAAACTGTAGACCAAGGGTGTTCAATGCATGGCCCTCAACCTCATGCTCTGGTATGGTGGGTCACCAAGCCCAGACTGCAGGTTGCTAACCTGCCATCTCAGAGCATCAGAGTGCACAGAGCCGAAAGCAGAGGAGGCAAGCGGCCATGGAAGGAGTTGGAGCCTCCTAAGCCAATGCTTCCTCTGTAGTGCCGGCTCCTGTCCTGGGCAGAGTGATACCAAGTGCACTTCATCTGGGAACTTTCTAGCAGCCTGGCAATGCCAGCAGAAGCAGGAAAAGAAAGAGGTCAGTTTATTAACCCCTTTACACCTAAGAGTAAAACAAATCTTCATGCCCAAGCACAGTTTTGTTACTTTGACATGTGTTAGTAAAACATATCACCACAACTACTTTGTACATCCAGGTGGATTATATATAGTCTTTTTTTTCAGAACAATGGTAATGGATATCGCCTGATTGTTTGTTTTTTTATTATCAAAAGGAAAACTGGCCCCAAAGAGAACAAAACATTTTTTTATTTTTTAATTCAACTGTATTTCTTGCAATTACCATAACTCACCACCAACAAACAACCCAAAATAAATTCTGCTCCTGGCGGTCACAGCAATACCAGTTGTTGTTTGTGCCCATAGTACAGCCCAGAAATAGTGCACATTTTGCTTCTTTTAATCCTACATCAAACACAGAAACTGATACTAAATTACAAAAAAATCCTGCCCAAAATATACTGATTTTTGACCCAAACACTAACCTAGATCAAACCTTGATCTAGGTATTTTTTTTTTTTTTTTTTACAGTTTTCTTTTTCTCTATCTGCAAGGAGAGAGAAAAATACAATTTATCTCTCTCCTCCATTCAGAGAGAGAACACCTGGGCAGGCTTCAGTGTCTGATCAGTGTGATAGCCAGAGGCTATCAAAGCGATCAGGTGACCTGGAACTGAGTTGTGGGCCTGGATAGTTAGTACAGGACCCAGGGCTCCAGGTGAAACCCTGGCTTCTGTGCTGGGAGCACGCAGTGCAGCAAAGACAGTTCACATATATGCGACCCCATTAAAAAAAAAAAAAACAATCCAGTGGGGTCACTGTCAAAGGGAAGGGGTTAAACATCACAATTTTTCAATGGGCATATTAGCACTTTTAAAAAAGGTTTATTAAGCTGCTTTCACACTGATCCGCAGGTACAACGCAGTGCACCTCTGGGTTTCCTGTGAGTTAGCTGCACTGATCCGTAGACTTCCATTATATCATGAGGGTTTGACGCACTTTCTGAAAGTGTACGATATAGATAGATAGGATAGAAGTCTACAGCAAAAACATGTTCATTATGCTTGTCAAAATAAAAAAAATTAGAAATTCTGAACCATTTCATTTTATTGTTGCCTGCAACCGGATACCAAATCACTTAAGTGGCCCTCGTTCTTCAAAAGGTTGAGCACCCTTGCTTTCAGGGGTGGGCAACTGTGGCCCTCCAGCTGTTGTAGAACTACAAGTCCCATGAGGCATTCCAAAACTGACAGTTACAAGCATGATTCCCAAAGGCAGAGACATGATGGGACTTGTAGTTCTCCAACAGCTAGAGGGCCACAGTTGCCCACCCCTGCTTTAGACACTTTCACATGGGCAATCCAAATCAGGTCTGCCTGACAGTTTTTTAGGCAGACCTGATCAGATGGTTCATGTATCCCTATGGACCGGCAGATTTAACTGGACTTATAGTTTACACCCACTTACCTACATCCAATCCGATCCAGTCCCATATTTAGAAAAAAAAGGGATCCACCCCCCTCAGTCTAGGCAGATTGGATCGGAGGGCAGTTGGGTGAAAATGAACAGTTGAGTCAGTTTACACCTGCCCACCCATAGAGCAGAGTGGGCTCTATCCATGTCCATTCTGCATAAACTGAGCTGACACAGACCGGTCATCCACTTGCTCTGCTCAACAGGGAATCAGCGGACAGATCTTCTGCTGAGCAAATTGGATTCCACTCTGTGTGAAAGGAGCATTCAACCCTTTTCATATGGGTGTGGAGGGAGGGAGGGGTGACTTTGGTCCCTTTCACACGGGTGGACTCAGGAATCTGCTGATCTCCGCTGAGCAGGCGGATGACAGGTCCATGTCCCCTCCACTTAAGCAGAGCAGACACATGCCGCTTTTCTCTATGGGCGGTCAGATGTTAACAGACCCCATCTGTTTACATCCAACTGTCATCAAATCCGTTCCACAGGACGATTGGGGAACGGATCCTCATCTATCGGTTTTTAGTGGATCACATCAGATGCAGGTGACGCACCATAGAGGGCAATGGATGGGCCA
The DNA here is from genome assembly GCF_062004578.1 of Staurois parvus. Classification (NCBI taxonomy): domain Eukaryota; kingdom Metazoa; phylum Chordata; class Amphibia; order Anura; family Ranidae; genus Staurois; species Staurois parvus. The sequence goes on from NW_028317862.1 coordinate 6,801,105, forward strand.
ATCAGGTCCACCTGAAAAACAGACAGGTGGACCCAATCGGGCCTTTTACACATTTATCTGCCAAAGATTCATCATTTTGGCCAGCCATTTTTGCGATGACACATCTCTACAGGCCAGTAAGACCACTCTACTTCATTCTGGTTTTCCATTACTGCCTCCTAAATTAGCTCTATGCTCACTGGACAAAGGTGATGTCACTGAAAAACTATCCAATGAGCAGAGATATGATCAACCACTTCTCGTCCAGCCCATGTACATAGACGGCCAGATGAGAGCAGTGCAGGAGCGAGTGGCCGTTCATAAACGTGCTCTCTGGGAGCGTGCGGTACTGCAATCCGGTGCCCGCTGTGTCCGGAGGATACAGAGGAACACTGATCACTGTACGGGACCTCTGTGTGAGGCCCCGATCATGTGATCGTTGATTGGCCAATCAGCGATCACATGATAGTAGTAAGCAAGATGTCACTTCCTGACATCATTGCTTACTACTTGTGAAATCTGTGAATGATCACAGAGCTCACATAGCACAAGGCTATTCACAACAGCCTTGTACCATGTGACAAGCTGTGACCAATCACAGCTCTCACAGTATTTCTCAATAGCTGCAAGAATGCAGTCAGAGAGAAGGAGAAATGATTGCTTTTACAGCCTTTATGGGTGTAAAAGCAATCAGTGTAGAAAAAAAAAAAAAAAAGGAATCTTCATCACCCTCCACAAGTACTACAGTGTCACTATGGTGACACTGTACTGCTAGGGTGACAGTACGTTAAAAAAAAAAAAATCTAAAAAAAATAAATATGTAATAAAAACATTTTGAAAAAAATATAATTTTTGGTTATAAAGTAGTTTGAGTTATCTTTTTAGTAAAAAAAAATAATACATTTTGGCCAAGATTTATGAAGAAAGATTATTTATTTGCAAAATTTTATAAGAAAAACGCTTTTCAAAAATGTTGCACTTTCATTTATTTAGCAAAAAAATCTCCAAAAAATTTGTATGAGTTCAGTGTTGCATGACTGGTCAATTGTCATTCAAAGTGTGATAGCACTGAAAGATGAAAACTGGCGTGGACAGGAAGGGGGTAAAAGTGTCCGGACTGGAAGTTGTTAAGGAAGCTGAACTGCTTAAAATAAATGGAAAGTAAACTTTATCAGAGACCCAATAAATTCCAATAGCAATGCTTTGCAGCTCTCTGTTAACTTTTAAAAAAGGTAACTGGGCAAAAGGTTAGAGTCCATTCCATACTGCTATAAACTGAACATTGTAGTTGTCTGGGAGACTGTTTTTAAAAGACAACTTTATGACATTCTCCCGCCAACAATGTAACACAATATTGTCCCAACAATAAGGTATGTTCTGTTTTTCTTCCTTTTTAATTAGTAGCATATAGCCAAATTTCTGTGTCCTTTTTTTCTTCTGTTTTTACCTTGGTACATAGTGTCTTTTGTGTACAAAACTTAGAAATCATAGCCCTAGAAAGATTGGTACAATAGGTTACCAGTGTCTGTATGCCTGTTACAAATTTGTTTTTGATTTGTATGAAATTGCATCATGTGACCGTGGATTGCATGTAAATTAGTGTCAGTGTGCCAGGGATCCGTTTCTGTGTATGGTTGCACAGCAGACAAGTTAACTGAGAAATGGCAGAGGGTGGCAAGTTATCTAAATTGTAAATCGGGTGTGTGTCAATATACGTGACAGGGGGGAAAAGTGATATCAAAAGGGTTCTGTTACAGGACAGCTTAAGGAATCTCATAATCGTAATCACTTGGCAACACCATAGCCCAAAGCTGGATATACAGTTGTGACCAAAATTATTCAACCCCCAATGCTGTAAAGGGGTTTAGGGACTATAGTGTACATTTGGAATTGTATTCAGAATCAAATCCTACAAGGACGTTGTAACTACCCAAATGCAACTAAAATGACATCAATTGTTTATGTAATACAGTAGTAAATGGTTCTTATGTGGTTTCTTCATTGCCACAATTATTCAACCCCTTAAAGACTACCACTCTGAAGAACAGAGGTTCATACAGGTGCTTTCCATCAGGTATTGAAAACACCTGTGGATGTCACCGAGCAGCAATCAAGCATAATAAGCACCAATTAGGCAGCTTTAAAATGACTGTGATACTCAGCTCCTTCTAGACATTTACTGGTGTGGTTACAAACATGGTGAAGGCAAGAGAATGGTCCAGGAAGACAAGAGAAGAGGTGATTTCTCTTCACAGGAAGGGCAATGGCTATAAGAAGATTGCAAAGATGTTAAACATACCAAGAGACACCTTAGGAAGCATCATTCGCAAATTCAAGGCAAAGGGCACTGTTGAAACGCTACCTGGTCGTGGCAGAAAGAAGATGCTGACTTCGACTGCTGTGCGCTACCTGAAGCGTAGAGTGGAGAGAAGTCCCCGTGTGACTGCTGAGGAACTGAGAAAAGATTTGTCAGATGTGGGTACAGAAGTTTCAGCCCAGACAATAAGACGCACACTGCGTAATGAAGGCCTCCGTGCCAGAACTCCCAGGCGTACCCCCTTGCTGTCTCCAAAGAATAAGAAGAGTCGACTGCAGTATGCCAAAAGCCATGTGGACAAACCACAAAAGTTGTGGGATAGTGTTCTGTGGACTGATGAAACAAAATTAGAACTGTTTGGGCCCATGGATCAACGCTATGTTTGGAGGAGGAAGAACAAGGCCTATGATGAAAAGAACACCTTGCCTACTGTGAAGCATGGTGGAGGGTCAATCATGCTTTGGGGCTGTTTTGCTTCTGCAGGTACAGGGAAGCTTCAGCGTGTGCAAGGTACCATGAATTCTCTTCAGTACCAGGAGATATTGGATGGAAACGTGATGCAGTCCGTCACACACCTGAGGCTTGGGAGACGTTGGACCTTTCAACAGGACAATGATCCCAAGCATACCTCCAAGTCCACTAGAGCATGGTTGCAGAGGAAAGGCTGGAACATTTTGGAGTGGCCATCGCAGTCACCAGACTTAAATCCGATTGAGAACCTCTGGTGGGACTTAAAGAAAGCAGTTGCAGTGCGCAAGCCTAAGAATGTGACTGAACTGGAGGCCTTTGCCCATGAAGAATGGGCGAAGATACCCGTAGATCGCTGCAAGACACTTGTGTCAAGCTATGCTTCACGTTTAAAAGCTGTTATAACTGTAAAAGGATGCTGTACTAAGTACTAAGATTGAATGTCACTTGGGGGTTGAATAAAACTGATAATGCTGTGAGCACAGAAAAGACATTTGTGGTTATTTCATTATAACTGTTATGTTATATTTGTCTGACCTACAAGTGCCTCTTTAATGTAAATGTAAGCAAGATGACTGAATGATCAAAAGCAATGTCAAACTGGCCAAAACACTCAATTTCAGTGGGGGTTGAATAATTTTGGTCACAACTGTACACAGACCAGGACAAAAAAAATAGGCCCGGGCATTTTTTTTTCTTTTTTAATGACGTACCAGGGACATGACTGTTGGGCAAGTGGTAAATATTGATTTAACATTTTCTCAGTGCCTCTCCACCATGCAATTTCAGTCTCCACCTGCTATGAGACATGCAAAAAATAGCAGCTAGGCTCAGTGGTTACAGCATTTCATTACCACTCAATGGTTGCTAGAGGTTACTGCAAATCATTTCTGCTTGTGGATTGGTTGCTAGAGGTTACTGAACATCATTACCGATCGGTTGCTAAAGATTACTGCACATCACTACCTCTCACTGACTGGCTGCTAGAGGTTACTGCATATATGGAACAGAGGATAACAGAAGGTAAAGTGAAGGCAGCATGCCAGCATCAGAGATAGAGCTCTATATCAGCACAAAGAGTTAAACTGTCATTTTTTCTAACAGTAGTCTGCATTTACTTTCTCTCCCCTGCTCCTGGAATCTGTAGTGGCAGCAGTGACACCTATTCCTGACATCAGGCTATGGGGTCTCCTCCAGCTCCTCCCCCTTCATGTCAGCTGACCTGTAGTTTCCGTCACCCCAACTGTTGAACTAAATGGTCTGGCCGGCTGCAGAGAGGAAAGGGGAGTGGCGTGGGCTCAAAGAGCAGCCCAGCTGCCTTGAGCTTCACGGACATACAGCCCGGCGGCCCCACCCCACAAATAGCTGGTGTGTCCTATGGCCAGTCTGGACCTGGGTATACACCAGCAGAATTTCAAACAAAAATTCATACAAAAATTCTCAGTACATTCAAATGTCAGAAATTTTGTTTGGTAACGTCCATTTATTCCAAAATCGAATGTTAAAAGCAAAAAAAAACCACTAAGACTGTTAGAATTTCGTAAATTTGAGATTTCCATCTTGCTCCTAATTCTTTTGTCACAAAGTTGAAAATTAAAGTAAATTTGACCCACTAATGATTAGAAAAACACATAAAATTTTGACAGAAATTCTACTAGCGCAGGGGTGAACAATTAATTTTCCCAAAGAGCCACATGTGAAAATTGGACTGTTTGAGGGCCAAACCCAAGGCAAAACTTTTTTTTTTTTTTTTTAATGGTTCTCTTCGCCATTAGGGAGAATTACTCTCTCTTTGTCCCGTTTACCATTAGCATTGAAAGTCAAATTAAAAGCAAAATCCCAATTTTGGGTTGTCCCCAAAAAAGTAATAGAGAGAAAATCTTCTAATGGGAAAAAGAAACCAAATTAAAAAACACACAACAGGGTTATAACCCTCCTTTTACGCCATTCAAAATGGAAAAGGAAAAAAAAAAAAAAAAAAGGAAAAAAAAAGTTTTACCTTTACTACCAATATTAATTTTGGACCTGGGAAGGTCTGTAAAAAGGTACACATACAGAAAACAAAACACCTGGCACTAGGAATAATAGATACAACTGCTCAAAAATAAATCTGACTATATTTGCTTTTATTATGTATGGATTTTAATGTTAAAAAGATACTAAAAGGTTACTTTTCTTTTTGGCAAAATAACAAACATGTTATACTTACCTGTTGTGTGCAGTGGTTTTTCACAGAGCAGCCTGGCTCCTCCTCTTCTCAGGTCCCCCGCAGGCTCGCCTGGCTTCTCCTTTCTGTTGGGTGCCCCCAGAGCAAGCAGCTTACTATGGGGGCACCCGCTGCTCCGTGTCTCTAGTCATACATGGAGCTGCAGCTTGGCCCTGCCCCCTCTCTCTGCTCATTGTCTGACTGTGATTGACAGCAGCAGGAGCCAATCAGGGCCGTCTTTAACGTGGGGCAAAAGGGGCAGCTGCCCTGGGTCCAGTCATTATTGTGGGGCCCAAAGCAGCTGCCCCTTACACCTGCGTTTTTCATGGTTTGCCAGTACCGGCCACGGATGGATCAGTCAGCCACATTTACCTCCTCTAGTTCTGGCTGCAGCCCTGTCAGGATGGAGTAATCTGTCCTCTTCCGCTCCCCGCATGACTTCAATTCCAGTGGGGGGAGCTGCCGCTGCTGTGGCGATGCATGCAGGGAGCACGGGGCCATCTGCCTCTGTGCACCGACCCCCCCCCTCCGAGGCCCTACTGTTACAGTGTTCAACCGATCCCATCACCACACAGCAAGTGCCCCATGCTGCCCTGTGCCCACAGTGACAGGCCTGACTGGCACCGCTGTGGAGGAGGAGGAGAGAGCCAGACCGAATTCAACTCAGGTGACACCACATACAGGAGAGACACCGGGCGGCCACCTTAACCCCTACACTGCTGGGGGGAGCACAGTGTTCTTGCACTCTGCACGAATTTACTATCCCAGGCACTTTTCATTCTAATGTCACCCTGCAATAGGAGGGGCCCTGGACTAGAGGTAGCTGTCTTTCTACGGAGGGGCTCCTGGACTGAAGATAGTAGTCTATGGAGGGGCCCCTGAACTGGAGGTAGTAGTCTCTTTATGTAGGGCATCCATAGAGAGACTGCTACCTCCAGTCCAGGGGCCCCTTCATAAAGAGATTGCTACCTCCAGCTCAGGGGCACCTTCATTAAGCAATTGCCACCTCCAGTCCAGGGGCCTCTCCATAGAAAGACTGCCGCGTTCAGTCAAGGGGCCCCTCCACAGAAAGATTGCCTTGTTAACCACTAGCAACCAATCAGTGAGTGGTGATGATGTGCAGTAACCTCTAGCAACCAATCAGTGAACAGTAGTGATGTGCAGTAGCCTCCAGCAGCCAGTGAGTGGTAAGATTGTACAGTAACCTCTAGCAACCGATCAGTGAACGATAATGATATTCTGTAACCTCTGGTAACCAGTCACAATCGCTGTCTGATCTGCTGAAGTAAATGGATTTTGAGTCTAGCTGCTATTTATGGAATGTCTCAGAGCAGGTGGAGAGCGAAATTGCAAGTGGGGAGGTCAGGGCCCAGAAAAAAAAAAATAAAAAAATGTTTGCCCAGGGTGTTGTCTCAGCCAATGAGCAGACAGAGACCGGGGACAGCCGAGGCTGTTATGCACATTGCTGGATCTTGATTGGACTCAGGTAAGTATTGAGGGGGCTGGGGGCACTGCTGCACACAAAAGGTTTTTTACCTTCATGCATGAAGGTAAAAAACCTTGAGCCTGTACAACTGCTTTAATATAAAAAATATATTTGAGATAATTTCTTCTTTTCTATACTGTGTTTTGGAACATAAAAATCCCCACTGTCCCTTCTGGGATGGTGGGAATTTTCTATTACCGTACTTACACTATAGGGGATCATGCCATGCTATACCAAGGTCCCCCACCCATTTTAAAATAAATAAAAACATGTTATACTCACCTGCTCTGAGCAAACAAATTGCACCGAATGGCCCCCGAACCTCCTCTTCTGGGGTCCCCAGTTGGCACTCTTCACTCTTCTCTGACAGCATTCACGCGCCCCAAGCTGGGCTGTGTGTCCATAGACACACAGCGAGGTATGACCTCAACCCCTGTCCCCTCCTCATAGGATTTGACTGACAGCAATGGCTCCTACTGCTCTCAGCCAAGCTTGAGGGGGGAGAGAGAGAACAGATGAGATGGTTGGGCACAGTGCTAGATCAATACAGTTAAGCATTTAGGGAGGGGGGGGGGGATGGAGAAACAGCAACTGGAAGATTTTTTTTCCTTAATGCATTAAAGTGTTACTAAATCCACAACAGTAAAATCAGTCTGTATATGCAGTAAAGCGTGCTTGTTATACTCACTGTGGAACCTAAGGGGTTAATCCTCTGCATTGTGTAAAAAGGCTGTTTGATCCTTTCTTCTCTGCCCCTCCTCTTGTTGAAATGACCAACTGATACAGACTGAATCCGTAGTCACATGCATATGCTCAGTTTGGTGTGTATTGCTAGAGAGGTTTTTTTTCTTTGGAGAGTGCATGTGATCAGCACAGGGCCAATCAGCACTGTCCAGACAGAGGTCAGGGGGTTTCACCTCCTCCAAGAGCAGAAAGAAAACTCCTTCTACAAGCTTTAACCAGTGCTCTGCTGAAGTCACAAGACTGCTCTAACTGCTTATGAGAAAAGGTATTTAGCAGTTTATATTTACTAAAATAATTGCATTTCCATGTTCTGTGTACTGTGGGAGACCAGATATAGTGAATGCAGGGTCCTGGGTTTAGTAACACTTTAAGGTGAAAACCTTTTTGACTTTGGAAACACTTTAATGTGCCATAACATCAAAGGTAGTGTAAAGGGGACCAAATGCAAAAGCATTTATCCTTCGGGCCTAGCATCCTGACCTTAAAGTAAGCTACCCCTACCCACATGTTCTCCCATCCTGGAGAACATTTCATATCTCAAAGTTGCACAGGGAAGAATTTGCAGATTAGCATTTGTAAATATTCATCTTAATATTGTCTTGAATGCAAAAGCTTCTCACCAACACTCTGCAAAAGTAGAGTTACAAGAGGCAGAAGTACTTGTATCAGCAGCAATAGGGTAGTAAAGATTAATAAAATACACACAACACTGACTACTGAACCTAGTTCACCCAGATTGGTTGGAAATCTCTTTTACTGAAGATACATACAAAACTACCAAATCTAACTTAAGACTATTCTACCATGAAACCAGATATAAGATTCATCTATAGCAGGAGAAAAACCCAGACTGTGTACTATATGTCCACATCCCAGCAAATGTGCAACTATTATCAGAATATGTAGTCATGGACTTTGTGTGGACATTTAGAAGATAAACTGAGTACCGTAAAAACAACTTTATTATTTACCATTAAAAATCTATTACACAACATTAAAAATTACTCTCCACATAGAGGTTCACAACATGCAAAGATTCCTATTACAGTTCAGATGTGGACTTCACGCGTTTCATGGAGCCTTCTTCGGGAGACCATGTGACAGAATCAGTATACAGGAACCCACAGCTAATCTTTAACTGTGGACTGCAGACAAGGCAATTTGCTTTATACCCTTTTTCTTCAGTTCACAGCATTGTTGCGATGAAAAAAATTAGGACGTATTACTTTCTTTCACCACGGTGGGTGGTAATGCACATCGCAATGTGCTGCAATGTTTAACCCCTTCACGCCTGAGGGTAAAATAAATCTAAATGACTAAGCACAATTTTGCAACATTGACATGTTTTAATAAAATCGTACATATCATCACAACTACTTTGCACATCCAGGTGAATTATACAGCATTTTTTTTCAGGACAAATTGGGCTTTCATTTGGTGGTAAATGGTAATGGATATCCCCTGATTTTTTTTTATTATGAAAGGAAAACTGGCCCAAACTATTAAAAAAATTTTTTTTTTTTTATTAAGCTGTGTGTTTCTTGTTACTACCATAACCTACCACCAAAGAACAACCCAAAATAAATTCTCCAGCTCTTGACGATTGCAGCGATACCATATATGTGTATGTTATTTGTTGTTTGTACCCGTAGTACAGCCCAGAAACAATAGTGCGCATTTTGTTTTTGTCTTTTTTTTAATCTAAAACACTGACACCAATTTTTTTTTTTTTAATCCTGACCTTTGACCCTGACCTTGACCCAAACAATTACCCTGCCACTGAACTAGATCAAACCTTGATCTAAGTATTTTTTCTTTTATTTTTTAATATTTATATATTTTTTTTTTTTTACAAAATTTTTTTTTCTTTCTATGCCAAGAGTTCGAGAGATACAACGTAGCTCTCTCTTCCATTCATAGAGAGAGAAAAAAAAACAAGGGGGCCGAGCTGCACAGTGACTGATCACTGTGATAGCCAATCAGAGGCTATCACAGCGATCATGTGACCCGGAATCAGGAGTCCTGGGTCTCGATTGTTAGTACGGGACCTGGGGCTCTCAGTGACACCACGGTCTTTGTGCTGGGAGCGCGCAGTGCGGCGCGCTCCCAGCACAAAGACAAGTACGCAAATATGCGGCCCCGTGTAAAAAAGCCCAGTTCCGTGAGGCCGCATATTTGTGTGATGTCGGCGTCAAGGGTTAAAGATGCGGGAAGTATCATTCTGGCATTTCCAATAAACTTGGGGGGGGGGGGGGGGGGGAGAAAAAAAAAAAAAAAAAAAAAAAAGGTAAAAAGCGCATCATAGCTCCCTGCTCACAGCGCACACCAGTGTCCATGTGTTGTAGCTGAGTGCTGGTGTGGACCAGCCCTAACGCGGGACGAATGGACCCCGTGCCTGTGACACGCAGGGAAGAAGTCCCTGCACTTCTCTGGAAAACGCAGCCCGTACGGGAACCTCAGTTCCCAGTACTGTTGCATTTTCCAGTGCTGGCGGCGTGCCTTTAGAAATAATGTCTGCATTCCTTTGTGCGGGTGGTGCGACTGCACAGATTTTTGTGTGGATCTGCAGCGGCACCACCCGCACAGATGAGAACCTAGGGTAATAGGGTAATATCAGCCAGTAGGGTAGACTGGAATGTAGCATGTACATCTCTGTGAACCCCTATGCGGAGAGTAATTTTTAATGTTGTGTAACAGATTTTTAATGGTACATAATAAGGTTTTTACAGTACTCAGGCATATGTCCCTGAACGCATAGAGCCCTAAATGCGAGTACCACTCAGTACAGTTCTGCCCCATCCAGCCGCAGCATATTTCAGCTTACCAAGCAAGCATCAGGGCTTGACGTTGCACCTGTGCCTCCTGGGTGCATTAAAACACCAGGAGGCCCCATGTGCAAAGGGCCCAAAAGAAGAAATGTTTATGGAATATGATTTAGAATTTTTTTAAAGTACTGAAGGCACAGGAAACAAGACAGCAAAGGAGGTTCCCCCCTTTAGGGTAAGTTCACCTTTAGTAACATGCTACACTCAGCATCTAGGGTGTAACCTGTCACTAAACCACCTGCAGCCAACCCGATTCTGCATTATGATAGTGGGCTGGGGATCCTCTTTCACACCCAGTGTCACAGTTCAAACAAATCCCAGCCACGTGAGGCTCCATCCACACAGTCACGGCATTCATTCATAGAGTTCTGTGAATGGATGAACCACAATTACTCTCAGCCATTGCAGCAGATGGATTGTAGTTCTCAGAGAGCATCCTCGTATTTCAGTGATCTTCCTGGACATCAGTACCTGTCCACCCATATCAGCGGTCTAGGAAGACAGCTCTACCGACAGTCTGCAGGAGCCTGACATTGCACCCGTGATCTGCTGATCACAGGTGCAATGCTGGTATTGACACAGAATTAATGTAAATGCAGTTTTTCAGGGCAATTACTTTTTGTAAAAATACACCCTGAAGTGTTAAACTTGTGGGCACAGTAGAAGTACCCTAGGGCTTACATAGTACCCTAAAAACTATTAGTGTACTGTATGCGAAGAACAACAGACTTCCTGCTCACTGGCTCCAGCCATGGCCTTCCCACCTCCTGGGCTGGTTAGTGCAGAATTATGGACTCCTATTAAAAAAATTGCTGCAACACTTTATTCTAAAGCCATCAGCACTTACAGTTTTCTCTTACTCATCCTGCAAAGTCTCAACAATACCCGATAAACCTGTCAGTGAAATCTGGAAAAAGTGGAACTTTAGTCAGAAAATTAAGTCCTGCTAGATCACATCAGGCTGGCCCCTTTTGCAGGTAGAGTTATGTAAAACATTAAAAATAAGTACCTATACTGTGTAAAATCCAGTAATACAAGGTCTCACTGTCTGCACATGTTCAGTTGCTGCCTATTTTTAAGCACTGTGCCAAACATGTATAGGCCGATCTGCTAACAGCCTAAAGATTTACTGCTGCTCAGGGGCTCTGGGCTTCAGCAAAACAGCAGCCTCCAGAAAGAAGAAACAGGAACAATGTTGGAGGCCGTTTACAGCATGCACTTATTTTGGTAGCATAAACATTAATGTATGTTGCTTGTTAAAGAACATTCTTTTTTATAAAGTTGTTATGGGTAAAGTTCCACTTTAATGCAGCTTCCTGTGATGCTGTGGCAATGATGCTTGGCTGCTCCTAAATTGAGAAATGGAATCTTGAATGGAAAAAGTACTTATGTGTTATGTTGGGGAAGTGGAGTCTATTATGTTATGAGGGAATTAACAAAAAGCATCTGAGAAAAATTCTATCTTGACTGGTGCAGTTGCCCATAGCAACCAATCTGCTTCTTATCTTTCACTTTATTCCACACAGTTTAGAAAATGAAATATAGAGAGAAAGTTTATTCAATAAAAATAAAAAAAATGCGACTAGGTAGGCTTTTTATTACAGAAGGGACATAATGTCTCTTCTGCACTAAAGTATTCTTACCTGCCTGTTGACACATATGTACACAGTGTATGATTTTAGCATCTGCCGAGATTAACTCCCCCGCATGCACAGCAGTTACATAATCTTGGCCTGGCAAATCAACAAGGCCGACAAATGAAACCAACTGGCTGAAGTCAGTGGCCGGCAGGGAGCTCCTGGACACCACACCGCCTTAATGGAGGCAAGTATAGTTCCACTTTAAAGGCCAATTGGAGAGTGCTGGTGACTTCCAGCAACAGGGTATCCCAGATGTCACCAGCGCCTTGCAGGTAGTTCTTGGAGCTGAACAGCAAGATTTTGGAAAAGTTGTTGAAGCAGAACTCGTCAAAATTCTTATTTTTTTTTTATCATGCAGTGGGACTGTGCCCCCACTGCACGGATCAGATGCATTTTTTTCTAGGGGTGAGAACTAAGCTCATGCTCACCTGGCCCGCCAATCCTATGGAAAACTGTGCTCCCCCATGGTCCAGCGGTGGATTGTTCCTGCTTATGGAGCATGCATTGAGTGTGTGGACGTCAGGAACAGTCAATTTACAAGACCGCTGGACCATGGGGGGGCAGAGCAGGAGCCAAAAGGACCAGTCTTATGCAGGGAGGATTGGCGTGCAGGGATGATTGAAGTGTCAGGTGAGTATATCTTTGGCGTCCTCTTCCCTAGAGCAAAACGAGCATTTAAAAGCCCCACTGCACAAGCAAAGAAAAAAAATTCCTGGAATTCTGCTTTAACATGACGTTACTCAGCAACAACTAAACAATCAAGTCATGCTGGATCTCAGGTGCATGCACAAGAACTGGTGGCCTGGCCCAAGGAAGTAAAAGCTGGGCAACAGTGTCCAAATGGTTAGCACTTCTGCCTGGCAGTACTAGGGTTGTTAGTTCAAATCCCAACCACAGCACCACCTGCCTGGAGTTTGCATGTTCTCCCCGTGCCTGCGTGGATCTCCTCTGGGTACTCCAGTTTCCTCCCACACTCCAAAGACATCCTGTCTAAATTGGCCCTAGTACTTGAATGTAAGTTAGGGACCTTAGATTGTACACTCCTTGAGGGTTAGGGACCGATGTGAATGTACAATATACTGTATATATGTAACACGCTGTGTATATTGACAGCCCTATATAAGTACCTGTAATAAATAATAAAAGCTGGCCACTGTTGATGCAATTATTTAAGAGACAGCCGGGTCTAATATAGTGTGGGGTGTATAGACCTACTTAATCTTGAATATAAAAGAAAGATGCAAGTAACCATAAGCTTGTTGCCATATTTGCACCAGAAAATGTATTACCGCCGTTAGCTGAGGGGAAGGTCTGCTTTATACACCAACCCTGTATTCCTTAGCCAGTTTAATACCGGGCACTTTCATCTCCTTCTTGCCCAGGCCAATTTTCAGCACTTTTGCTCTTTGAATGACTATTGCGTTGGTCATGCCACACTGTATCCATATGAAATTTTAATCATTTTTTCCACACAAATTCAGTTTTTGGTGGTATTTAATCTCCACTGGGATTATTTTTTGCTATATAAATTAAAAATGTTTTCTTCATTTTTGTTATAAAATTCTGCAAATAAATCTTTCTTGATAAATTTAGGCTAAAAATGTATTCTGCTGCATCTCTTTGGTGAAAATAACCCAAATCAGTGTATATTATTCAGTCTATAGGAAAGTTATAGTTTAAAAACTATGATATATATCTGAAAAGCGATCATTCGTGATGTACTGCCAGCCTCATTTCTTGAGGCCCAAAAATTGCATGACAGTACAAAAAATTCCCAAATGACCCCTTTTTGGAAAATAGACAGTCCAAGGCATTTAGTAAGAGGAATGGCAAGGTTTTTGAAGATGTAATTTTTTTATCATAATTTTTTGGAAAAATTAGAAATTTAAAAAAAATATTTTTCACCAGTGCAGTACAGCATCATCATTTAACTGGTGTGTCGGTGATCAGGGACACCCACTGGCGGCAATATGTTAAAAAAAACAAAAACATTGTTTTCATTTTGTTTTCCTATTTTTTATTTTTTTTTAAACACACTGTGACCAGAGCAATATAATGTTACCCTAGTTTGTTTCACATTATGATTGCTTATACCAGCGAATATTACTGGTACAAGCAACCATTTTTACTGAATTAAATTAATTCATTCAGTGTGTATTGTTGTGATTAGCTGTGACAGCAAATCACATGGTACAGATGGGCTGTGATTGACCCTGTCTGTACCATGTGATCAATCACAGCTGGCAACATAATTGTACACAACGAATGGCATGAATCATAGCCATTCATTGTTTACAATTTATCATGATCTTCTGTGATTGATCACAGCAATCACATGGTACTGGCCCAGTACAGTGATCAGTGGACACAGTCGGTGACAGATTGAGCAAGGAGCATTCTGGGAGAAGGTCATATGAGGCCCACCTGGAACAATGAAAGTTAAACAACTTTAAAGCAGAACTATACTCACCTTTGCTCCAGTGCTGTGGTTTCCCGAATCTCACTCACTGACATCTTCAACTGGTCTTTTGGGTTCTGCTTTTCGGCTGTTTTGGTTGGCCAGGCTGAGATGATGTCACTTTCATGCAGTTCATCCATCTCAACAGATGCCGAGTTTGTACACTAATCCGAAGAGGAACTTCATTACCCCATCTCTTACCTTTTATGCTGAGAAATCTACAAACCCTCCCCCCCCCCCCCAAAAAACAAAAAATAAAAAAACAAAAAACACACATACCCATACACTCAGTGGCTTTCTGTAAGGATTAGCTGTGCCATTACTACATTCCACGCCGCTATCTTCTTCCGTGATGTCATATTGGGGGATTATCTATTTCAGATTTTTGCTGCCAGTCTCCTGATGACAGGCATGCAGCGTCATTATGGGGCTCCCAGACAGTACTGGGAACAGAAAGTTTTCCCCCTGATAAAAAGTTGTTGTGTAGTAGAATAACCCACAGCCCCGTGGGATGTGTGACATGGGTATCCCAGGAGTCTGTGGGCAGGAGAAACATGCTTGCCCAGGTGAGAATACAGAAAAAGCAGCAGAGAATTACTCCAAAAAGAGGAAATATACATTTAAAAAAAACAGATTTTGAGAAAGGAATAGGGGGAATGGGATGAGATGGTGAAAGGGGGCCAGGAAGGATGAAGGTCCAGTTTAAACTGCAACTTCATTCTCTCAATCAACATTGACTATTTTTAATCCTTATAAAGCCAGCATTAGTAAATAGATAGGAAAGTAGATTATATTTACTTGTTTAAAAAAATTTTTTTTTTTACATTCCTTCAGTTGCCTAGGTCAAAACGATGGGGGGGGGGGGGGATTTATCAAAGTGATTTCTTAAAATAAAGCATAGATGGGTGGGTGAGTTTGTTGTGATTAGAGATCCACTTTAATTAAAGCAGTATTAAACCCAAAAATGTAATAATGTAATGTATTGCAGCTTACCAATCAGATGTGATGGCTGCATTTTTTTTTTCACTTTTCCCCCTTTGTTTTCAGCTGGTGATCTGGGCACTAACACATCTTCTGTATTAGAGTGCCCCCACTCTGGATGAAGGAGCACAAGTGGCACCCTTGGAAAGCAAAATTCTCAGTCTGTCTAGGAAGAATTTTAGATGCAGATTTAGATACACTAACAAACAAAAAAACAAAAAAAAGCCAAACTCCAGCTCACACTTTATTAATTACAGCAACAGTTATTTTTCTTTTGGGATAAATAAAAGCTGATCATTGTAAGTACCCCTGTCAGTAGTCAATGGTTTGTCTCATCTCTATAACGAATACATTCGCAGAAGAGATTGTTCTTTTGAAGAACAACTGATCTGCTGGCCAGATCACCAGGTGAAATTAAAGGAAAGAAAGCCTAAAAAGAAAACTAATGCAGCCATCACAGCTAAGAACAGGTAAGCAGCAATATAAAACTAATACAGCTAAGAACAGGTAAGCTGCAAGAAAATAAATGTTTGCCTTTTGGTTTAATACTGCTTTACAATACAAGGAAAAATGGCATACAACATTCTATATTTTTTTCTCTGAAACATCTACATGATTGAATAATCAGCACAGACATTAATAAGTCCCCCCCCTCCCCGTTTTTCAAGCATTGTTCTTCCTTGTCACCACTTCCCATGCTTGCCACCAGGACTTCTCCAGAGCTGCTCCCATTCTCTGAAACTCCCTTCCCCAATGTATCCAACTATCTCCTACTCCACCTAGCAACTGTATACATATATTTTTCCAACAGCCTATCCCCCACAGTGATTACCTTTTGTATGAATTGACCCTCCCTCTTAGATTCTAGGCTCTACAATTGCAGGGCCCTCTGATCCCTCCTGTATTCATTTGTATGGTAATTGTACAGTCTGCCTTTACATTGTAAAGTGCAGCATAATCTGTTGGTGCTATAGAAACCCTGAATAATAATAATAGATCTCCTAGGGGGTTAATAAGCACGCAATGGGGAGAGTGCAAAATCTGGTGCAACTCTACATACAAACCAATCAGCTTCCAGGTTTTATTGTCAAAGCCTAATTGAACAAGTTGAAGGTAGAAGCTGATTGGCTGCCATGCACAGCTGCCCAGATTCTCCAGTTTTAATAAAATCTCCCCCTATATCATTGTACCACGTGTGTCCCTTGCAGCACTTCTTGGCCCCCCATGTTCTGACTGATGACAGGCTATCCCCTCAGTCCAGCCCCGGTCTATTCCTATCACCGAGCAGTCATTGTGCTCCCAATAAGCACCTCGTGATCTCCTCTGCTAACAGAATGGAGCTACTTACTGCTCACGTCTGATATTACTGTATCAGCTGCGTCCTCCTGCCCCTGCAAAGTTCACTGACCGGCATGGGAGGAAAAGGAAGGACTCATCCCCGCCCTCCTCCAGTAAAGAAAAGCTGCGATTGGAGAACGAAATGAATGAAGCGACCGTGAGCCAATAGGGAGCCACTCAGGGCAGCCCAGGTACACGCCCTCCTTAGCTTTTTTTCGCCGCTCCCTTCTATTGGAGAATGATTGATGACTGACGGAGCCAAAGACCAATAATACGAGGAATTCTGAACACAGTGAGCTGCCATTGGCCAGTCTGTAGATGTTGGGCATTCTGTAATGCAGTAGGAAGCAACAGCTGACAGGCCAACAAAAGAGGCAGATGGGGTGGATGGGGACTGAGTCATGTAAGTGTCCATGTTGTGTATGTGTGTCAGTGATCATCCGATGGGGTGTTGTCAGCATACACAGGCAATGTGCTGGGCTGTCTGTCTATAGGTGTACTCTGATGAGCAGGCAGGGGGTGGGATCATCAGATCACATTACAATGGTGTCAATGTGCTGTCACTCATCACAGGGTGAGATGCCTCTGATGGAAGCTGTTCTGTATAGGATTGTTGGGTCAGTAGCTCAGACTGTATCTGGATGAGAAATACTGAACTGTCACCTACATGATAATGATCCTCTGATGCTGTGACTTGTGGTATTCCTTGTGTACTGGATGTGTACAGAGATTGTCATCAGTACACACAGTGATGGGAATGAGTCCAATGTCACTTTGAAGGTCCATAAACAGGAAATCAGCAGCCATGCCCACATGTCCTGCCCAGCACACTGCATGTGCTTTGTTCTTTGTGTAGGTGGCCATCTGTAGGCATGTGATGGCTTTCTGATGAATGGATCTCTGATGTTTCATTCTAGTCCATGGAAAGCCATTCTGTTGTGTCCATGGCGCTTCTCAGATATAACTTCAAGGCTGAGTTCACCTTTCCCAGAATATAGCCTAAGCAGGCAAGGGGGCCCCAGGAGATATTACAAATCTGTGCCGCTTTTTAAAATGATAATTAAAGCCGAATGCCACTTTCTCAATGAACTATTTTAAATCCTTATTTTTCTAGCATTAGTAAATAGATGGGAAAATATATCATGTTTACATGTTATAAACTTTTTTTTTTACATTTCTTCAATTACCTCCTGGTTTCTGGCCTAGGCAAATGGTAGCATACATTCTCCACTCCTCGCAAGACCTCCTACTCTCTAGCTCCCTTGTCTCCTCCTCCCATGCTCATCTCCAGGACTTCTCCAGAGCTTCCCCCATCCTCTGGAACTCTCTACCCCAATATATCAGACTATCGCCTACTCTGCTCACTTTTAGGTGATCTCTGAAAACCTATCTCTTCAGGGAAGCCTATCCTGCCCTCAGCTAATAATGGAATCTTCTACTCCTCCTACCAGTCCACCCCCCACAGTTACTACCTTTTGTACCACTTGCCCCTCCCTCCTAGATTGTAAGCTCCAAGGAGCAGGGCCCTCCTATCCCTCTTGTATTGAACTGTATTGTTACTGTATTGTCTCCCATTATATTGTAAAGTGCTGAGCAAACTGTTGGCGCTATATAAATCCTGTATAATAATAATACATCCTAGGAGTCTTCAGGAGGGGAAGAGTGGCGCTAAGCACAACCTCCTGCCTGTATGCCTGAGGTAAGGGTAGATAGATGCGCATTTGCAGTGCGTTTCTGAACTACGTGGCAAACTTATATTTTCTGTGCGCTTTGTTGCACTTTATGGAAACGCCAAATAAGAATGCGGCCTAAAACACATATGTTGTGGTTCACCATAATAAAGACAGTGGGGATTTATCAAAACTGGAGCAGACTTTTAACTTTGTTCAGTTAAAGGATAAGTTCACCTTTTGGACAAAAATAATAAATGCTAGAGATGCACTGAAATTTCATTGGCCGAACCCATTGAACGATCCCGGCGTTGGACATAGAGATAAAAGAAGGAAAGATGGCTTCCACTCATCTCTATGCTCTTGGAGGACCGGAGCAACGTCATCCCATCACTTCCGGTTCTGGCGCCCTGTAAACCAGGCCATTGTTTTTTTTTTAAAAGCACTAGATCAATGCTTTTTTTGAATCTAATGCTTTACATTGTAGAGGAGAGATGTGGGGTCTTATTGATCCCATATCTCTCCATAAAGAGGACCTGTCACTGGTTATTTCTATAACAAGGGATGCATGCATTCCTTGTGATAGGAATAAAAGTGATTACAAACATATATTTTTTTTTTTAAAGGGATAGTGTAAAAAAAAAACCAAACAAACAAAAAAAAAGTTTAAAGTGCCCCAGTGCTCGCGTGAGTGTGGGAGGAATCCGGAGTACCCAGGGGAAACCCACACAGGCACAGGGAGAACATGTAAACTCCAGGCACGTGGTGCTGTGGTTGGGTCTTGAATCAACGACCCTAGTACTGCCACATGGAAGTGCTAACCATTTAGCCAATGTGTTGCCCCAATTGACCAGATCACCTTCTTCTACATGTTTGCTGTGTCCCCCACATGGCTTCTCGCAAACTGCAAACAGGACTTCTTATGGCTCTCTTTTATTAATGGCTTTCTTCTTGCCACTCTTCCATAAAGGCCAGATGTGTGGAGTGCACGGCTAATAGTTGTCCTGTGGACAGATTATCCCACCTGAGCTGTGGATCTCTAAAGCTCCTCCACAGTTACCATAGGCCTCTTGGCTGCTTCTCTGATTAATGCTCTCCTTGCCCGGCCTGTCAATTTAGGTGGATGGCCACGTCTTGGTAGGTTTGTAGTTGTGCCATACTCTTTCCACTTTCGGATGATGGATTGAACAGTGCTCTGTGAGATGTTCAAAGCTTGGAATATTTTTTTTATAACCTAACCCTGCTTTAAACTTCTTCACAACTTTATCCCTGACCTGTCTGGTGTGTTCTTCATGATGCTGTTTGTTCACTAATGTTCTCTAACAAACCTCTGAGGGCTTCACAGAACAGCTGTATTTATATGGAGATTAAATTACACACAGGTGGACTCTATTTACTAATAAGGTGACTTCTGAAGGCAGTTGGTTCCACTAGATTTTAGTTATGGGTATCAGTAAAAGGGGCTGAATACAAATGTATGCCACACGTTTCAGATATTTATTTGAAAAATGTTTTTAAACCATTTTATCATTTTCCTTCTACTTCACAATTATGTGCCACTTTGTGTTGGTCTATCACATAAAATCCCAATAAAATAAATTTAAGTTTTTTGGTTGTAACACGACAACATGGGGACAATTTCAAGGGTATGAAGGCACTGTAACATCTGGAACGAGTTCCTGCTCTTCAGCTTTTGCCTCATTGCATGTTCCAGTTCTGTTGGGCAGGACTTGTTACAGGTGCCCTTGCCACTCTGTGTCCTGTCATACCAAGTCATCAACCTCAGGGGGGACAGGACAGAAGCGTTAGGGAGAGCCCTCTCATCAGCTCAGCCTCTACCAAGCACATGGCAAGTTGGATGGAGAACAGTCAGCTGAACAATGACTGCAACCACAAGCTGCAGTCACTGTTTGGTAATCAGAATACAATTGCTGGCAATGGGATATTCACACATCCATACTGATATGAAGGAACATTTAGTGCTTCCCTTGCCACCCAGTATGCAATGCTAGTGTTTGTGCATGGACTTAGTCACTGGTTGCTCAGTTACTGGGGTGGGAAGGAGAATGCTAAGGCCTGTGCAGAAGGTACACAGGAATGTCAGCTCTAGTGGCGGAATAGCTTGTGAAAGGCCAGTAAATTCACATTATGGTTGATGCTTGAGCAAAGTACAGGTTAAAGTGTTACTAAACCCACAACAGTACAAATCAGTATACGCAGTAAAACATGCTTGTTATACTCACTGTCGAACTTAAGGGGTTAATTCTCCGCATTGTGTAAAAAGGATGTTTAATCCTGTCTTCTCTGATCTTCCCCCTTCTTCTACTGTCCCCAATGCATCTACTGATATTGATATTGAAAGGCTCTAAAGAGCCTTTAGAGCAAGCTGCACATGCTCATTTTGGTGTGTATTGTAGAGCTTTTTTTCTTCGGAGAGTGCATGTGACCAGCACAGAGCCAATCATACAGAAGTCAGGGGTTATGCAGCCTTATAAGACAATCAGGGGAGAATGAAAACTCCTCCTACAGGCTTTAACCAGTGCTCTGCTGGACACTAATAAAAGTCACAAGGCTGTTATAACTGCTGATGAGAAATGGTATTTATCAGTTACTAAAATAATTTACAGTTTACTAAAATAATTGCATTTCCATGTTCTGTGTACTGTGGGAGACCAGATATAGTGGATGCAGGGTTCTGGGCTTAGTAACACTTTAATTTTAGGAATGCAGTGACATACTGTACCTATAGTGCAGTGTGGTGAGAAATAAGAAAAAGTTTACATTTCCTCCAGATGGAGATATGGATTGAACCACTTCCCTGTTTTAGTTGCTGAATTGCACATTGTGAACCCAAGTCTCTCCAGATGGCTGTAGAGGTGCGAAGAAGCATTAGTAAAGCGGCATACATATTCTGAGATTTGGACAGCCAGTGTATTAGATTCAGACCAAAGTGAAATGAGCCTGGCTTTCTTTAGCTGAAGCTTATTCATTTTCCTGAACGCTCTCAATCGTCTTTCCTAAATGGTAAAAAGAAAAACTTTTAAGTCACCAAAACTGGAACTATTCAGGTTATGACCTGATAATAAGCAATAAGGACATACAGGATTCCCAGCAGGCACCACCTATATCCTTTTCTTGGATAACCAAATAGCCTAGTACAAATTTAGTTTTGAATTTAAACTTTTATTTCCAGAAAGAAGTTCTAAATATATTTTCAGCTTGCCTATGAATATATTGTGTGATATATGTAGCAAAGTTTATTGTAGCTTCTTAAAGATGTAGGTTGAAATGCAGGGGTGCACTGACAACTCATGGGACCCCCAGGCAATAGGGGATCATGGGGCCCCTGTGTCCTTGCCCAAACTCAAAAAAGCCTATGAAAAAGCTACCAAGGGCATCTCATGGGGCCCCCTACTGACCCCGGGCCCGAGTTTCCAAATGGTCAGTCCGCCCCTGTTAAAATGACTAACTTTGGGCCTGCTGAGCTCTTTCAGAGCCGCATAGATAGACATTGAAATTGTCCGTTATGTTAGGTCTATGGAGATGTTTCAGAATAAGTGCTAAGCTTCTCTGCCTGCTGGGAAATAGGAAATATTCAACCCCAAGTATCTCTTTAGATCGCAATCACGCTTGGTGTAGGCGCATTTTTTTTTTTTTTTATTCGTCACCCCATTTAAATCACCCGGCAACTCATTATTGTAGAAGAGACATGCAATGCCTCTTCTGTAATTAA
The DNA here is from genome assembly GCF_062004578.1 of Staurois parvus. NCBI lineage: Eukaryota > Metazoa > Chordata > Amphibia > Anura > Ranidae > Staurois > Staurois parvus. Next base: position 6,822,950 of record NW_028317862.1, read on the forward strand.
AAACACTTACCTGCCTGCTTGAATTCTTCTATTGAATGCACACTGAGCAGCAGCAAACAGCTGAGCGTGCATTCTGAAAACACTCCGGCTGTGGCGGAATGACTGATTCCTGTGTGCTGTGGGTACGTGGGATGACGCCATTCCATCACCAATCAAGAGGCTGAAAACCCAGTACCCAGACAAGAAGATGACAACTGCTGAATTGCTGGAGGTGAATATTTCTGAGATTTTCAGCCAGGTAAAAAGGCCCTTAGGCTTGTACCTCTGTAAGTAGCTTATCAAAAATGGAACTTTGAAGAAGATAGTCTTCCTTCAATGATCAAATATTTCTGCATCAAAAGCCATTTCCAATTAAACTTAGTGCTTAAAACCGCTAGTATTAGCCTGAAACCTGATAGTATTTCCAAGCACCAGAGAACGTTCTACATCTGGACAGCTGCACTCCAATAAAGATCCCTTTATTAATTCATAAAAACAATATAATAGGGCAATAAGATATGAGGGGCTGAAAAGGTCATTGTGTTTCACATTATATTAGCACACAATCATGACCAAGCACCAGTTCGTAGTTATGATTCACGTTCTGAAGGCAATAAAACAGACTAATGCTAAGGGGTGGCTATCTAGAGCAGCCTTTCTCAAGCAGGGTGCCCAGGCACCCTGGGGTACCTTGAGGTTTCTCCAGGGGTGCCTTGGCAAAATGTCTAAAAATTGCCCAAAAATTTTATGCAAGCCAGTGGGTGGACAGGCCTTTTAGTTAATAAATTACCTCTAATGTTGGGTGTCCTACAAGTGTGGATGTTGCTGCATTATAAAAACTATTAGAATAGTTTCTCATATTTTAAGAATGGGGTGCCCTTTTAAAATTATGGACAGTCTTGAGGCACCCTATTTTAGAATGGGGTGCCTCAAGACTGTCCATAAGCTTAAAGGGTGCCTTGGGACTACCCATAATTTTTAAAGGGTGCCTTGACTGAAAAAAGGTTGGGAAACACTGCTCTAGAGCCTAGTATGTGGCTTAGGTTGCAGTGGAACTAAACCCATCAATTTAACTAAGACAGTTCATTTCAAGGCATGCCGTGAATGATAACTATCACAGTTACTTGTGCTCTCAACCGAAATGTCAAGCCATCAAATGGCTGATGTCATAACTGATCACATGTGCAGCACCATGATGACTGCAGAACAGGGGCTAAGATAGCACCTTCCTTCAATGTAAAGGATAGCAGAGTTTAGTTCCACTTTATGCCTAGGTTACACTGGACATTAATTATTGAAAAATTGATGATGAAACTACAGTTCTGGGAACCAAGGGTCTCCCACCAAATGGATTTAACCATCATCTACTTGACCTTTAGTATGCCTGTCCTAAGCTGGTTATTCTGTACAGCTACTAGGTCCACTCTCTCCCTCCCCTTCCAAAACCTTATACTATCCCTTCTTCTCCAAGCACCCCAATATCATTTCCCTCACCCCTCCCATTTTTCCAACCTGACATTAAACTCTCCTCTTCCCTATTCTTAGGGTGAGCTATATGTCACCTATTTAATGCTTGATAATACGCTGCCCATTATGTTTTACTATGCTACCCGTGTCCATCTTGACCATGCAACTTTTGTACTCTCTAATGAACAGGAACACAAAAAACCCTGCATCTTGTATTGTACACTAAAATATTCTCCCTCTACTTTCCAAACATTGGGGTTTAGGATTATTTTTATCCAAGACACAATGCATGTATTAATGTATTTTGTTGACTTTTGACATGTGTTTAAATACATAACATAGACTCCATTTGACTTGAGCAGTAAACTTCATTAACAACCCAACACCCCTAAAATGTTACACACAGGACTGTTTTTCAATGCAGTGTAATGGAATGTCTTTGTGTTTGCAGACTACTGAAAAACAGTTTTTGTTTGCACTGGAAAATGCAGCAAATTGCATGCTGATGCATGTGGTATGAAATAGCCCCAACAGAATATAGCTTCTCATTTCAGACACTTTGCATTGCAGAGCTGTTGTTTGTGATATATTCAGTTTTGATAGGCTTGAAAGCTGAGTTCAACTGTCAAATGTTGTCTGGAATGTTGCAACAAAATAAATGGAATTTGTCTTGTGGTGACTTACATAAGGAACCCTTCTCTGCTACTGGCTGTTGCAGTTCTGCAGTGCATGCGATCAAAATATAGCAAACACCAATAAAAATACAACATAATGAATACAACATGTATGGTAGAAATAAAAAGCAGTGACAGCAAATAACTCCACTATAAGTTGGTTAATAATTTCTTCTTCTAGTTAATCAATCATCCTATAATTCTCTTCTCCAAATCTGTAAACACAAAGGGTAGTTCACATAACAGTTTTATTGGGATCATTACTGAGATGTATTGTTGCTTCACTTGCTGTACCCATGCAAGTACTTCTGGGTATCAATTACCATTTGACTCACTCCCATTCCTCTCATGTGACAGCACTGATATTTGGTGATTGGGCAGAGCACTGTTATATGGGGGCAAAAATTCAGCTTTTAGAGGTGGAGATCTACCTGAACAATATGGAACAGATTAGCGCACACATTTTTTTTTATTTTTTTTTAGGGGTTAACGTACAAAGGCTCCAATAAAAAGTAGGGGAGTGAAAGGGACAGGGGTAAGTAATGCAGAGTGCAGGGGTAACACAGAGTACAGGGGTCAGGAGGAAGTAACACAAAAAGTGCAGGGATCAAGAGTAGGGCTGGTCATACATGAGTCATTTACTTTCATTCAACCTGCTGATTAAGTGAAAGAAAATGGCTCTATTCCCCCATTGACGCACTCAATGTGGATGGGGGAATCCCTCCCGCTGTGCCTTTGTATTCTGACAGCAAGGATATTTCCGTGTTGCCAGAAAACACTCATCAACACCACCGTCCATAGCTGGCTTGCACTTATTGAGAGCAAATTTTCCAACAGGCTGGTTGTACACAAGTCAATCGGTGCAACAAGTCTGCTCATACATGTAGCCAGTCCCTGCTGACCTAACTAAATTTTGATCTATGTATGGCTGGCTTAAGTAATGCAGGGGTCAGGAGTAAGCAACGCAGGGTGCAGGGGTCAGGAGTAAGCTACACAGGGTTCAGAAGTTAGTTCCTGCCTTTGTTTATCCCAGTTGATAACAAATGGGTTTTTGTATATGATTAATGTTATCTCACTAAATTCATTCCTTCATCTTACCCTTTGAGCACTTCCTGTCTAATGCACTGAACGCACATTTGTATACCCAGTCCTGCAATCTGCTTCCCTTTCTGCAATGAAAATATAATTTCACATTGTGATATGTGCATTCAGAAGTCAGTTTTGGAAAGAATGTTTATATAAAGCCATCTACCATCTTACATGTCAAAACATTGTGAGTTCAGATGGACTTTATGGTTGAAGAAGTTTGAGTAGCTATGCGGTGAGATGATACATTTAGTCTGTGGTTAATCTCTGCAAATGTTTTATAGTATTTATTTTAAAAGCAATATTTTATTTCCACTTTTAGCCTATATGTTTCTGTAATTCAGTTATCTAATTATAACTTTATTTATATTATCGGTGCTCATAGATTAGGGTTCTGTCGGAGCAGATTCTCCAGCATTTAGTAAGTGATTTATCATTTCTCTTGGACCATCTGCAGGTACCGCTGTTGAGCCTGATGGTTTTTCTCCACTTATATAGTCCAGACGCTGTGCTAAATAAATAGCTGAGATGTGAAATGATCTGTGCCAAATACCATCCCAGTGTAGCTTCTCAGCAAAGTACAAAACAGACCGTCCTCCAGACTTGGAAAAAATTTTGCTTTCAGGTTTGCTGCTTAGAATGGCCGTAGTCAGAAATGGCTTAATTGCAGATGTTACCCAAAGATGGATATAAATTGTGGGAAGGACACATTGCATGGTGTGTGCATGATACAGAGCAGGGACTTGTCTTTTTGGACATATGCCAGAGGCTGCCTCTACAAATGACTGCATTACAGCATGTGTATGGTGAACATGTCAAATCATATATTCATTTCCACATCGCATTTCAAATATTTCTACCTTACTCTTATTTACAGGTAACTGAGCGATCTTGAAGTTTGCAAACTTACTTTGTGAAGGTCCCCATACAGTTACTTTCTTGAACTCGAACACATATTCACTATTCCACACCACAGAGTTTGCTTTCTGAACTACAGAGATGCTAGGAGGAGGAGTTTCAGGAGGCGGACTCAGTACAGAAATGACTGCTGTCAAGCAGCAAGGTACCATGGGGTATGTAGTCCTTAGAAATGGAACGTAAACAGCAGGCGAGAAGCTGTAAAGCATGCGGGGAATCCAGGAAGTTGTGGAAAGAGATGGCTAGGGTAGTGATTACTTGTCGCCCCTTGACACATTCTCCAGCTCTCTAACTGAAAGCCCATATCTCAATATGGCAGAGAGCTAAAGGAAGAGTCTGCAGGAGCCTTGCCTTGCACCTACAATTCTCTGATCACAACTTTGCACCTTTTGTTTTATGCAAACATATCTGTATAATGTAATATATATATATATATATATATATATATCACACACTTTTTTTTTCAGGGGGTGGGGAGGCAAAAGGTCAACCAAGCCTTTTAAAGAAACCCAGAACCCTGCATTCACTATATCCAGTCCCCCACAGTACACAGAACATGGAAATGCAATTATTGTAGTAAATATAAACTGCTAAAATACCTTTTCTCATCAGTCAGAGCAGTCTTGAGACTTCTATCATTGTTCAGCAGAGCACTGGTTACAGCTGTAGGAGGAGCTTTCTTTCTGCTCTAGGTAGATGCAGAACCCCTGACCTCTGTCGAAACAGTGCCCATTGGCCCTGTATGGATCACATGCACTCTCTCAAGAAAAAAAAAACCTCTCTAGCAATAGACACTAAACTGAGCATGTGCAGATCGTCTCCACATGATATATCTTATCAGGAGATAAGAGGGGGGCACTGGAAGAAAGGGAGGGTCAGAGAAGTCTGGATCAGACAGCATTTTTACATAATGCAGAGGATTAACCCCTTAGATTCCACAGTGAGTATAACAAGCATACTTTACTGAATATACAGACTGATTTTACTGTTGTGGATTTAGTAACACTTTAGTATGCTATGGAATAAAGCTATCTGAAATATTAATACGCACGTGTGCAGTGTAATTTTGCAGCCTGGTCATTTGAATGGTCTGCAAAGCACATCAGAATGCAGAAAAAGTAGTGCATGCACTACTTTTAAAAACGAGCAGCACCACATTGCATGGTACTGCACTGCGTTTGCAATCTGCATTTGGGGTACTGCTAACAAGACACAGCTGATCGCAAGCTGTGTCTTGTTAGCAGTACCCCAAATGCGCATTCTAGCGCGGTGCGGTAAACACACACAGAATGTGCCTTTCTCACGCCGTGTGGTGATGTGAACCAGCCCATTCACATCTAAGCAATGAAAAATTGTGATTCTGCCCAGAATTCCAGATCGCACTAAAATTGAGGCAAAACTAAAATTTACCCTAAGAAAAAGCTTATTTTTTTTAAAGTGGTATTATAAACATTTTTTTGGTCAAAATTTATTTTTAGCCCCCAAGTGTATTACTTTATATTTCCCTATATTGACCCTCATTTGCCATGTGTCTGTCTAAGCCTCCATTTTATTGATATCTTTTTGTAGAGTTTCTATATCCTGCTGTGAAGTTATTGCCTTGCTTGGCTTTGGTGGTATCACTGGTTAAGAAAGGTCTTATTTTAGAAATGTTACAGAGGTGAAGGTGGCATGATTTGGACAGTGATTAGATATTTGACTGAAGGTAGACGTCAGGGTCTAGGATTACCCCTAGCACCCTAGCATTAGGGGAGAGAGTGATAGTTGTGCTATAGATCTTGATGAAAAAGTGGGAGGATGGGACATGGGATGGAGGAAATATTGTAAGCACAGTTTTGGAAAGAATGAGTTTTAGAGAATGTTGTGCTATCCATATGGATATGTCAGTAAATTAATATTGCACACAGAGACTGAAGGGGACAACTAAGATGGATATTCCCCTCACTTTAAGAGATTCCTCTAACTTTTTGTTGCACATCTGGGACAGGAAGCAAATGGAAACTTCCCCAACAGTACTCAGATATACATACGCCTTTAAGATAGATTATATAGACAATGCTCAAAAAAACTAAAGAAACACTTTGAAAACACATTAGATCTCAATGGAGAAAAATATGCTGGATATCTATACTGATATGCACTGGGTAATATGTTAGGAACGTAAGGGTGCCTCATCATTTGATGGAAATAAAAATTATCAATAGACATAGTGTACTTCAGCACAATTATACTAGTAAAGCAATCCCTCCTTTAATATTATGCTGCTGCTGACACTATATGTGTTCCCATATATACAGATAAACTTTGACAAGCAGTGCCATGCATTAGGCATGTGCTATGGACCGTGCTAAAAACATATACAGTGCATGCGATTTCTGCCAATCCTCCTTATAAAGTGCATGTTACAACCAATGTGCAAATATCACATATACAAATTAGTCATCTTGCAATTTTTCACTCCCAAATGACTTTGCAAAGTCCTCCTTGTTTAAAATGTAAATATATAATCAAATATTCATGCACATTCCTGCCGTGTTGAAAATCACCCATGCACATTCCTCCTCCACCAACACACATATATACTCTCACCTCCTCTATTTGACCTATATGTATTTAGGTCAAATAGCGCTTTTCCCTTATAACCCGGGTAGGTATGATTTCGTTATTCTCTCCAACCTCCAATGTCCTCCACAATCTAATCCAGATCGATCTTCCTATTCTTTATACAGCGAATCCTCCAAAAATCCAGAAAGAATGCACATCATGGTGTATCTCTTACATCCCCCAATATTTATTAAAAAGTTGGGCCGATGATGTCAAGCCACACAACCGGAAGTTTGCGAGCCACCATCTTGTGAGTGACCAAAGAATGCCGAACTTGGAAAGTGAATACATGCTGTTATAATGCAGTGTCCCAGTTGGGCACCTTTTATGTGGGTGTAATTTATTTTTAATAAATATTGGTGGATGTAAGAGATACACTATGATGTGCATTTGTTCTGGATTTTTGGAGGAGACGCTGTATAAAAAATAGGACGATGAATTCAAAGACATCCTGAAAATCAAAGTGGAAAAAATGATGCAGCAGGCTAGTCTATTTTGCTGAAATTTCATTGCAGCAACTCAAAATGGTACTCAGTAGTTTGTTTGGCTCCCACGTGCTTGTATGCATACCTGACAATGTCGGGGCATGCTCCTAATGAGACGACGGATAGTGTCCTGGGGTATTTCCTCCCAGATCTGGACCAGACCATCACTGAGCTCCAGGATAGTCTGAGGTGCAACCTGGTGGTGTTGGATGGACCGAAACATGATATCCCAGAGGTGTTCTATTAGATTTAGGTCAGGCGAGCATGGGGGCCATTCAATGATATCAATTCTTTCATCGTCCAAGAACTGCCTGCATACTCTCGACACATGAGGCCAGGCATTGTCATGCACCAGGAGGAACCCAGGACCCACTGCACCAGCGTAGGGTTTGACAATGGGTCCAAGGATTTCATTTTGATACATAATGGCAGTCAGGGTGCCATTGTCTAGCATGTAGACGTCTGTGCATCCCTCCATGGATATGCCTCCCCAGACAATCACTGACCCACCACCAAAACGGTCATGCTGAACGATGTTGCAGGCAGCATAACGTTCCCCACGGCTTCTCCAGACCCTTTCACGTCTGTCACATGTGCTCAGGGTGAACCTGCTGTCATCTGTGAAAAGCACAGGGCACCAGTGGCAGACCTGCCAATTCTGATGTTCAATGGCAAATGCCAATCGAGCTCTATGGTGCCGGGAAGTGAGCACAAGGCCCACTAGAGGATGTCGGGCCCTCAGGCCACCCTCATGAAGTCTGTTTCTGATTGTTTGGTCAGAGACATTCACACCAGTTGCCTGCTGGAGGTCATTTTGTAGGGCTCTGGCAGTGATCATCCTGTTCCTCGTACAAAGAAGCAGATACCGATCTTGCTGATATATGTATGTGTGTGTATATATATTGTGAGCTGGGGATAGGCAGCCGGAATACTGTATATGCTTCCTGGGGTAAGCAGTCTTTCAGGCATAGATACCAAATCCAGTGAGATTAGTGGCAAACAGTGAAGGTATTAATTAGTGCTATTTACAAAACTATATACAAAGTGCTGTACAGTGTTTAACCAAAATAAACAGGGCAAGAACATATCAAACAAAAACCTAGCCATGTCCCGGCTCTCATTACACAGTAATGCAGGTCCTAACTCTCAGACTGATCAAGCCTACCACTTGTCAGCCACAACATACACAGCTTGTTAGTTTCCACCAACCCTTCAGCTCTCCAGATGTCCTGTAGCCAGAGCTCACATCCTGTAGCCAGAGCTCTCGGCCTGGGGATCAGAGAAGTCCTTTGTCTGATCCCCAGGCCGAGAGCTCTGGCTAAAGGTCCCAGGTGAATTTACTTGCCCACAGAGAGAGGTAAATCCTGCACTGGACCTCATATCAGAGATCCCTAAAGGTATAGGAAAGGAACCTGGGAGATGGATGCTATATACAGTCAGGTCCATAAATATTGGGACATTGACACAATTCTAACATTTTTGGCTCTATACAACACCACAATGGATTTGAAATGAAACAAACAAGATGTAATTTAACTGCAGACTGTCAGCTTTAATTTGAGGGTATTTACATCCAAATCAGGTGAACGGTGTAGGAATTACAACAGTTTGCATATGTGCCTCCCACTTTTTAAGGGACCAAAAGTAATGGGACAATTGGCTTCTCAGCTGTTCCATGGCCAGGTGTGTGTTATTCCCTCATTATCCCAATTACAATGAGCAGATAAAAGGTCCAGAGTTCATTTCAAGTGTGCTATTTGCATTTGGAATCTGTTGCTGTCAACTCTCAGGATGAGATCCAAAGTGCTGTCACCATCAGTGAAGCAAGCCATCATTAGGCTGAAAAAACAAAACAAACCCATCAGAGAGATAGCAAAAACATTAGACGTGGCCAAAACAACTGTTTGGAACATTCTTAAAAAGAAGGAACGCACCAGTGAGCTCAGCAACACCAAAAGACCCGGAAGACCACGGAAAACAACTGTGGTGGATGACCGAAGAATTCTTTCCCTGGTGAAGAAAACACCCTTCACAACAGTTGGCCAGATCAGGAACACTCTCCAGGAGGTAGGTGTATGTGTGTCAAAGTCAACAATCAAGAGAAGACTTCACCAGAGTGAATACAGAGGGTTCACCACAAGATGTAAACCATTGGTGAGCCTCAAAAACAAGAAGGCCAGATTAGAGTTTGCCAAACGACATGTAAAAAAGCCTTCACAGTTCTGCAACAACATCCTATGGACAGATGAGACCGAGATCAACTTGTACCAGAGTGATGGGAAGAGAAGAGTATGGAGAAGGAAAGGAACTGCACATGATCCTAAGCATACCACCTCATCAGTGAAACATGGTGGTGGTAGTGACATGGCGTGGGCATGTATGGCTGCCAATGGAACTGCTTCTCTTGTATTTATTGATGATGTGACTGCTGACAAAAGCAGCAGGATGAATTGTGAAGTGTTCTGGGCAATATTATCTGCTCATATTCAGCCAAATGCTCATTGGACGCTTCACAGTGCAGATGGACAATGACCCAAAGCATACTGCAAAAGCAACCAAAGAGTTTTTTAAGGGAAAGAAGTGGAATGTTATGCAATGGCCAAGTCAATCACCTGACCTGAATCCGATTGAGCATGCATTTCACTTGCTGAAGACAAAACTGAAGGGAAAATGCCCCAAGAACAAGCAGGAACTGAAGACAGTTGCAGTAGAGGCCTGGCAGAGCATCACCAGGGATGAAACCCAGCGTCTGGTGATGTCTATGCGTTCCACACTTCAGGCTGTCATTGACTGCAAAGGATTTGCAACCAAGTATTAAAAAGTGAAAGTTTGATTTATGATTATTATTCTGTCCCATTACTTTTGGTCCCTTAACAAGTGGGAAGCACATATGCAAAGTGTTGTAATTCCAACACTGTTCACCTGATTTGGATGTAAATGCCCTCAAATTAAAGCTGACAGTCTGCAGTTAAAGCACATCTTGTTCATTTCATTTCAAATCCATTGTGGTGGTGTATAGAGCCAAAAATGTTAGAATTGTGTCGATGTCCCAATATTTATGGACCTGACTGTATATATATATATATATTATAGTGCGTGTGTATGTATGTATATATACACACTAACCGGCCACTTTATTAGGTACACCTGTTCAATTGCTTGGTGGCACAAATTGCTAAACAGCCAATCAGATGGCAGCAGTCAGCCAATGAGAGAGAGCGGGTGGGGCCAAGCCACGACTCTGTGTGTAAATGGACTCACGAAGCAGCGGGTGCCCCCATAGCAAGCTGCTTGCTGTGGGGGCACCTGACAGGAGAGAGTGGCCAGGAGAGCCTGCGGGGGGCCTGGGAAGAGGAGGATTCAAGCTGCTTTGTGCAAAACCACTACACACATCAGGTAAGTATAGACATATTTGGTATTTTATAAAAAAAACCCTTTAGAATCACTTTAAGTACAACCAGCCTGCCCATAGATGGACAGAAATTCATCCAGTTCCTGTTCAAATGAAATGAAATGACAAACAGTAATATTTCTGAAGGTGTCATGGTGCTCTACAATCAGCTATTCAAATCTAGCTTATGAGGCAAAAAATTACTATCTGCATTTACAAATCGATTTCTTAAAGCAGCTCTGTTTTTAAAAGAAAAGAGAGATTCAAAATACAGTGGCTCCCTGGAGGAGGGGAGGTTGGAGGAACCACAGCACACAGCAGGGGACACCACTTCCAGTAATTTGCCAGATTCCGTATGATTTTTAGCCAGAGATTTTCTTTTCCATTGTTTGTATAGGCAACAGTAAAGATGAGGAATTTATGTTTTCTTTGCAGGGGGGACTATATTTGGAGTCTATATTTTTGAATCACTTTATATTAAACTAGCAATGAACATTTATTTTAATTACAATACAAAGTAGAAAAAGAAACCACTTTCCTACTGCAAGATTCACCCCATGTGATTATGTGCAGCATGTTGATCTCATTGCGTTGCATATTAAATGACCACCAAGACCTACTTCTATTTCAGGAAATGAATGAATTATTGATACTCATCACTCAAGTGGGAGGTGGTGAGATTTACCCTGTTTTTTTTCAACCTGCCTTTGTGGTGTCCTCTGGGATCTGAATCATTGTAAGCAGTCTATAGTTGCCACTACATGGATGGATTCTAAACTAAATACACAAATAGATACAGTATATGAAGTTTTACCTGTCAAAACATTTGTGACAATGTTCATCCAGAGTTGGAATTTAAACCCCCCTCCCCTTTTTTTTTTCCCATCTACCGTACTTCTTCAAACAGATACATTTTTATTTGAATACTATGAATCTTTTTTTTTTTTTTTAAAGCAAGAACTAGGTAAAATAAGACCAATGTCAATGACATTAGGTTGTCTTGCCTTCAGACCTGCACAGACTAAGCCCTGGTTCACACTGGATCCGACTTTGAAACCATGCGACTTCACTTGACGTCTATGCAAGTCGCACTGTAAATTGGCAAAGTAGTGCAGGAACCACTTTTCTAATCGTCAGAGTGGCACAGATTATACTGGTTCCATTGCCAATCATTGGATGCGATTTGTCATGCGATTTGAACTGTCAAATAGCATTAAAATTCACATCAGTGTGACTCAGAGTTAAAGGCTAATTTTATGGTAAATGTTTTTAGCCACCTGACCCCCAGGCCGATTCTGACATTTCTTACGCAAATGTAAAAATCAGCATTTTTTTTTTTTCTACGAAAAAATTACTTAGAATATATAATTATTATATATTATTTAAGCTGAGGCCCTGGAGAATAAAGTGGTTCTTACAATTTTTTATGTCACATGATATTTGCGTATTGGCTTATCAGAAGCAAACACAAAAAATATACTTTAATGAGATTTAATGCAAACAAAAATAATATAATACCAAATTTCTTGGTAAAAATATAAAAGATGATGTTACGCCGAGTAAATAGAATGCCTAACATGTCACGCATTAAAATTGCATACTTCTGTGGAACGGCGACAAATTTATGGTACCTAAAAATCTCTATGCTATTAAAGTCTTTGCAGGTTACCAGTTAAGAGTTAAACAGGAGATCAATCGATTTTCTTGTTCCGGGTTACATAGCATCCAGTGCACTTGCTGAGGTGCCGCCCTTGATAGATCGGGGAATCTTGATACTAGCAGAACAAAACATGGTGCACTCTCCTCGTGCATTAACACAATAACCAAAAATGAAATTAAAAGATGCAAAAACATACTCACAAGCCACAAAAGGTCATAAAAACAGAGACAAGAAGTCAAAGGTGCCAATCGTGGACAGCATGCATCCTCGGGTAAAGTACTAATGCGTTTCGGGAGTCGAAATCTCTTCCTCAGAGTAATATAATTTTTAATACCCTTTATGGCTTGTGAGTATGTTTGTTTTTGCATCTTTTTAATACATTTTTGGTTATTGCGTTAATGCACGAGGAGAGTGCGCCCTGTTTTGTTCTTTTCTGATAACATCCAGTGCATGTCTAGGCTGGCCATACATTATACAAATTTTCTTGAGAATTTTGCTTTAGATTTACCAAAAACCATATAATATGAGGTAAAACCTAAAGAACACTTTCAATTTTATCCAATTAAGTGGGCCCTTGCGCTACATAGTTGAAGGTAAATCTAAAGGAAACTGGGCAGAATTTAACAGAAAATTGTATAGTGTATGGCCAGCCCTAGTCATTGTATTGCAGCACAAATGTGTGAATGCTAATGTGATAAAACACATCTCTTCCAGCATGTTAAAGAAAATTCTAACACAATATTTCATATTCCTGAGATGTGCCTGCTATACCATTTACTTGTATGGAGACTAATCCTGTTTCCTATTAAAAACTGACCACACTAAGCATGAGAGCATATTGTGGTCAGTTCTCTAGCTCTGCTGGGAACTTGGTCTGCTCTCCTCCAGTGATCAAATGTGTGCTGGCAGCCCCCACCCCTGCACAGCCATTCGCTGGGAAGATTAGTGTGCTTCTGTTTCTCCTCCCCCTCCACCTCTCTATGCAGCTGAGAACAGAGAGTATGTTATCCCCTATAAAAAAGGGGAAACAAACTATTTTATATATTTTTTTATACCTATACAGAAATGTTTTATATTTAATTTCTATTTTAAACTGTATTGACTTATTTTACAAGGAAAAGGTTTACATATACTTTAACGTCTGTTATTAGCTCTCACCTGAAAATGACTAGACAGAGAGACCCAGGGATTGTGGGATATGTAGTTTCTTCACAGGAAGTGTCAGTTCTTATACTACAGACATAGGCTATTCATTAACCTGTGCAGTGCCGTGCCACATGCCTCATGTTTGAACACTGCTGCCAAAGGAATGTGAAGATTTACTCTACTATAGGTTGTGCATACAGAGCAACAAATGACACCATGAAATTACATTGTTAATGTGGGTAAAAAAACACAAGGCGCAGGTAGGAAGGTTTATATTGCCTTTAAAGTCAAATTTCAAGCACAGTGGAGAAGAGTTGGGAGATTTATTGGGGTTTTATTGCAGAAAAAAAGCAGCCTGTGTATTTTTTTTATTCATAAAAAATATACTAATCCACTTAAATACAATTGATGAGACATCTGAAATCCACTGTCCATTTTAGCTCCATTCACATTGAGTTCTTTTTTCAGTAAACCTATTAATGTATGGAGGAACATATTATTGTAAGGTAAGGGGCAGCTATGGAGAGATCAGGAATTTTGCCCTATATATAAATATATCATATGCAGCATTCACTGTTACTGTATATAGCAGCTTGTCCGGCTACTGCAGTATTGCTATAAACATTTGTTTTCCACAGACAAAACATGGAGACGTCTTTCCCGTGGGATCATTTCAATTGTTTCCATGTTTCATCTCTTCCCAGAGCATCTTGGCTCACATGAATCTGAAATGTATCTGTGATATTATCCAGGACACAGCAGTATCCTTCTGGTTTAGAGGACTGAAAAACTGATTGGTCAGAATATATTTTCTAGAAATGCTCAAGCACAAGTTTTTCATAGATTATTTGTTTTTTTTTGTTTGTTTTTTTTTGGGGGGTGGGGGGGTTGTGGACTGATAAATATGTAAATCTGTAGCAGATGAGTATAACTGGACTTCACTTGCACGCCTTGCCCAATGCACAGACAAGGCAATTTGCTGTATACCCTTTTTCTTCAATTCACAGCATTGTTGCGATGAATAAAATTAGGACGTATTAATTTCTTTCACCACAGTGTGTGGCAATGCACTAACGCACATCGCAATGTGCTGCGATGCTTAACCCCTTCACGCCTAAGGGTAAAACAAATCTAAATGCCTAAGCACAATTTTGCAATGTTGACTTGTGTTAGTAAAACATATCATCACAACTACTTTGTACATTCAGGTAAATTATACCTTGTTTTTTTCAGGACAAATTGGGCTTTCGTTTGGTGGTAAATAGTAATGGATATCTCCTGATTTTGTTTTATTTTCAAACTGGCCCAAAATAATAAAAAAAGATAATTTTTTTTATTTAGCTATGTGTTTTTTGTTAATACCATAACCTACCACCAAAGAACAACCCAAAATAAATTCTCCAGCTCTTGACGATCACAGCAATACCATACAGTCAGGTCCATAAATATTGGGACATCGACACAATTCTAACATTTTTGGCTCTATACACCACCACAATGGATTTGAAATGAAACGAACAAGATGTGCTTTAACTGCAGACTGTCAGCTTTAATTTGAGGGTATTTACATCCAAATCAGGTGAACGGTGTAGGAATTACAACAGTTTGCATATGTGCCTCCCACTTGTTAAGGGACCAAACGTAATGGGACAGAATCATAATCATAAATCAAACTTTCACTTTTTAATACTTGGTTGCAAATCCTTTGCAGTCAATTACAGCCTGAAGTCTGGAACGCATAGACATCACCAGACGCTGGGTTTCATACCTGGTGATGCTCTGCCAGGCCTCTACTGCAACTGTCTTCAGTTCCTGCTTGTTCTTGGGGCATTTTCCCTTCAGTTTTGTCTTCAGCAAGTGAAATGCATGCTCAATCAGATTCAGGTCAGGTGATTGACTTGGCCATTGCATAACATTCCACTTCTTTCCCTTAAAAAACTCTTTGGTTGCTTTTGCAGTATGCTTTGGGTCATTGTCCATCTGCACTGTGAAGCGTTTGGCTGAATATGAGCAGATAATATTGCCAGAAACACTTCAGAATTCATCCTGCTGCTTTTGTCAGCAGTCACATCATCAATAAATACAAGAGAAGCAGTTCCATTGGCAGCCATACATGCCCACGCCATGACACTACCACCACCATGCTTCACTGATGAGGGGGGATGCTTAGGATCATGAGCAGTTCCTTTCCTTCTCCATACTCTTCTCTTCCCATCACTCTGGTACAAGTTGATCTTGGTCTCATCTGTCCATAGGATGTTGTTCCAGAACTGTGAAGGCTTTTTTAGATGTCGTTTGGCAAACTCTAATCTGGCCTTCCTGTTTTTGAGGCTCACCAATGGTTTACATCTTGTGGTGAACCCTCTGTATTCACTCTGGTGAAGTCTTCTCTTGATTGGTGACTTTGACACAAATACACCTACCTCCTGGAGAGTGTTCTTGATCTGGCCAACTGTTGTGAAGGGTGTTTTCTTCACCAGGGAAAGAATTCTTCGGTCATCCACCACAGTTGTTTTCCGTGGTCTTCCGGGTCTTTTGGTGTTCCTGAGCTCACCGGTGCGTTCCTTCTTTTTAAGAATGTTCCAAACAGTTGTTTTGGACACGCCTAATGTTTTTGCTATCTCTCTGATGGGTTTGTTTTGTTTTTTCAGCCTAATGATGGCTTGCTTCACTGATAGTGACAGCTCTTTGGATCTCATCTTGAGAGTTGACAGCAACAGATTCCAAATGCAAATAGCACACTTAGAACTCTGGACCTTTTATCTGCTCATTGTAATTGGGATAATGAGGGAATAACACAAACCTGGCCATGGAACAGATGAGAAGCCAATTGTCACATTACCTTTGGTCCCTTAACAAGTGGGAGGCACATATGCAAACTGATGTAATTCCTACACCATTCCCCTGATTTGGATGTAAATACCCTCAAATTAAAGCTGACAGTCTGCAGTCAAAGCACATCTTGTTAGTTTAATTTAAAATCCATTGTGGTGGTGTACAGAGCCAAAAAAATTAGAATTGGGTCGATGTCCCAATATTTATGGACCGGACTGTATATGTGTATGGTATTTGTTGTTTGTACCCATAGTACAGCCCAGAAACAATAGTGCACATTTTGTTTTTTGTTTTTTTACCTAAAACACACTAACTGATACCAGTTTTTTTTAAATCCCGACATTTGACCCTGACCTTGACCCAAACACTGAACTAGATCAAACCTTGATCTAGGTATTTTTTCTTTATTTTTAATTTTATTTTTAATATTTATTTATCTTTTTTTTCCCCTCTATGCCAGTGGTTCTCAACCTTCCTAATGCCGCGACCCTTTAATACAGTTCCTCATGTTGTGGTGACCCCCAACCATAAAATTATTTTCGTTGCTACTTTATAACTGTAATTTTGCTACTATTATGAATTGTAATGTAATTATCTGATATGCAGGATATATTTTCATTGTTACAAATTGAACATAATTAAAGCATAGTGATTAATCACAAAAACAATATGTAATTATATATTGTGAAATATTTATTTCTAATTACAAATAGATGAAATTTTGTCTTGAAGCATGGTGTATCATGGGTAACAGTCTTTAATATAACAACAGTAAACCATTTACCCAGTAATTATAATTCATGAAGTGTCGTTTTAACCTCCAATACTGCTGCTTTCAACACAGTAGTTGCTTTTAACAGAGTAGCTGCTTTCAACACAGCAGCTGCTTTCTACACAGTAGCTACTCTTTACACATGTGTGACTGGTCCACATAAGTACATTATGGCGCCAACCCTGTCACATACACCTGTATTTGTATGGGGTGTATGTGATGGGGTTGGCGCGAGGATGTCATCACGATGGGTACTTGTATGTGGGCGTATCTGCATGTGGGCGGACCCGCCTGGAGACTGATAGAGGAGCGGTGTCTTGGTTCCTAAGACCATCGGAAATATGTGTTTTCCGATGGTCTTAGGCGACACCTGTGAAAGGGTCGTTCGACTCCCAAAGTGGTCGCAACCCACAGATTGAGAACCGCTGCTCTATGCCATGAGTTAGAGAGATACTGTGTATCCCTCTCCTCCATTCATAGAGAGAGAAAAAAAACAAGGGGGCCGGGCTGTATAGTGACTGATCACTGTGATAGCCAATCAGAGGCTATCACAGTGATCGTGTGACCCAGGTCCCGATCGTTAGAACAGGACCCGGTGCTCTCAGTGACATCGCGGTCTTTGTGCTGGAAGCGCGCTGTGCGGCGCGCTCCCAGCGGAAAGACAGGTATGCAAATATGCGGCCCCGCAGAAACAACCTCAGTTCTGTGAGGCCACATATTTGTGTTACATCGGTGTCACAGGGTTAAAGATGTGTTTCAATAAAGTTGGAAAAAAAGGTAAAAGCGCATCATATTTCCCTGCTCACAGCGCATGCTAGTGTCCGTGTATTGTAGCTGAGTGCTGCTGTGGACCAGCCCTAAAAGACAGTTTACCTTTACCTAAAAACTGCCTATGTAGATAAGAGGAGTCTGTAGATAAAAACAGGGTTTTATAACTGAAGGAACTACAAGTACTGTCGGCCTCAGCGGCTAACGGCTTGTAGTTCTCAATAAACTGCAAGGGTGCTACTGAGCGCTCTTGTAGTTCATTGATTCTTCCTGCAGGTGGTACAAGCAGATGGCTAAATGAGGGTCTGCAGGATCCTGGCACTGCACCTGCGATCTGCTGATCACAGGTTTAATGCTTTACAGGCGGCAGTGTCAAAAAATATTAACTGCACATTTTTTTGCCTGCAAAAAGATGTACATTTATTTATTTTTTTAAAAAGGTGAACTTATTCTTTAATGAATGGTCTGCTTTAAAGGTATGAAAACCCTAAAAAAGGCAGCTTTCACCGCCGTTGATAAAAGCATACCATCTCTTTTCCAACATTCTCCAAATGCTCCTGAAAGAATAGTCATTTCAGTACAGGTTTCCTAAGAGAGTTGCTAAATGTGGTCATTAAGACGTTTGTGTACAGCACTTTGTGCGTCAGAAAACATTTGTGATTGCACTTCTCTACAATTACAGGAGCCTGGAGAGAACACTTGCCAATCCCTTCTCTGGATTTCCTAATTGCTTACTGTCTCAAAACTGCACATTTTGTTCCATGTTACAACAGTTTATGTTTTTCACTTCAGGAGGATGATGGCGGCACCAGAATGAAAGCAGACATGAAGAGGCCGAGGCTGTTTAAAAGATGCAGACCCCCTGACTGAAGACTATTCATTCAGCTTCTGATTGCAGTGTACAGGTAGGTGCGTTCACAACAGGTTATTATAAAGGCTAATGAAAAGACACAGCTGAGTCTATATAGAGCGGATGTGTCTGCCAGATTGTCCTGTATTGACTCTCGTCCAGTACTGATGCAACTGCATGCTGAAGACAGCTGTGACCAAAGCACAGTGACATAAATAAATGTACATTATCTACACCTGGGCACTTCATATGTTTCATTGGACTAAAGAATTAGGTGGGTCCAACACAGGGATCATCATCTGGTTGCCAACATCCCAAATGCTAGAGTACCAAAGATATGTTCCCCTTTAAAATGTACTGGGACGTTTAAGGAATCACAAACAGAATAGCTGAAACATATGAATTATTTTATTACAAGCTTTTTGTAATAAAATAATTTATATGTTTAAGCTATTTTGTTTGTGTTGCCTCAAAAGTCCCAGTACATTTTAAAGGGGAACATGTCTTTGGTACATTGGACTAAAGAAGTCTGTGTTAAAGTGTAATTAATATTTTAATTACTACAGGTATTTATATTATTGTACATTCATATCAGTCTCTGCCCTCAAGGAGCTTACAATCTAAGATCCCTATTTAGTTATTATTACAGGTAATTGTATAGTGCAATTTACACAGCGCTTTACATATATATTTTACACTCACATCAGTCCCCGCCCCCGAGGAGTATACAATCTAAGCTCCCTAACTCACATTCATACATAAACATATTAGAGACAATTTAGAACGGAGCTAGTTAACTTATTAGCATGTCTTTGGAGTGTGGGGTGTACATTCACATCAGTCCATAACCCTCAAAGGGTGTACAATCTAAGATCCCTAACTTATATTTATGCATATACATACTAAGGCCAGTTTAGATAGGATCCAAGTAACCTACCAGAATGTCTTTGCAGTGTGGAAGGAAACTGGAGTACCTGGAGGAAATCCACGCAGGCACAGGGAGAACATGCAGACTCCAGGCAGGTTGTGCCGTAGTTGGGATTCAAACCAATGACCCTAGTACTGCCAGGCGAAGTGCTAACTACTTAGCCACTGTGCTGCCCGTCTAAGATCCTTATCTTACATGCGTACATACACATACATCCCAGAGCTTCCCGCTGGCCGCTGACATCTTTGGGCGCCCGGCTTCCGGTTCTTGATTGTCGTCTGCTTTAATTGACCGTGCATGGGGTGACATCAGTCCCGAGCATGTGCAGTAAGCTTCGGCATTGCAGATATTCTACAGTGAACTGCGCGTGTTCAAAGACAGACAGGCAGGTAAGTAACTTTAATGCAGCGGAGACAAAGTATGTCTCTTTTGCATTAAAATTTCTGTCTGTTTGCACTTTTGTATTTTAGCTAGAGTTCCACTTTAAAAAAAGAGTTTTCGACACCAGATCTGGCTCCTCTGACATACATGCAGAAAATCTTCTGTATTGCGCGACCTCTTGGCTGCTTGAATGGGAGTTTTCTTTTCTGTCTGATCCCTACTGGTCTGTTATCCCCCTGGACATCTTTCCTCAGGTGAACCTATTCTTGTCCCCCCCTCCCCCTTTAGTCCCCCCCCCTTTTTTTCCTTCCCCTGGCACTAGACTGGATAAGCTAAGGCGATGGATATCACTGGTACATCCCATCCTCCCCCCAACCCCCCCCCCCCCCACCGGGCTGGTCTCTGTTTTCGGGTATGGTGAGGCCTTCCACAGTTTTTTTATTACTTTGTTGCTCTCCTTGCCTTTGCTATCTGTACCTCCTTGGGGTCTAGATTTGCCTATACTATATAGGCCGTGGGTTTTGTACTTTCTGTCACTTACTGTTGTCATCTAGCTTCAGGATGTTATTGTTTATTTATTTGTCTGTTTTCCTATTTCACGTTATTTATTTCTTCACCCCCCCTCTTTTTTTTTTCCCCTTTCTTTTTTTGTTTACTGTGGATATTATTGTGCTCCCCTTTTTATTCTTCTCCCCCCTAAACCTAATTCTGTATTCTCTGTTTTGTATTTCATTATTGTTAATGTCTATGTAGACAGCTTTTACCAGATTGATCATAAAAAACAGGCTTCTTTTTCAAAACCTGAGCAGTGTTTTTAGTGTATTGGGAAATCTGGAATGCATAGGCAATTATATTGTAAGAGTGAGCTAATCCTTTAAGGTTTACCCTGGGTTCATCTGTCTTATAAGGTCCTTAAAGCAGCTCAGTTTATGTTCAGAGCTTTCGAAAATTCTCATAGTGCCTGAGCAGTTTTATCCAATTATTGACCACATAGCATCCTGTTTATCTGACCAACCTTCTCTTATCCTTGCCTCTGTACTCTCTCAAACCTTACTATCGGCCATTGGGACCAACGCCAAGTGCTAAGGTGGGAAGTACAGTTATCATCCAGAAAGCTGTGTGGTCAATAATTGCCTACTAGAATGTTGGGGTTTTGGTGATCCCTAGGTGCTCTGAAGATCATCTAATATGATTAGATGTTTTATGGACCCACACCAGCGTACAAGGTAAAGTAACCCCAGAGCAGGGTCGGACTGACCCTTTGGAAACTCGGGCACTGCCCGAGGGCCCGGGGTCAGTAGGGGGCCCCATGAGATGCCCCTGGTACCTTTTTCATAGGCTTTTGTGAGTTTGGGCAAGGACATAGGGGCCCCATGATGCCCTATTGCCCGGGGGCCCCGTGAGTTGTCAGTCCGCCCCTGCCCCAGAGTTTCTTTCAAACAGCACCGCATACTAGTCAAACACATTATCTGTTATTTCCAGTTATGTAAAGGAAGGAGTGTGTTTCCATACATTTCTGTAAGTGTAATGAATTGCTTTTTGAAAACTAGTAAGATTATAGGTTTAGATGTACTGGGAATTTACTGCTGTATTCAGCAAACAGAAGCAGTGCCATGCACATGCTGATTAATTCTTGGGGGAATGAGTTAGTAGCACTGAATGTCCTTTTTGTATATTTAAGAGGTATTTTATTACTCAGAATGTTATTGTAAATCATTTGTTCTATTTGCCCTTTTCTCCTCTCTTCTTCAGGCAGCTCCTTTATTTGGCACTGCCTTTCTAAGCAAACCGTGATAAAGAAATACATTTGACCCGAAACTGTTAAATGAACAACATATTCCGGTGCAAATTTTAGAGAGTTCTGATAGGAAGATTACAAAAGCTTGCTATACACAAACACAGATTTATTTGAATTATACTCTAACAGTAAATATTAGTGTAATGCTAACATAAATAGTGGGTTCACATGAGTAATGTTGGAAATTCAATGCTTGTTTTTGCTTATTTTAATAGTATTGTATACGTCTGCACTGCAGGACATCCAAACTTAGAATGACCAACTTCATATTCTAAAAAGGATCATTTTCTAAAAGTACATGCTCTAGTG